>NC_089210.1:22929238-23260071 GCF_963930695.1 Labrus bergylta | reverse complement strand
TGTTATTCACTCAACACCTGTTCAAATTAAGACATCAATCAAGGCCAATGTAAGGCTCAAGTGGCCACTAAATGTTGTTTTGAATCTCTAAATGTGTCATTATCTAATTAAATGAGATAATATGAAAACTAGTATACATAATTTAATATAAATAGTATAATACAAAGTAAAATCCATAGCTTTAAGACACATCACACCACAGTTTTTTGAATGAGGAATACACAAGGTCTAACCTCTTACACTATCTCTGTCCCTTTTCTATTGTTACTTGTTTTAAATATTGTTAAACAAAGAGTTCTCTGTTTTTATTTAGAATTTGTAACTTTGCTAAAATCAGCCACCATTGATATACTCAGCAGCAGTGGTGTAGTGCAGTTTATGGGAAGGTATAGGGACTAACCCGGTTATTTTTCAGTCTCCGTCCACACTTCTAGATCCCCTCACAATATTCAGTAGAATGTTGCAATTTTTTTCCCTTGGATGGTGTAGTTGTCTTAGCCTGTAGTCTGTTTGCCTGTTAAAATGATAAAACCTGCTCTTCTTCTGTGGATTATGTTAATTTCATAACAATCCCTACTCCCTTAAGTCTAGCAGTGGAAGTTTTTTAAGTCAATTAAATATGCAAGAGTAGTCTTACATGTCACTGTTTATAACAGAGGCCGGTTATCCTCTGCTGAACTGGCCCTTTAAAGAAAAGTTTGGGGGGAAATAAAAAATCCACTTCTATTGGCCCCCTTACACCACTGCTCAGCAGACATACAACGTGATTCAGGGCCTGGGTATTGTATATGCTGCTACTGTGACTGTTATAATGCTGCACAGGGTCACTCTGATCTGCTTAGCCTCACTTTTGGATTACTTTCATGATACCACAATAACACATTTTACAAACAAGGTGTTCTGTTTGAGCGTCATGGAACAACTGTACTAGAGTAGAGCATCCATTCAGCAGCAGCACCGGCAAAATGATCCTGATTTGTTTTAATATTGGACATAATTAAAGATAAATTAAACTGCTTGCCTCTCTTTATGCAACCGGCCAGCTGAGCACAACAAACAGGGGTCTGGACTAGCCTAACTGCTGTTATATGTTTTAGATGAATTTAAGGTATGACTGTTCTCCAGTATAGTGTCAGATATGTGTAGGCTACTCACTTTCAGTTGCCACTTCAAAGATAGTCTGTCATAAAGCTCTGTACAATCAGATACCTCAGTTTTACATAGAATATGTTGATATCAAACCAAACTAGTCAAATAATGACTTTATTTTTTATCGTAGACACTATTTAAGGAATGCTATATTATTCCATTCAGACATATAGTAGGTCAGTACAGACTTTCCCTGACAACCAAAACATATATATTTCAATGATTCCCCGTCTGAAGTGCTCAAGAAGAACATCCTGCAGACTGCACAGAAGTGTTTATAGTGAGGCCTTTGGTTTATCGAAGGTAAACAGGACATTCTTTGAATCCAAAAATGCTTTCCACCTCTAATGTGATGAGTCAGCAGCTGAATTCTTTGCAGGAGATGTTAGCAAACTGATAGGGGCTGCAAAGGTCTATGAAATGGGTGACAGAAAATTGATTGAACAACAAATGCGATCATCTTTGTATGTTTTTTATCACGCAGAAATTCAAATTTTTGCTCAAAATTGAGAAATTAAGTTTTGTTGTTTCCATAAACAATAGCAAATAGATTTTGGGCTTTTTTTTAAAAACGACCAGAATTTGCAGCCATTAGCCGTAAATTTTTTTCGCATTTTTTCTGACTTTTTTTTCCAATCTATATAATCAAAAATCAAAATGCTAAAATTAGCATCCCTAGGAGGACTAACCCTTTAAAGTGTCTTGTCCAGGAAACACTGATCCTTGGTGGACAGCGTCTGGCTCTTTACTGAGTAGCGGCAAAATAAAATGTTTTGACTTTATGTGTTTAAGGCCAGGATTACGGTGGCTTTCTCCTGTAGAATTCCTGACATTTAGGTGTGGCTTGTTGTCCGTGGTTTGGTGGAATGTTGCAGAATGTTTGGGATGCCAGAATATTAACCGGTGGGCTGAGCACGCAAAGAAGAGCCAATGTCAACAGAGCTCATGCCGTTAACCCCTCTAACCCCTCCTGCCCACACCTGCTCCGGCCACCGCTGCTCGTGCAGCCGTTCCCGTCACTGAACACATTGTTCCCCCCCTGAAGCCCCACCACACATCAGCATCATCACGCTCTCACTGACATCCAGCCCCGTCAGCAAGCATGAGAGGAAAATTCCAAGGAAAGAGCTCAGTCACGACACATTCTCTCCGCAAACACAATCTTTCCTCTCTTGCTTGTCACTGTGCGAAGAGGTGACGAGGGGTTAAAGATCAGTTGTCAGAGGAGTCATCACCAGGGGAAAGTGTAAGGTCCACTTCCATGTGTAACGGCTGAGACAGTGCATCCTTACAAGACCATAAACTCAGCTGTTTAAAGCCTCTGTGACGTAACAGAGTGTTTCCCATTCTGCTCAGGCTTATCGGAGACTATTGGGTTTCCTGGGAACTAACAAAGAAATGTTCAATACAGAAAAGAAAAGCTGAAATTAGCTCTATATCTGCAGGTTTTTATTTTTATTTTTAGAGAAATCCACTTGAACAGCATCAATTTTATTCAGTTGACACTTTAACCAAGTCAAGATTATGTTCTCTCACTTTGTCCGTTCTGCTATAGTTCCTACCCTTGTCCTTTTAAATTTGGTTTGTTTTTGCTCCTGTGAAGCTTAGGTGCTGTTAGGGTGTCCGCTACCAGGCTAAGCTAATCAATATTTCATCATCCCACACTGATACTGTCACGACCTATCCCTGCTGAAAAATACAACAGGAATAGGGTAACACACGTCGCACAAGCAGCTAGTATAACACCCCAGAAGCAGCCTCCTGCTCTTATGTAATTCGGTCTGGGTCTCAGAGTTTTTCTTCTCCATTCATTGACCTCCAAATGCCCTCCCTCCTTACTAGATTCTTCTGGCCCTGCACTATCGCCTCGGTGCCTGCACATGTGGATCTCATTGCAGCAGACGGGCAGCACGTCACACTGGAAATCTTTTGTTCGTCTGTGTGATGAGCTGGCTTGACCAAAAAAAAAACCTTTACATTGTTGCACATTTTGTTCCAGCAGTAGTGCAAATAACGACTCGCAGAAAAGACCTCGAGTGTAGTCACAGTTGTTTTTCTATCACAACACCCTCAGGTGCAGAGCTGCTTGTTTTGCAGGGAGACCAGGCGCAGATGCTGCCTCTCTCTTTAGCAAAGAATGGAGCTGGAAACAACGTGAGATTATATTACTGTTGTGGCTGTGTACACACTGTAATTCTGGCGAGGATCATCTGCTTTCTTATTGATTTGTGAGGATGCTATTTATAGCCCTGTTTTACACCTGACTCCTGAGGGTGCTGACGTGTAATACAATAAACTGAAGCGGACAGAGATGCTGTTATTATCTTGTCATTATTATGATTCTCTGAGTTACCTGCTCACTCAGAACGCTGATAGTTACTGAATAAATTCCTGCAGATACTTCCTGATCAGCTCCTTCTAAAGTATTCAGTGTTACATGTGGTCACTTCTGCGGTTTGAACGCATTCTTCTCCTTTTTTAGTGCATATGAAACATCTATATAATATTCAAAGTAGAGCAGAAGAAATATGTTGACACTGATGTCAGCTGTTGGCAGTAGTGATAGTGATAGAAGGCTAACACCCATCTGTTCACTATTACTATGCTAGATTACAACGATACAGTCTCAGTCTGCAATCTGTGCTAATCTAATTATCTCCAGATGCTATCACAGGCAGGGTGGAGTGTGAGGGAGGGAAAACACACTGTGTGCTGGACATTTTCATGTTTGAGACTCAGATCAGATATTCAGCCGATCACATGACATTGAGTGTGGATGACAGTGATATGATCAGAAACGCATATCAAAAAATATCTCTTGTATTTGATCTCATGAACAAACCATTCATATTCTACCTTCAACTCGTTGATTTTAACTTACTTTGAAGTGTTTTCATCTTTTTTTCTGGACAAAGTTTGTTAAAAAAAACAAAACAGAAATACTCTCTGAATCCCAGGCGGAAAACTTGTGATCAAGGAAACTCATACTGTACGTCCCAGTGTCAAAAAGAGTCTGCCTGTTCAATATTAAAGAACAGTGTGAGCTTCAAAATGTATACATAAAAAAATCTACCATTTAGAAAAGGTAGGCTGAGAAAACATATGCAGTTGTTAAGATGTATGGATATATTTTGGAGCCAGGTATAGGGTAAGACATCATCGTTAATATGGATGTAGTTTGTTATGTTA
The DNA here is from genome assembly GCF_963930695.1 of Labrus bergylta. Taxonomy (NCBI): domain Eukaryota; kingdom Metazoa; phylum Chordata; class Actinopteri; order Labriformes; family Labridae; genus Labrus; species Labrus bergylta. Next base: position 23,255,733 of record NC_089210.1, on the reverse strand, counting down.
GAATAACGTTATAGGTTTCATTTGTAGAACTGAGTTAGCCTGTTTCTCCTCTCACTGTCCCTCTTCACCCTGCTCCCCCTCCTCTCTCTCTGAGCAAAAGTCAAACACCCCCTGCATAACAAAATACACATGTACATGTTGACATTGTGCAGCTGGCTGTTAATAAAAGTGTCTGTGTGACATCTGGCATTCAGCCCAAGTGGATCTGACTGAGGACGGACTTTGTTTTGTTACTTTTGTTTTGTTTACAGAAGAACATATAGAGATATACAGTATATATATGTATATCAAGATATGATTTTTGGTCCATATTGCTCAGCCCTTAGAACAGCCACGCTTTATTCACCAGCACAGATCTTTATGTACTAACAAGGGGTTATTGACATGTTTTTTTTACCTAATCCCCCCTTCCAAAATTCAATAAATGAACAAATCCACTCAATCCGTTGTCTTTGAGTTAAAAAAAAAAAAAAAGAACAGCTCATACAGCCACTCTACCTCACTGTCATTATGCAACTTTGGTGATAATTCTTATTCCCTTTTCACTATCTTTTTTCCGCCCAGCTATGACATGGTCCATTATGGACACTCCAACCAGCTGCGACAGGCCAAGGCAATGGGAGATTACCTCATCGTTGGAGTGCACACAGACAGTAAGAATCACTGACTATCGTCCCTCCCACAACTAGAGTAGAGTGCATCTACTCTACCTTCAGTGTCCCCTTTACACTTTGAAGGGAATGTTGTGATTGTAGTGCAACAGTCGTGACTCACCCTCCTTTCAACACACTGTCATTTAGATAACCCAGAATGACATTAATATCAAGGTCCAAAAATATCTGACAATAAAATATGTCAAGGGCCAAGCCAATGCCAAATCAGTCACTAGTGTGCTTCTATTAATGTACGTTCACAGGGTGTATTCGGGCTAACAATGTGTTACAAGTGTTCTTATCTTGCTGTGTTTTCAAGGTGAGATTGCGAAGCACAAGGGTCCACCAGTCTTCACTCAGGCAGAAAGGTACAAGATGGTGAGGGCCATAAAGTGGGTGGATGAGGTCGTGGAGGGAGCGCCTTACGTCACCACCCTAGAGACCCTCGACAAGTACAACTGTGACTTCTGTGTGCACGGAGGTACAGTAGAGCCCTTCCTCATGTCCTTTGCAGAAACACCAATAGTCATTCCATGACTCAAAGCTCCTGTGAGGAGTTTTCTTGGCTGGTTATGAAACAGACTGTAATGAGTACTGATGACTCTGTATGAAATACTAAAGTAAACAAAACCATCAGGGTGTGGACTTATTATTTTTATGTTGTTTTATTTAATGCTGACATGCCTGACACAAAATCATCTAAGATGAGAGGTACTGCTTTGATCGCAGGGTGTGCCAAAATTTCTCACAGGAGCTCTAAGAGGCGGCTGTGGATCAGTGGTAGAGTCAGTCGTCTCTCAACCAGATGCTGCGGGGTTTGATCCCCAGCTCCTCAAGCCACATGTCAATGTGTCATTGAGCAAAGTGCTTTGTGCAGTCAGAAGACTAGATAAGCTCCATACAAACTCAAGTCCATTAACCATTTAAGAATTCTGTGGTCTGATCCCCCCAAACACACACACACTCACACACACAGTGTTTATGCCCACTTAAACCTTTGATCATACAAGTTTGATCCACTATTTAGCTTACATTTAATATTTTCAAGCAACATTTCCATGTCATTACATGAAAAATGTAGCACAATGCAGTGCAAAAATAAATCCCTTCACATGTAACTATTTGGTAAACAACAAAATATGTTGAAGTAAGTAAAAGATAAAGACTTTTATGTATTGATTAATTTCTTTGTCTTTTTAAGACCTCTTGCAGCCACCTGCAGTACCTTCTTAGCCCACTAGGGGGCCACAACCCATCACTGCACTTGAAGATTAATAGACATTAAGATTGCAGTTGCAAGAATAAAGCTTTGTTACAGAGTTTTAACACTTTGATATAAACTGGATGTCATGTTTTCTGTTGTTTCAGATGATATTACACTAACAGTGGACGGGAAAGACACATATGAAGAGGTGAAGAAGTCAGGCCGGTACAGGTGAGTTCCATTTAAAATATGTTGAAAGATACAGTCAGAATGGGGCATTGTGTGTGTGATTTATAAATATGTTACATGGTGTCTTTGCATGTTACAGGGAGTGTAAGAGAACCCAGGGAGTTTCAACTACAGATCTGGTTGGCAGGATGCTACTGATGACCAAAGCACACCACAGCAACATTGTAAGTACAGATTTCCTGCATACAGTGTCAGTACACACAGTCCAAGTATAAGCCACTGACCGTGTACAAATATGGACATGGTGTTTCCACCTCCTCTTGTTGACAAAAATAAGGCCAAATTATTGCTGACATGTCATGTAGGTGACATTAGTTAGAGGCAGAGTTTTCCCTGTAGATATAATGGAGCCGTGATGTTGATGTGAACTTTGGTGTTGAAAGATGAAGCCGAAAATCCTGCAGTTCATTGAGTGTCCGCTGCAGAAGTCACATACACACCCATTTAAAAAAGCAAGTTTAACAGCAGAAATGAACACTACAGCCTAGTTTGGATTAGGTCTGTTTAGTTTATGTCTCGATCAGCACATGCCGTACGGCAGGTGATTTTTTTGATTTTATGAACGATAAGTGTTATTCATTACAAGGCGCGTAGCTGATCTGATTGACAGGCGGGTGTGACATAAAATTTTGTCAAGAGGCTTAAAACCCGCCTCAGCTCCAGCTCTGAACCGTTATTAGGTTGACTGAAAATTAGGTTGAGACAGGATTTCCAGCATGACGACTGCCATTGATAGGAAAACAAATTCCCCTGAATTAACTCTTCATCAAATAATTTTTACAATCTATGGTCCTGCCCCTTTAGCTTCTCAAAACACACATTTAACTTACGGACAACATTGTAAAGATCCATCAGGTCGGCCTCTAGTGCTGGTAGACATAGTAGCTGACATTTAGAGTTATGAAAGCTGAATCACTGCAGTGTTAGAGCTAGTTACATCTACTCTTGTCGTGTCTCTTCTCTGCTAAACCGAAACGCTTCAGGAGCCAATTTAGACATTACACCCCCTTTTAAAAACATTGAAAATCTTACTAAAACTTCTCCAAAAAAATAATAGTTGTATATAAATTAGCAAGATAAGGATAAACAATCGTACAGAATATTTTTTTTTACTTGTACTTTGATTTGAAGTTTGACCCATGGCACTTCTGGAGTAGGCATGCTGTGTGTCCTATACTGCAGTAATCCACCAGAGGGCGATCAAGTTGTTTTTGCTTCACTTTTGGGAAGCTGTCATCTTGCCCATCTTTTTGTACTCTCTAAATGTTACTCTTTCTAACTCAATTCTCTCTTCTCTTCAGGATAGTTCAGACTATCAGCAGCACACAGACAACTTTGGAAAGGTAGGTACCAAATATATTTATCACCTAATCAATATGAAATCCTTAGCCTTTACCAATTTCTTAACGGCACATGTTTAAAACAAAAAGTAGCTTCCCCTCTCTTAATTGTTTTGTCATTTAAGTAGCCAATGCTGCTAAGTGGACCAAATGTCAACCATTATTAAACAAAGGCCTTTACTGTGGACCCACTTTAAAATCAAGCTGTGGACCCTGCCAGTAAACAGTGAATGCCACTTCTGTTCCCTGGATGGGCAAAGTAACTCAGAGTTAACATGCCGGGGTTTTAAAAAGTGTGAAAGCAGCAGAGGCTCTCTGCACCATTCAAACTGTTAAAACTGGAACACTGTGAATTTGGCACTTATTGAATAAATGTGCTCAGGCTTTTTGGAACAACCCTCAGTAAGCCAAAGGCGATGTAACTATGCTCACCACTAGGTGGCAGCGATGCAGCTTATGGCCATTAACTGAAGTGTATTCTTTCTGTGTGTACATGTTGTACTCATTTTGCCTGTCTCTGGTTTACGGGGGGCACATGGGCAGAAGGGCCACAGTCCCTGGACGGGGGTGTCTCAGTTCCTGCAAACGTCACAGAAGATCATCCAGTTTGCTTCAGGGCAGGAGCCTCAACCTGGAGACACCATCATCTATGTGGCAGGAGCCTTTGACCTCTTCCGTATCTTTTGAAATGTATATTTTGCATTTGCATTCAATGTCAACTAAGACTTGTCTGTTCTCCTATTCACAAAAGCAGCTGTGTAAGGACTGTGTGTGTTGTTAGTAATTCTGTTGCTAACAAGTCACTTTTTCACAAACATCCTTGACCCGTCACCTGTCAGACATCGGCCATGTTGACTTCCTTGAAGCGGTGCATAAACTCGCAGAAAAGCCATACATTATAGTGGGTTTGCACTTTGATCAGGTGAGTCTTCTTTTGCATGAGACATTTATGGCCTCACTGAATGTCGTGTTTGCATTCTACTTCGGATTTATCTTTTTTAAAACCTGTACACACTGTTTTAATGTAAACTCTGTAAAACTATCTACCATGTGTAAATCAACCCATAGGTTACATCATTTATTATCATGTTTATTTCAGCACCCCTTGTACTCCTCACCCCAGCACTATTTTCAAATGGATTGTATGTGCACACATGCCCGAACACTACATCTGATTGTGATTCTTCTTGGTGTTCTTTCAGGAGGTGAATCGCTACAAAGGGAAAAACTACCCCATCATGAATGTCCACGAGAGAACACTCAGCGTCCTGGCTTGTCGAGTAGGTTTGTCCTCTTGCTCTTAGTCTAAAGGTGATTTTGTTCAATTGATTTCTAAATTTATTGTCTACTTTTTTCCCCCAGTATGTTTCCGAAGTGGTGATTGGTGCACCGTTTGCAGTCACTAAAGACTTGATTGACCATTTTAAGGTAACAACAAAGAAGACACTTGTTCCTGATGAATATAGTATACATTTATGTGTATTAAAAATCAGTAACATAGCACACATTCTAATCCACAGGTGGATCTTGTATGCCATGGTAAGACACAAATATATCCTGACAAGGATGGATCCGACCCTCATGCGGTAAGACTCCACACTCACATAGAGCTAGCACTGTAATCTGCAGAGATGATGAATTAGACTTATTTTGCTCTATTTGCTTCTTATCCAGGAGCCAAGGAGGATAGGAATCCTGCGTACTGTTGACAGTGGGAACAGCCTTACCACAGATGCCATTGTGCAGAGGATAATTAAAAACAGGTAATAAAAAAAAAAACTAGAAGTAGAAGAAAAATACACTGTGCCATGGGTGCAGAAATAACAATTATCAGTTATCTTTAGCCCTTTTCATATTGTAATTCTGCAACAACAGACTGTCAGGAAGCTCTATTTTCATTATGCCATAAGACTGCATAATATTAGTGTCTGAGTTTGTGAAATGACATGGCATACAGCTTTGCCAAAGCGCGAGAGATAGCAGCACATCAGGAGCTCCACATACACAAACAGTCAGACATGCGCACACACACACAGCAATGTTCTTTCCCGCTGGCTCCGCTGATCCCCTCATCCCCTCTCACCACTGTAAGCATCTGTTACTACCTCAGAAGGTGTCACAGAAGGGGGATCACTTTGTCCCCTCTTTTATGCCTCCGCGGCATTCAGATTGAAGGTTAAACGTCATAGGAGCGTAAATATCGAGCCTTGAAACGTCAGTCTCAACTAGGGCTCTAGAAGTTTTATTTTACTGCTGTGAAAAGTATAAACAAGTGTGTAAGGGCTTGTTGATAACCTCCACTTTTCCCTTGTTTGATTCAGGTTGTTATTTGAAGCAAGGAACCAGAAGAAAGAGGCCAAAGAGATCGCTGTGATTCAGGCCATGAAGCGAAAAGAGGAGGAAAAGACTAAAGAAAGACCTCAGGCTGTGCTGCAGAAAGGCCCCAAAACAAGCACCATCAACTGACATAACAGTGACACTTAAACTCATGTACACTAAAAACAACTCTTTGATAACAGTGACAGTCATGGCTGATGACAACAGTACTAACAGCCGCCCATTTATAGCCAGGTCGGCATAGTCTGCTGTGAGTATCAGGTATACAGTGTGGGTGTACGTGTGTGCGTGTGTGTGTGGATGTGTGTGAGGATCCTATGTGTGTATTCATATATCCTACATATGCAACTACATGATCATATTAGTCAGCACTCACATATACTGACTGAGTTATGGACAGAATATTAGTCAAGAGTAGGAAAAAGGAAGCTATCAAATGTCTATTTTGTGTCTTAAAATACTTTTTTAAGTTTTTGCTTTCAAACACATTTTTTATGAGTTATTTTTCGGGGATTCGGACATGCACATTGGAAGTGTGGGGACTTGAGATGTTGGCCATGCCTTGAACTTTAAAGGATGTGATTTGGTTTGTCATTAATGTGGGGTTGTCACTGCTTTCTGTCCAGCAATGGTTGTCGCCCCCTAGCTAAACTATCTTTGTATATACTGTACTTACTGTATGTATGTATTATAGGTTGATTACAGTCTCTCTGCAGGATGCTAAAACCAGTAGAGAGTCAGGGAAGAACAGTTCTCCTGATTCTCTGCTTCTAACTTTGGTTGTCTGAGGTGTTGACACTTTGATGGACTCTCACTGGACCTCATGTACATATCAGACCTCGCTCCTCTCAGACTGCACTGACTGCTCGAAAAATCATCAGAAATTTTCTGTTAAATTGTCAGAACTGATTTTTAACTCCCAAATGCACATCGAAGAGACCTGCATGCCCGGCCTTTTTGAGTGCAAAATGCATTGTTTTAAAGCAACACTACCTTAGATTGATCCTAATCTAGAGAACACTTCAGAGCATTAACAGACTCCTTTTAACATTTAGATTTTAGTTTTAATAGAGAATAATGACAGATGTTCAATGTTGTTGACTTGATCATGAAATAGACCTCTCACTCATGAAATAGACCTCTTACTGTCTTTAACTCTGTACAATTAACCTCTGTCTCTATATCAAATCGGATGAAATAATATATTTTTTGTAGATGTGTATTTTACTTACCTCCTCTGCATTAACTACTGTATAGATGGTTTCATATGTAAAAAGCATAATAACAATGTCTGTATGTAAAGTCGGAATGTATTCAATGTAGGCTATAATGTTTGTTAACAACAACTCCCAGTTGTAAAAAATGATTGGACTAAGGTACACTATTGCTGATAATTATAACATTTTATTTCTGAAGGCTTTTTGTAATTTTCTTTCCTCACTCAAACAGAAAACAATGTGTAATGTGTCATTTTTGTCTTAAGTAAATGAGCAGGCTGTGCATGAGACACATTATAAAAGGTTAAGGTCATTTTTTTTCCGACACAGAAATGACCTTTGATCAGAATAAAATGATCTGAATTTTACAGCATATGTGTGACTCACACAGATGGTTCGTTAAATGCCAGGTCATTAGAACACTGGTGCCCAGAGAGAGCAGGAAAGTTCATATGTAGTCTGACCTATATGAGTACCAGTTTAAATCAAAGGCCTGAACTTGTGACTTTTAAAGAAATATAACCCCGAACTTAAGGTTCATGTAGGCTGTGCAAAATATCACAAGTAATTTATATATGCTCTCTCCCAGGTTTCTGACTCTGACTGTCCGCTGTCCTATCTCTAAAATAAAAGGCATAAAAAAGCCCCAAAACAAATCTTGAGAAAAAAAGGTCAAATGCTGTGCTGGCAACTCATTGTATGGGCAATAGTATAGCAATAATCTCTTAGTAAAAGCAGTTTAAATATGCCATATTACAAATTTGTCGCTCAATTTTGAACATTATTTATTATAAAAACAAATAGTAGGAAATGGAAATAGTAAAGTCGACCTACTATCTCAAGGTTGTAATAGGCAAATTATAATACTTGTGTCAACTCAATGCTGTAAGCAACCAGCAATCATACAAATCGTATTATTATTTTTATTAGTAGTAGTAGTAGTAGTAGTAGTAGTATAGTATATACATATATATATATAATATAGTATAATAATAGTATTATTATTATTTTATTTTTTTATATTTTTTTATATTTTTATTTATTTGTATCTTTATTTTTATTATTATTATTATTATTATCATTCTTCTTCTTCTTCTTCTTCTTCTTCTTCTTCTTATTATTATTATTATTATTATTATTATTATTTTATCTGTCGACGTCACCACTTACAATTGTACTCTTACTTTGAAGGTTTGTCCACCTGTGGTTAACAGCTCGAGGGCATTTGGAGAGACAGGTTTTCCACACGTGCTCCTAATTAAGCAATTAGCTACTACGTTTCTTGCTAACACTGTCTGTTAGCAGTTCAGGCTGTACATCATACGACACCGGCGACAGAGCGAGCAGAGCGATGTTTTGCTGTCTAAATAAACTACCAACCCCACTTCAGGTATTACATATTAACGTCATTGGTTAGCTCATAATTAACTACTTTATTTTCAAAACACTACAACCAAAAAGTGGCGCTTTGCGGTTAATATGCACCAAAACATGGTAACTTTTTTAATAGAATAACTACTAGAGTAACTAAATTACTTAATAGAATAAACCTTTAGGATGCTAGTCAGTTATTAATTATAAAGACAAAACATTACGAACCATTTATTTAAATGGTGTATAAGTCTTGTGAGTGTTTATCCGTCATTTCAAGGGAATAGCTTGTACAGCTAAAGTGGGAAAAAAAGAAAATATTTGCTCCTTATACAATTTACTCAGAATTTAAATGTTTATTTTATTTTTTTAAATTACACTTCCGAGATTACATTCAGACATACATTTCTATTTAATTTTGTGTTTTAATTGTAAAATAATTTATGGGATGTTTGTAGTAGCTGTAAAGGTTTCACAAACAAGACATTGTGCAGTTAGTTATTGGCTTCAAACTGTTCTTCAGATCTGCATGAGAATGTGCCTTCACCAGGACAAAACAGGAGAGGATAAGAAGGCCAAACTGCAGAGCTCTAAAATAGAGCAGGATCTCTGTGAACATGCCAGGACTGAGATGAATGTGGTGAAAATCCTCCTGCTTGGTGGGTGAACTACTGAAATGTTAAACACATTTATCAGGTCTCATCACAAAATTATTGACATTTTGAAGTGAAAGCACTTCTCTGGTTTGTGTGTCAGGAGCTGCAGAGAGCGGGAAGAGCACCCTGATCAAACAGATGCAGATAATACACAGTCATGGCTTCACCAAACAGGAGCTCATCAGTTTCAAGCCCGCCGTCCTAGACAACCTGCTGACCTCTATGAAGGTTGTTCTGCGAGGAATGGGGATGCTGAGGATTAACCTGGCTAACAAGAAGAACAAGGTGAGGAGCAATAAGGTAGAACTTGATCAACTCGGAAACTGAAGTGCCAGACTGCTCCAGAATTAGAGAGGAAAAAAAAGATTATCAAATGAAAGCATAAAATCTAAATGAATTATAGCATTTTAAGTGTATGTGTGATATGCTAAGAAACAGTTGCTAATAACACATCATTAAAAGTACATTTTGCAGTCCAAAATTAGCTCTATAGAAGCTGCTTTTCTTTCCAGTACTTCTTTATTGCACTAGGTGTCAGTCTTAATCTTTCAATGGAAGAAAATCAATAGAGGGTTGTGAGCGTTTCAATTTGAGATTACTTCATATTTGCTCATTTAGGCACAATCTACAGTGTTGTGATGTTGTTTAGTGGGGAGAAAAACACATTTACTCTAATCTGATTGACAATATATGATAGGTTTCTTGTTCTGATTATATTTTTTCTTATGCATTAGATACATGCTTGCTCTGTCCTGTCCTGCAGCCAGTGTTTGGAGGACGACCAGGAGCTGCTTCCCTTTGTGGCTCATGCTTTCTGTGCGCTTTGGTCTGACCAAGGGGTGCGAGCAGCTGCATCCAGAGGTTACGAGTTTGAGCTGAACGACTCGGCACTCTAGTAAGTAGAATGACCTCAAGTGATCTATGTTGCCCAATTATGACTGACAGTGCAAATGTCAGGAGAAATTGCCCAGTTAGAAGTTGTGTCGTCACTTCTTGTCAATGCTGAGCAACAGTAAAGCAAGTGCTGGGAATAACCGATCGGCAGGAAATGATTCCTGTGACATTTTAGAAAGGGAGCCTTAATTAGGACCAAATTAAAAAGCAGTGTTTGCAGACATCCAGGAGGGTGGGAATGAGGGTGGAGAAGATGAAACAGGGATGATTTTAAATAGCATTTTTCTTTTTTTAAAGAGCATAAAAAGTCAAACGGCATCATCGGTGGCATTGCTTATTCTGTTTATCACTAGACGACATCTCAGCATTTTTTTAAATGTAAAAATATTATAAAAGAGAAGTTACTGGTATAAGGCCAGCAAGTTATGTGAGACATTTTATATTTGAGTGGGCTGAACGTTTTTTTTTTTTTTTTTTTTTTTTAAACTGCTGTCCTTCAGCAATCGTGCCCTTTAGACAGTTGAGCCAAAAAAAGAGGCCTGTTCAGTGTCATGAAATCCTAAAACACTACTCAGCATTGATGACACTGATTGAGTCTGCGTTACATCATCAGCTTGAAGTACTGATCATTAATTCAAGTGTGGGCTATGTTTTGCTAAATGGCAGTATTGTTGTGCACTCTGCTTAATGCCAATGCTGAAGTGTTATTTAATCCAAAAAAAGCATTACGTATACCCGTCAAAATGTGTCTTTGGAGTGTTTTGTACTCCAGCATTGGGCAAACACTTACTTAAATTATCCAATAGCTAAAATGTTATAATAGTAAGGCAGGCAGAATAAAGATGGCACTGATGCCACAGTATTTTTCTATTTCATGTTTCATTATGTAAAAAGAATAATTCAGAATGAGTGCAATGACAGGTGTGTCACTATGTTTTCCCCGGATACTTGACTCAATTGGAATTTATTTTTCTACCCGTTTGTTACACTATCAGAGGATCATTTCAGCTAATTCTGGTTGATTTGTGATTGTTTAAGTATTCATACTATGTTCCTCCAGATTGTCACTACCCATTGTCCTGTCCTGAAATGAGTGACCATTGGTCAGTTCACCAATGGCAGGTTTAGTGGACACATTTTCCATAAAGAAATCCTTTAGTAGAATCAAAGTACAGAAAAAGGGAACCAGAAATTACACCGTAACTAGAAATGTGTACAACAAGAACACATCTGGAATATTAATCACCTAATACTTGGTACAGAACGGCTGAGCTACCACCCCCATTTGCACTAAATATAGAAATCTTCAGACTGGATGAGCTGATGTCAATTCTCCTATTGACATTTGTATATTTTATAAAATCCTGGCACTGCTGTAGCAACACATAAAAACAAGAATTAAGTACTGTAAACATTATAGTTACTTTTATAGTCAATATAAAATGAAGTTTTTATCATCAGCTTAGCTTGAAATAAATGCACTGAGCAGATGTTCTGATCTCATGGGTGAAAGGGGACATTGTGCACATCTGCCAAGTTAGGGGTGACATCACTTGGCCAGGCTGGGAGAGCTGAAAATGTGAAAGCTTCATTATCAGAACTCGATTGGTGCTGGAGGACCATATAAAACTCAGCCATCTTTATTATAGCCCTCTTTCTCACTCTGCTGGACCCCACATTGATTTCTGCCTCCAGAAATACTGGATCTGACTAGGTTGTGGCACATTTGAACTCCCTGGGACCTGGAGACATTTCAATGTGTAAAATGACTTCTCAGACGATAGTTTTGGCATGAACTGAGCTCTTAATGTTGCTAAAAGTACTTTGCACTTGCAGTAAGTGAACCGTAATGTAACTGGTTTGCCTTAGAAACTACTTTGATTTACTTGTTAAAGCTTTCAGTAGAAATAAGGAGGTAGAGTTGCATAAACATTGCATTGAGTTTGAACCTTTCTTTGCCACAAGATGAATGTTAGATTATACAAAAAAATCCTCTAGAGCTGTTAAAAAGCTGCACATTTGTGTGCAATATTTTTTTGTTCAGTTCAAGTCAAAGAACTGTATTTCTCTGTTAGCAATGTATTGACATTGGCTATTTAGAGAGCAACAGAAGCAGGTCGCATCGGCTGAAGTGCAATCCTACCAACCATCTGATAACATCTGATAGTGATTTTGCTTTTCATAGCAGCAACCAGTGTGGTTCAAATATGTTGTTGTCTACATTGGTGGTTCCCAACCTTTTTTCCTAGGAGCCCCCCTACTTGTATCAGAGAAAAGCTGAGCCCACCCCAGGACCCACATGAGAAAAAGTGATGCATTACTTTAGAAATAAATTAACAAAGTTTGGTAGTTTTTTTTTCTCCCATAGGCAGCAATGGTTAAATAAATAGTCAAAAAAAAGAAATCTCTATCCATTGGGCAAATGTGGTCAATGTAGATGTTGATGTGAGAGAGAACAGCAATCTCTGCTTTAAGGAATAGTTTTGCAGCCAACTGTCTGACTTAATGCACACTGTTTATCTTAAGTCACATCAACATACAGAGCCATCTCAATACGTCTCAGATACCTCATCAACTGGACACTCAGTGTAGACATGGTCGCTTGATAAATCAAGACAAACGTCATAAATCTAAGATGTTGCTGTGATAAATTTAGTTTCTATTTTATCTATGCATCTAAAGAAGCCCAAACATTGAGTGTCTTGTTCTGATGACATCTGGAGCTGTGTATATCAGTTCACAACTGACTTTCTTTGAAATACTAACTCTCGTCTGTCAGTGATAATGTTCTTTCTGTCCCCGCTCCAGTTTCTTTGAGAACATGAATCGAATCATCGCTCCCAAATACGTTCCCACTGAGACAGATGTTCTGAGAGTGAGGGTGAGGACCTGTGGAATCGTTGAGATGCAGTTTCAAATAAACGAAATTATCTTTCGGTAAGAGTTATTAACCTGGCACAAATTCAGCAGTGGTTACAACTTGATGTTCTATTCACAGACAATTGCATACCAATAAGTTGTAAATTGAAGTCCAAAAGGTACAAGGCTTTAATGACTTCACATTCAAAGCTCTGTGAAAAAAGTCATATTATAATGTCATTGTTAGAGTGTAGCATGTCCTGGACATGGAAAAAGGGGTGAATAACTTTACTATAGCTAACGGAAGCTCACCACCCATTAGTTAACTAGACTACTCTTTCCTAGAACTAAATGAGAGCTCACTCCCTACCAACCTGCTAGTCTCCTCTTTCCTAGTGGAAGGAGCTATGTAAAATTACTCCTCTAACACCCTTTGGAGGACAGATGAACAAGTTATAATCACAGCCCCAGGATTATCTGCCTAACATTCATTTCTAGAATAATTAGATTCAAGGATAACCCCTGGTATAGGACTCTAGATTACCCCCCAGAGAGGGAATAACTGTGAACTCCCCCCGCTAGGATTTGTGTAATATAAATCAGTAAGACAAGTGTGCCGTGGTGTGACTGCTCAAAACTTACCTTCCGAGGTACACGGGGTCCTTAAGGGGAACTTCCAGTCTTTGTGGTGTAAATGATTTCAGTCAGAAAATGCTTTCAAAAAGTTTCCGAAAATTTATTAAAAAATCTCATGATATTCCAAATACAAAACAGTAAAAGATATAAAAAATGGAAAAGAAAAGCAAAACTCAAAGACGAAAGTCTCTAAACCTGTGAGTGTAGACACTTGAGGTTAAAAGATCTTGGCTCAGAGACTAAGTCCCAAAATTGGATTATCATTATTGGTAATACCAAGTTCATGTGGTTTCAGCTCGAAGACCGTGAACCGAGCAGATACACAGAAGAGCTGATACTCAGAAACTCTATACGCCTACGAGCTCCTATGTGGTCTTGCTTCAATGTATGGCACACCTATCTTGACCTCACAGGAGTGTAGGCACTACGAGTGTGTGTAAGTTTAACAGGAAATGTTGAAAGCTGAAAAAGGTTATGACTCTATGACCTATGTATTAAATGATGAAAGAATCAAATGATAATAAAAGGAAAAAGCAAAAACAAATTCAACAATTGCATAACTCTTTCTGATCTTTCAACATAGAGACACATGAAAATTCCTAAATATACATGTTCCATATTAAATGTTCCACCTTCACTTTGAATGGGACAACAAAACTGTTGGCATCTTAAAAAATGATCATGAAAAGTCAATATTAAAAACATCAATAAAGAAATCCTGACTTTAAACAAGATATTAAACCTGGGAAACTGTTCCAGAAAGAATCTATGCATTTACACACACACTGAAGCTTGATTTAAAATCAGCACACATGGTGGATAATAAAAATAAAGAAATGTTGACGAGTTATTAGCGAGTGTATTTTGGGGCCTTTCCCGTGGGAGTGATTGCTGGAAATGCTAGCAGAGATCGTATGGAATAGTATAACGCTTGTCTGTTTTGTTCCTCCATTGCTTCCTCTCTGTTAGTCTGACACCAGTTTGTAATCCTGCAAAAGTCAAGGCTTTTATCAGTTACTCATAGGCTCAGTCATCTGTGTTAATCAATTTGCCGCCTTAGATAGTGAATAAAGCATCATTTATAGTAAAGAACATCAACTTCATTTGTATACAGCCAGGTAAAGCCTTAAAATGCATGGACGACTCAGACACGAAGACTGGGGTAAAAAGTAAAGTACATGAATACATCAAGTGACAACAGGACACAACGTGTGTAAAACCATCATACAATCTGGGGACAGGCATTGCAAAATGGCTAAGGCTATATATGCAGCAGTGTGTGGTTGCTCCATACTCCTCCCTACACAAATAAACATGACATAAATAAATTGAACATAACTAGCAAATGTAATCCGAATGTTTATTGTAGACATTCTGAGTACACCTGTAATCAATAGGTGGAGCAAATAAAACTGGATCTGTGGTCCCTTTAAGTATTCCTAACTAAATAATGAAGAGTTCCTGGTGATGGAGTTGTTGTATACGAACATGTTGCTTTCCTGGAGAGCGCGTTGTTGAGAATCAGCATCAACACTTGAAGGGTCTCTAACCAAAGGTGAAGTCCTGTGAGCTGAGGGAGGCAGCCACCAGGGCATGACTCGCACATGAAATATTGATGATTTCCCCATGCCCAAGTTATTCCAGGAATAATAACATGTGGAGGAAGCATAGCAATAACACAATGAAACTCAGACCTCTTTCCCCCTATTCTAAGTTTTTTTTTTTTTTTTTTTTTTTTCTCCCCCCCGGTATGAGCAAACATTAATGAAGCTCTCTGTGGCCTCTCCATGTGCTGTGGCGGCAGTCAGTGTGTGTCACAAGAAACGCACTTCATACACACGAGGACATCATACATACTGCATGTACTGTAGCTTCTTCAGTGAGAATGGCATCAACATACGTCACTTTGTTAAATAATTAAGAATCTGACAATATTATGGCATTCTCTTAAATATTTTCCACCAGGAAGTGTTTAAGACACGGAAAACTTTGTATAACTTTAAGATTCAACTATATGGAAATCGTTGATGCATGGTATGTGAGTGTATAAATTGAACACTGGCTGCTTAACCATGTTTATCTGGCCTTTTTATTTTGATACAATCATTGACTTACAAATGACAAATTCTTACAATGTCAGAAGAAGTAAGACTGTCCTCTGTCACTGATTCCAAAGAGAAAAACTAAATTTAAGCCAACATTTCCTCAGCTCGCTGTTTATAACTCAACAGGTGTTCCTCTACTTTTGAGGAAACATCAAAGTCTGCTTGCTGTCATGAGAAGTGTTTTTTTTTTCTCCTGCAGAACAGGAGCTGCTACTGTCAAACGCCACGGTTAACGCTTATTGTCCCCCAGCGCGTTACACTCGGCTCCTGACCCAGGAGAGAAATGCTTCATTGCCTTTGACACGAGGACTGCAATCATGCACCTGGAGACTGTCTGGCCCGCAATTGGAACTCATTACCTGTGTCAGCCAGACCCTCGGCTACACTTGGTGCCAGTTTGTGTTTTGGAAAAGATTACCTCAATATTTCAAATGGGTTTGAGTTTTTCTGTTGTAATGCTGTTTCTTAACAAGTGTATTTTTCAGCATTGCTTACAAATAACACGGTTTATCTGCAGGACCAATTAATTGATTTTCAGTTTAATCTGTCAAACTAGAGTAGTGATCGAGTCCATTGCGAATTAATGAAAGATTTTGCATTAGGTGTAATCCAAAAAACAGACACAATCTCACATGCACAACTAGTGCTGCTTTTCCATCGAGCAGTAGTGAGAGGATGAGCAGAGTGAATGCCACAGGCTACTTCTTCAACTCGTTTGTTTAAGCAGCATTTTTTGTCCCCTGAATGTGTTGCCAGTCTCCTTCTACTTTCATGAAGTAAACAGGATTTTAAAAACCAAAGAAAAACTGATTCTGTGATAAATAACGGACCTTCATGGCCTGGGTAAAGGAATGGAGGCCTTACAGTCCAAACATTTATAGTGCCAAAAAGAAAGACTGTCCAATAAATGATTTTTTTTTTTTTTTTTTTACACTTTTTTTTTTTACACTTTTTTAACACTTTTTTTTTAACACTTGCACTTTTTTAACACTTGCACTTACACAAGTTTACAGGACTGTGCTGCTGCACTAACTATAGAGAAGTAATCACTGCAAAACCACTTTGAAAAACACAACCAATCCTCGTACCAAAGAGGTCAATTGGTTTGGATTATAGCAACACTTGTCAAACATAGTGTCTACATTTGAGTATTTTATTTATGAGGGAAAATATTTGATTTACTCATATTTTATTATAAAATAATATTCCAACTTCTACACCTCTAAAACGTAAATGTTAATATTCTTGTCTATGGAGCGCCTCGTTAGCTTGAACTCTCGAGTGTGTAAATTACATGCAAGATGTCAGGAGTTTAAACAATATAACCTGGTGATGCACAATGAATCCTAATGTTTTCCCTTTTCTATCTATTGATATGTGATCAGTCGTAAACGACACATTGGATGAACAAAGCACGAGTGGGTTAAGTTTTGTTTGTTTACAGGTTGTATGATGTGGGGGGCCAGCGGAGTGAGAGGAGAAAGTGGCTCAGCTGCTTCGACTGTATTCAGGCCGTGTTGTTTGTTGTCGCCCTGAGCAGCTATGATACCACGCTGCTGGAGGACAAATCAGAAGTATGTAATGAAAGAAAGATTCAATTGAGATCACATAAATCAAATGGGAGGATTTTTAATTTGTTCTTTTTGTCTCCTTTCTTCATTTTTTTTCTCTCATTAGAATCGTCTGCAAGAAAGTCTCAAACTTTTTCAATCCATCTGCACCAACGCAGTCTTTACACGTGTATCACTGGTAAGTTTATGAATCATTGTTTTAGATGCTTTTAATTAAAGATGATGATTTAGGTTTCACTTGAGTCTACTTTTCAGCACCTTTCCCTGCATGTCTGCCATTACTGTTTTAAGGCCAATAGTTTATTTTTTTATGTTATTATCTGAAGTTATGATGATTGAAGAAACAAAGACCACATACCAGGTTTAATTTGTAAGACTCTTGGGTGTGGATTAGTCTCATGTGAGATCTGAAGGTTATTGTGACAAACGACCCTTTGAAAGCCATCAAGCAGAGTTTTTTTGAACATTTTCATTGTTTACTTTTTCAGTATAATTCTTGAACCATCTCTTTCTCCACCACAGATTCTGCTAATGAACAAAACAGACCTTTTCCGTGAGAAGATCCTGCACTCTGGAAGACACCTGAGATTTTACTTTTCAAGTTACAAAGGTATGGCTAAAGGGAGTCATGTTTGCTCCCTATTGAATCTGTCTGTCGATACGTTTTTTAATTAGGTTTGTTTGACTTGTGGGACACTTTTGGATTCAGTCCAACACTTCATTTCTAGCTCAACGGTAGCGACATAAGAATAGTCAACAAGGAACTTAAGAATATTTTCACTTCTTTCACTCATTCAGTCCTCGAGGAACTGTGTGTGTGCTTCTATGTTTTGCTGGAGGGGTCATTGAATCCTTGCTGTCCGTTGGGTAATCAAAATTCCTTTAGTGTATGTATAAATCATGCTTTCTGGTGGGATCATGGCCACGCATCTTTGAGATCCTTCACAGAAACTGGGAAGATACTTGGTGTCATATTTTATTTGTGCACTCTGCACAGATTTCAATGTGAAGCCTGTGTCTTGTTTTATCAATAATGAATGATTAGGACCGACTCAGTGTAGTTTCCATTGTAGTTCGTTCGAATCCTCACATTACTGAACGATGTTCCTAGAATTTAAGTTTTTCTTCCTTCCTCCCCATCCAGGAGCAGATGGAGACATAGATGCTGCAGCCCACCACATCACCGCCATGTTTTCATCAAGTCTCAGCAGCCCTGACAAACCAGTGTACCACCACTTCACCACTGCCACAGACACTGCCAACGTTCAGGTGGTCCTCCACATGGTCATAGAGCAGATCATCAAGGAGAACCTAGAAGCCATAGAGCTGCTGTAAACGTCTCCTTAACACTCTTTAGATTGATTTTAGTTATTCATGTAATCACAGTTCTGTTTGTGTTTCTCAGTTTTAATAAGTAAAAATAATTTATTATAAGCTGCACTTTATCAAATTCCAATTTATCCTATTTTAAATGATTTTAATAAAATATTTATTGAGGATTTTGCCTGGTCATTTGCAATGCTGTTTATTTAAAACACTAATTAATTCCAGTATGTGTCAAATCAACACTCATGTTGAACTAGAAATGCACAAATGTATCGTTGAGATTTTAACATGAACAATAACTTGAACTTGCGCCACTCGGGTGGATTTTTTTTCCAGTTTCTTACTTTTTAGACACTTTTATGCTTCTTAAGCCATAAGTTGTGTTTAAGATTGATGTTGCAGGACTTAAATTGTGTAGAGACAAATAAAAGCAGTCACGCATTCAACAAAGAGCTGCGACATGATCTATTTATTGATGAAAACTCAAATATGTACATTGATATAACTTCAACAGTTTATAGTGTTAAGAGGGGTTTATCAGCCAATAAATAGGAATAAACATGTTGATTTTGAACAGAGTATTAAACTTGAATTTGAGCAAAGTTACTTAGTTAATGCACAGTTTTTAAATGGTAATGTCTCCAAGAAGCCGGATTCATCCTCTGCTTTTGTGCTCAGTTTTCTGCACAGTCTGAAGAGTCCAGAGAGAGGAAGACTTCTGCTTTGCACTTAAATGAGCCTTTGACTTCCTGGAGGAGTTCACAGCTCTGTAGGTTTGGTTTGATATCTTTGATACAAACAGGCTGTGGAGAGAGAAACAGACAAATTCAGTTTCATGCACCTACTGTACACTTATCTAGTTATCAAAGACCTTTGTTTCAACGGTCTGTCCCCCATTTCAGGAGGGAAACTGTTTGTTCTTCACCACCTTTAATGATAATTTTACTTCTCAGATGAAGATATAAAAGCATCTAAACACAAGGTGAACATGGGAAGGATAAACTACAAAAAGGTCTACATTTCTTCAATGTGCAAATTGTAAGCCATACAAAAACTCCTGCACCTACTGCATAGAAATTGGATCTCGAAACACTTTGCTGCTTATTTTAAATGGATGCCTTTAAATTAAATTTATTTTTTATAAGCAGATATTCGAATAGCCTACTCTGATGTATTACAGAGAAAATGGGCCATTCATTTTATTGCTGTTAAATAATAGTCTTTTCTGCTCATTTCTCTACTTCTATTTTTCATCTAACACTTTTTAGATAATAGAGGATAGAATATGCAGCATGTTGCAGTTTGAAAGCTGAGTTTTTTTTCCCTGACTGAAATAATCAATGATCCACGTGAAGACGATATCTGGTTTCTAAAGACTAAGCGTATACCTTGATTGATTTGTATGCTGTATATGTAGACAGGTGATAAGAGTGCCCTTAACTTAAGCAAAAAAAAAATCCTTCATTGTCTAATTTACACCCTCAATGGTTGCAAGTCGCCATCCGTAATGCGTAATGGCAAACCCATTCAACCCATAAAGCGTTGATAAAATCGATAACCACTAACCATCGTCTTCAGCAGGAAACTCTGCGGTGTTAATTCAGAAAACACGCTGTTGCTCGCAGCCTCTCCGCTGTCTGACGGCTCCTCTGTCTGCTCGGCTCTCCTGACATACGGTGACCTCCGGATACCTGACAGCAAGCCGGACGCTCTGCCCACTGAGTAGTAGGTCGGTCCGGCCACCTGCTTGTACCATGCGTCAGCAGGACTGTGAGCGAGCAGCACGGAGATGATCACGATGGGGAACACGAGTTTAGCGGGCACCTCCATGTCGAGCACAGCAGCTTGGTTCCAATTTTGCCTGACTGGTCCTCCTCACTGTCAGCGCGCGCTGCTTGGACCCTCCTTGTCAGTCTACTTATAGGGACCCCGTGATCATCCCCACGCATTTCGTCAGTGTATGTGGGTAATTCTTCATACACACGTCTCAGGGAAATACACTCCTCCAGGTGAGATTACAATCACATTTATGTAACCATCAGTATTTTAGTCAATGTTGAATTTGAATGTATTTGTTTGAAAGGGATGATTATGTTTCCAGTACAGAAAGTGAGAGCTTTTGATACTTTTCAACACGTGTCCCTATTTGGGCCTTTACATCTATTGTAAAGTGGCTTATTCAGATACATAGAACCACATACAATATGTCAGCTCTGATTTTATTTTGACCAGAACTTGACCTTTGAACGTTTGAAAGTAATGTGACCCATGAAAACAATTATACAAAACATTTCAGGTCATTATACCTGAAGGTTTCAATGTTGAGAAACATACAGTAGCCAAGAGGGGCAACAACTGAAAAACAACTGAAAAATAATAACAAGTTTTCTGCATAAATGTCTCCATGATCATGTGTCATTTATTTACTTGCAGCTTGTTTGATATAAATGCAGCTGTTTTTGTCTTTTTGCAGTTCATTTCCTGTATTTGCAGCACTCTCCAGTCGATGCTTTTGTATTTGCACACTTGTATCTGTTTTTATCATTTCTAGATTTGCTTCACTTTTTTCCTAATAAACGTTGTGTCTACTGTTGCAGGTCGGTTGCCCTTGTCAGCCACCACAGAAAGAAGTGGCTTAAAAAAATAAAAGCTCCTTTCCCTTCTGGAGATTTCTGGAGCTATCCCGATTGAACAAGCTATCATATTACTGCCTACAAGTGTTAGAGTTGTGCTTTGATTTTATTGTTAACATAATAAATATCTTTAACTGTACATCTGTAGAATAGTAGATTCTTTAGATTGCCTTCTTTGAGAATTTTTGTCTTCTAGTTCTGTGTACTGTATGTACATGGAAAGCCATGTAAAACTGCAGTGAAGTTCCTTTTACAAACCAGACACACAAAGCTGTATCTTACTCTGCTTCTGATTCATCTTTAATGTCAGAGAAGAGTTGGAATGCAACAAGAATATGTGAAACTCTTCAGAGACTACATTTAAACCTCTACACCTGTCCTCTACCAACAGTATTTAAATGTATAGTATTATGTTAACAACAAAGTGTGACATTTGACTTTGACATGTTTTCAGCTTCAACTAGAAAGAGTCCAAGAAACAAAATCTTTTCACATGATATTCATCAGTTACAGCTCTATACTGTCACTGAGCTCAAACCACAACAAAGCCCCGTCACACGTTGCCTCTCATATGCACAGGACTCGCACGTTCCCTTTACGAGGGCTGGTTTCCTACATGTCACATTCAAACATAAAAACAAGCTGAAGTGGAGCACAGTTGTGGGGAAATGATGCACCAATGTAAGTGACCTATTTCACATTCTTAGAGCTTTCTTTGGGCAAATTAAGACTTTTCTTTTATAATGGGATGCTTGTATGTAGATCGGGTTGTAATACAGAGAATACCGTCACTCATTCTGTCTATTTGGAGGCGATAACGATCAACATTACCTACAGAACTTGAAACACCATGAAAGTGATCTCAACTTAAGACGTTAGATTGAATTGTTCTAGGCAACATGAACATTGACGGCAGACACTCATGGTTCCTAATGCCACTGTTTCTGACTGGTAAGTACAACACTGTCATGTGATTAAGATTTAAAAGAGGTGATATGACCTTACAACATATTCATGAATCTGTCTCTTTTAGGTGTTATTTGCAACTGGTGGAAAGTGGAATATCAGCAGCAGCATATGTGTGCAGTGGAAGGCTCGTCTGTGGTTATTCCTTGTTCATTTTCCTCTCCTGGGTCACAGAGAGTGAAGAGAGTCATGTGGGGTCAGGAAAAGTCTCAGAGTTTCATTTCTGAAAGTAATTCAAGAAAATTCCAGTACATTGGTGACACACGTAGCAATTGTTCTTTGAAAATACACCAAGTGGAGAGAAATGATGCAGGAAAATACTCCGTCAGAATCATTACGAACAAAGGCAAAGGGATTCGGCCTACAAATGGAATACTCACACTGAAGGTTGTTGGTGAGTATTGCTCCTTTTAAGAAAAACATCATCAGCTCAAACTTTCACCAATAAATGCAAAGAAGAAAACGTAGGTGTTACTTTGTTCTTCTAGCTTTGCATGTTTCTGATTCAAGACGCAACAGGAGCGGAATAACAAAGGAAGGTGACTCAGTGAATCTGACCTGCTTTAACCCCTGTGATGGTGGAAACTCTTCTGCTTTCACCTGGTTCAAAAATGGAGAACTTTTACATGAAGTACCCACGCTTTATCTCGGCAACATGTCCAACACAAACTCTGGAAACTACACTTGTTCTCTGAAGACACAACCAGGAAGTACTTCAGAAGCCGTAAACATCGATGTCCAATGTGAGAACATGACACAAGATCAACACTTTACAAAATCAGAAAAAGAGAAAGCTTTGATTTTTGAAATCTACAGAATGTTGTCTCTAATCTTGGTAAATGACCATTTTATGCAAAAGAAATAATCACACATCAATTCTGTTTTGTGATTCAGACGGTCCAAGGAACACATCCGTCTTAATCAAGGAGGTGGAGAATAGCAGCAACTTCACCCTGATCTGCAGCAGCCAGGCAAACCCCCCAGTGAAGTTTTACTCGTGGTTTAAAAAGGATGAGGACAATATGGTTGTTGCACATCGTTCTGTGCTCTTCTGTGGTGAAGGGGGCCAGTTTTTCTGTAACGCTGCCAACAAGCATGGAAGCCAAAACTCCTCTCTTGTGAATGTAAAGAGTAAAGGTACGCATGTTACTCAGAGTTATATTACAGTGAGTGATCTGTCAGTGATGGAAAAGCATGGAAATGTTGATAAAGCGCTAACACACTGCTTTTCATTTCACAGCATGTTTGACAACTTTGACCAGAGACGTGTTTATTATCACTACAGCTGTTGTGCTTCTGATCGTGACCTCTGTCATTGTCATCACAATAAGGTAAGCATGTGTTTGTTCTTTTCAGACATGTGCCCCACGTTACAATTCATCTGACAGCAATGAAACATGTTTGTTTTGTGTCTGGAAAAAGCACCGTGGTCACTGATCCATGAAAATCACAATTGCATTGAAACAAAATAATACATTATAACGAGTCAATGTGAGCAAAGAGTCTCTAAAATGTATTCAAATACAGCAATACATACAAGCTCTCTTAGGGACATCTCAACTGCTGTTCTTTGCTTCTGTATTTATTTTTGATGTTAGCGATGATCATGCAATGATTCTTTTTTATAATTTGTTTCAGACTCAAGAAAAAAAGGGCATGGGAACCAAAGCTGGACTGCAGGGAGGAGGTACAGGTGTCAAAATGAGCCTGTTCTTATATGTTTTAACATATTTTTAACATATTCCATTTATTATTTAATGTACATCCTCAAGTTATTCTCGGGGCTTTCAGTTGCGCAGAGGCGGTATGGAAACTGATTTCAGCAGGTGAAAGGCAGATAAAATCCATTTCCATTTCCTGCATCAAATAAGACAAGAAAGTTTTATGTATGAGTGAAACATAAAACAGTCACAGAGGCTAATAATAAAAGACACATATCACATTTATTTTCACGTATTAATCTGGTGCTTTTTTGTCATTACTGTGTTCAGAACACAGATTATGTCAACTGGCTCCCCTGTGACGATAACCAATCACAAGAAGGGATTCAGCTTGATGAAAGGACAGAACTCATCTACGCAACTGTTGACCTCATCAACAGAGAGTCAAACATGTGAGATGCTTATTCAAACTTTTTATCCATTTCTTTCACCTGTTGCATTGGTTGCATGTGCGCTGATGGACTGTTTCACCAGCAGAGGGCAGCAGATGGACTCCTGTATGGATGACCAAAGTGTGATTTACAGCACTGTGTGCAGGTACGGCTCAAGAAACTCACACATTTAAAAGACAATTATTATCACAAGACAGAAAAGGATACAAAGACGTTGTATTGTCTGTTTCAGGCACCAGCTGTTGAACCCTTCAAACACTGAGGCTTCCTGATTTGACATCAAGAACATGCAGTCAGGAAGTAACAAGTGTCGGGATTTTAACTTTCGAGGGAATTTGTTTCAGCAGGATGCACAGCACATGCATCACAGGGGAGATATATGTTATAATCCAGACAAAAAATAAAACATGTAAATGTGTTAACATTGAATTTGAAGTTTT
The DNA here is from genome assembly GCF_963930695.1 of Labrus bergylta. NCBI lineage: Eukaryota > Metazoa > Chordata > Actinopteri > Labriformes > Labridae > Labrus > Labrus bergylta. The sequence goes on along the minus strand of NC_089210.1, from coordinate 23,231,163 downwards.
CTGTCCCTTAACACTATTAGTTGTAAACAAGCAGCAAACTTTGGTTTCTCAGCTCCTTTATTTATTGGAAAGAAAACTGTACGGGGATACATTTCTTTACTTACTCATTCGTTTTGACAATTTTAAGACTAAGAAGTATGCACATATTATCGTAATTGGGGGCGTGGCTGGGTTGACTGACAGGTAGGCGGGTGGCAGCTGTGTGCCAGGAGGCTTAACCCTGCATTCATGTGATGTCAGAAACATCAGAAAAACTAGCTTTCTAGATAGTTGGAAAATGCTCATGAACGCCTTCTCAAGTCGGTACAACAACTCAGCAACTCTGGAAAGAATTAGGTGCCTGACTTGACGTCATATTTGTCATCACATTGGGGGCAAAGGATGTTTTGTTAATGTTAAGATACTTTTTATTAATTCACATATTTGCTCCACCTCTTTGCTTGTTTCTAGACTGATTGAAAGTTTGGTTGCGATAGCATTTCCAATATTGGCGACTGCATCATTTGGCATCACAACGCCTCAACCAGTAGAAGACGTCACTGGCACTACATCCATGTTTTATACACTTGATGGTTACATCTCAGTGAGATGCTGCAGAAAGTCACTAACCAAAACAGAGTGAAAGTGAATCCCATCAAAAACGATCTCATTATGTACTATCTGACTTTTCTTCAAATCAAAATACAAATCAGCATAAAGTCAGGAGAAATTAAGAAAAACACAGGAAGGAAATCAATGTTTGGAACACAGGATTTAAAGTGTGCAATCATCCCACACTCTTGTTCAGTGTTACATCAGCCTGATGTGTACAGGTGATGCACATCTTGGCTTCCAAATATTGTCTCATGGGAAATTTAGTCAAACAAGCCGGTCAGGGAACAAACGTTTGTATGAAGCATTTCCTCACAGTTCGCACTGCGTGTTGTTGATTTAGTGCGTATGACAAAAAATAAAATGTCTTTAGTGTGCAGTGTACTATTGGGATGATCATCTTATCCCTGATTCAAAATGAAGGAACAACAGAGTCAGACCCCCTGCTGACACGTTTTCACATGATGCCTTTTACTGTCTGATGCTTACCTCAGTGTCTGAGGGTGGGAATCTTGCTCCTGGGTAAATGTGTGTGTGTTTTGGCATGAAATAAACACGCTGTTATGTTGTGCTGCAAATCACTTATATTCCTGTTTTTGTGGTTTTGGTACCGTGACAGTTAATTTGCTTACTGGGGTGTTTAGTTGCTGAGCTTCGTCAGAGTCATCATAAATTATCTTCTCAGCTGTAAACGAATGCCACTGACAATTTCAAAAGTAGAAAAAGCTCTATACTTTTCATATATAAAGGAGATAAAACACAGATGTCTGTGACATACAAACTATTATATCTGATAAATGAGAGCAAATGTATTGAACAGTGAAGCATAAAAACACATTTGTTCAGCTGTTTCTCTGTGTTACAGTATTAGAGGAAAGTCATCAGGGTAGCCCACTACCTTTGAGTATTTACACTTAAAGAACCACATTGTCATGCAGTCTTCATTGCAAAAAAACACGTTATGTTTAAACCCTTAAATGTGGTTAAAAAATGCACCAGAAGTGCAAATATGTTTCTATAAATCCACTGAATATCATTAAAAAGAATTGCACTGACTAATGATTGACAGTTTGATTTAAAAAAACGAAAAAACTAATATTGAAGCAGCAGACACAGCTAAACCTTGCTTCTATATTTCCCATGATGCAACTCAACCTCAGATCAGAAATTCAAGTTCAGCTTTCTGAGATCAAGTTTGAGAATTTCAGTCATTTCAGGATAAATGAAGTGTAAGGGGTGAAAAACACATGTGAGTGAACTTTTCTTTATGACCACTTTTTAAATATTTTATAGAACTTACTGTGCGGACAGCAGGACAGCAGGACTGGACACAAAATGTCTTTTGTTAGCTTCCTATGTTAGCTTCTTGATATTTAAATTAAGCTCTCATTGGCAGGCCAGAGGGCAACATAGTCTTGACCAATCTCCTTGAACTTTTTATCTGAGGTAATAAACAGAGGAAACAACTTGGATTCCCCTCATTTCAATAAAATCCACCCAGACTTTTTTTTTTTTCCTGCAAGTGGTTTAAAAAAAAATGTTTGCATGTTTTTTGCATGTTTTGTTTTTTGCTTGAGACACACATGATTCTTTGATTTTGTGCTGCTTGAATGTAACACGCTCCTGAACAGGCTGTGCAGTCCAGGCTTACATGGTGATAATACTGCTGCACAAAATGACACTGCAGGGACTGGGAAGCCAAAGGGCAGTCTGAAGTTATGCTGAAACACTAAATCTTAAATGTTAAGCAACAATCACTTTTTCTCGTGATTAGCACAGAGTCCACTTGTGAAACACTTTGTTTTGTAGCAGACTTCTGGATGAAATGTTAAGAGCCCCTGCACATTATTAATGCCAAATTTATGGGTTGTGCTGCCCTCTGCTGGCAATGTAGAGTAATTGCATCATAAGATCATTTCCCGTTTAGCCTCTCCCCAATAGATGTGTGTTTAGAGGAAGTTCTTTGCTCCTCAGAAAAAAAACAGGTTTTTGTTTAGTTGTACTTATAGAAGTAATATCACATCTGTAAAGGCCATTATTCAAGAGAATTATTTTTCTGTTATTTCTTATTTACAGATTTAGTAACCTGAAACCTTCCTTTATATGAAAAAAAAATACTTAACCTTTGTTAGGTGGGGGTTATTTCTGTATGAGATGGACCATGATGAAATGGTGAAACAGACTGTGGATCATCTTAGATTTATTCAGCCATGGTCAGACAACACAGAAACACAACACACATGGCTGACAAAGTGCAGACCATCGCTGACCCATGCTGACCAAGATCTCACAATCATTGACAATCATTGGCAAAGTGGCCATCATGGGCAAAATGGCAAAATGGCCAAGTCTTCACACAGTGTGGCTTATATTCTGCTAGAAGGTACAGCCCACAAATTCCTTTCCATTTGGGTACATCACTATAAAACAGTAAAGATGACATGACACTGATTTGTATACGTAACAGATGTAGACTCTTTGTCTAGCAAACAGTTGCTGACAACATATAGTTGGCTCCTATCCATTTATAGATCTGCTACTACTTAGGTGCTTCACCCATATAAGGTTACAGCTTCACAGACCCAAAAGTAGAATTACTATGAGATGGTTGACACAATTTAAAGAAATGTCCACAAAATTATCAAGATGAATGAATCCCTGAAAATACCTACTAACAACCTTCCATGCCCATGGTGACTACACTGTGCTAAAACTAATAAATCACAGGAGAGGGTCCTGTGCTAGTATGCTGTGGACATTCTGCTGTAAGAAGGTTCTTTGTTGAATCTCACTTTCTGTTTACCAGGAAAATGACTAGTTTTCAGTTTTCTTGAAAACATGAGGGGGGGGGGGGGGGGGGGGGGGGGGGGAATTCCAGTATACCCTTATCTTTGCTAATTTTGTGCAACTGCCATCTGGGTTTATCCTAAAAGATGCAGTAAAATACAGCTGCCAGCGGCTCCATGGTTAAGATCATTTCTGCAGTAATTAATGGGTGAAGAAGTTGGTAAAATAGACAGAATACAAATTCCACAACTCATAAATCTGAAACAAATTTACTGTTGTATACAATGTAGCCATGACTCACTATTCAAGGCCAGTCAAACTAAGTTATCCTTAGAGGGGAGGACCTTTTTTTTTTTTCTTTGAATTTCATTAAATGTTTTATTAGAGGTGTTTAAATTCTTTACTCATGGAAATGAAAATACACAATAAGACTTGGACAAAGATTGAAAGTTTGAAACTGTCAATCTCATATTCTAATTATTTTTTTAACACCATTGTGTATTATTTCATTTATTTATTTATTTTTTATTAGGGGAGGACCTTTTATGCACCCTAATGCATCTTTTCTTCCCTCTTTTATAGCTTAAATGTAATTGGAGAATTACATTTTTTTTGTTTGACCTTCTGGGTCACCATAAATAATAGTGCTTACTGTTCACACATCATAATCACCTTTAGCCTACTCATGCTGTTAACCTTCTACAAACTTCTACTATTATGCATGTTCAGGTGTATAACAGTGGTCATTAGAGGGAGCGCTTGGTTACAGTGCTGAGTGTCTTAATTAGTTACTGTCCGCACCTGTGTAAGCAGCCGTCATCACCCAAAGGCAACATATCGATATGAATCAGTAAGAAACTTAACTTTATTAGTTTACGCCCATTTCTGACAAAACGAAACTTTACAAGACATGCGGAAATGCCAATGAAGCAGGTCTCAGAAGTGACTCTGCACTGGCACATTGCAGGTCCAGAACATATGACTTCTCCGTTTTGCCATTTGGAAAACAGAAGGAAACAGTGACAGTCCGTTCAGGTGAGTACCTGCATGCTAAAACGTGTTTTTGTGTTTCCAAAAGCCTGAGGTGAAAAACGACAGACTCATTTATTAGCTGGAGTAGGTAAGCTAACATACCTCGCTGTCACTTTTTGATATAAAAAATGTTTAAGTACAATAAAATGACGTGAGAACCTGTCTTTGAACATGCATATTTAATGTTTTTATAAGAGTAGTGACCCAGTAAATGCTCAACTAACACACGTAGGTCTGCTGTTAGGAAGCTAGGTAGCTAGCTAGAAGCTGCCAAGTTGTTGCAATGACAATACGGCAGCGTGAAAGAGAGCTGTTACTGTTTTCAATATATGAGTCGTACGCAACATTTGTGCTATAATAAAGGAAGATACAGTTTGTTAAGTTCGCATTCTCATGTTTTCTGGAAACGTAACAGGAAGTTACGTAATATTTACGAGGCAAACATGTGATTGGCTAAATGGCGCAGCCAAAGATCTTTTCATTAAAAGAGGGATCACTCTATACAAGAAAATGCGGTATCCCACTTACACTGAGTAAAAATGAACTCGCTCTCTCTTCTTCTATAAAGAAAACTTCCCCTAAAAGTTTTACCCGCAATATTAAATACCACAAATGTTTGATTCTAATTATTTCCATGATAATGTGTAAAAGATTTAACTGATTGGTGCGCAAGACAAATATCCCTTACAATTTACAACATTGCCATGCCTGTCACCTATAGTTTTCTAAGCATGTTTTCCTGCTTACCATAGTTTTTCATTTACAGATGTACTAATCGTTTTTTAAAAATACATTTTCATAAGGAAATTATCACAAGAGTCAGGCAACAGTCTGAGAGAACTGTGGCAGTCAAAAAACAAATACAAAATAATGCTACCCTCTTTTCATTGGCTGCAAAGGAGAAGTTACATGAGAGAAAATATTAATAAAACTATCTCAGGTCCAAATCCCTCAAACACAGCTTTGATTTCTGCTGAAAACATTCCAGCTAATTGTTTCCTCAGGGTGTAACCAGAGGCCTCAAGACCGAGCAGAGCAGTGATTTAATGTTGAAATGCCTTAAGTGGAAATTCAGAAGGCTATACAAGCCTCTAGTTTTAGTTTTTTTCAAGGGATTTTAATTTTATATATTTAGGGCGCAGTGAGCCCTCATGTTTTATTTTCTAGTCTTTGACCTAACTGTGGATTGATGATTGTTGATTTGATGGTTCGCGGGACTGAAGGTGGGCGTGCATGTCACTCTCACTTTTGCAGGGTAATTTCCTTTTCAGCCCCTAAAGGAAACGTGTATTTGTCATTTTGTTGGGTAACACCGCTCAAAGTCCAAATGAAGGACCAACTTTCCTCTGGGCGGTTGTTGTGCAGAGCTGAGCAGTTGAATGAGGCCTCATCGGGCAGAATTGAAAGTGAAAGGAATCTGCAGCAGGGTGGGACCTATTGGTACTTCTTTACTGACACTTTGGTTTCATTTACAGAGATCAGTGAAGTATGAATATGAAGTGCCCAGGTTGTGGTCATATCATATTAGAGGAGACAGCCAAGTTCTGCAGTGAGTGTGGTCTAAAGCTGTCTGGCCCACCAGCAAACAAACAAGGTAAGTCAAATCATTTACAAACCAACTGGGTTAAAACATGGGCTTAATAATACAACGAGATGAATTAACATTCAGAAAGAAAATGCATTTCAAGTTGATATGAGTCAGGCTGTCCTTTACTATTTGTTAATACTCTGACACTGTTTTTGGTTTTAATCTACAAACTGAAATAACACAGATCATTGTGGCTTTGTCTTTGAATAATAAAACTTGTGTGGAAAGGGAGCAGAAATAACACATTCAAATAGTCATATCAGCTGTACATGTATACCACATTTTGTCCCCAAACAAATATTCATATTGAGATGTAAACAAGTTTATTTAGCATGCGTCAGAACATTCATATAGTAAAGTAGATACAACAAGTTAACAGAAAACATCTGTGGCAGAGGAGCACGTTGTGATGTCTTCCTTAACGTCCTCGCAATCACGCCCATCTATCGTGTGGAGTTTAATACATAAAGAATACTTTAACCTAAGAATATTACAAGAGGGGCTGAAGTACAGGTTTTATAATAAAGAACAAGTGACATTAAGAACGGGTTGACTGGGCCTTACTGGTAAGTCTAAGAAATACTAAAAAGTGAATAGAGTGAAAGATTCTATGGTAAAATTCAGGAATATAAAAATGTTATTAAAGATATCTCTCCTGTATTTTTCCAGACTAGGACTTATAGAGAACATGGAGAAAATGGAAGCCTCACCTCTTGTGTCCTTCTTGTGTAATCCAGATACAGGTGATCAGCCCAGATCCTTGATAGCAGACTCTGATGTTACAGCTGAGAAATCCGCCCCACAGGAAACAACCTCACCTGTGGAAAGCAAAGAACAAAATAAATCCCCCAAACGACCAAGTGATGAGACCCCCAGCAACGTAAAGAAAAAGGTGAGGGTTATGCAGTCATGTTCTCTGATGTGTGGACGTGGACTCGACCGCATGTCCTTTTGATTTTCTTACTTTTTAATTTTTGAGTCTGTCTGGCACGCTTCATAATTACGTAAAGATATGCATTGTGTTGTATTACGACGTTATGTAACGAGACGTTATGTTACCGACGAGAGGTAACCGTGCTCAGGCCCGGTTAGTCCTGGAGTGCAGGGGAATGGGAAGTGGGGGGAATCTTGCTTCAGCACCTTACGGGACAACTTTGCCTAGTGTAGGTGCGCCCTTAATGTGCTCCCTCCGGGTCTACTATAACTTCAAGGTGGTCGACCTTTCAGTTCCCGAACATATAAGAGATGTTTGATTTTTTGGGTGACTTTAAAATACCTGATTTATGTTTTTCTTTGTTATTCATACACAGTACTTTCCCTCTGCTTATACATTTTTATAAAGGTGTTATATAGGTTAAGCATATTGTGATGTCTTATCATTTGGAATAGCTTTCACAAGAAGTACTTTAGATTTTCATTTAAGATGTCAATCTGTCACTAATACTAAAAACATGTTGGATTTTATTTTTGATTGAAAACTTTTGCACGGTTTTACATTAACAGTAAAGTGGTTTGTTACATTGATTACCTTCCTTCTGATTTTTATAGAAAAAAAAGAGGAAGAAAAACAAAAAAAAGAAAGATGGCCAAGATCAAAGCCACTCTGACATGTCCCACGTCTCTGTGGGAGAAAACCAGCGAGGGAAGACGAAGGGCGAAGGAGATTCATCAGAAAGCGAGAGCTCAGACAATGCAATGGATGAAACACCAGACCCACTCCAGGATGGGGCCCCCTCACAAGGGAGTCCGTCCAGCTCCTTGACTCCTAAAGCTCCTGCTGCCCCTCCTGAAGACAAACCAGCCAGTCAGAGTGAAATGTCTGAAGACAAACCAGTCAGTCAGAGGAAAACGTCTGCTGACAAAGAAGCTAAAGACAAACCAGCCAGTCAGAGTAAAATGTCTGAAGACAAACCAGTCAGTCAGAGTGAAATGTCTGAAGACAAACCAGTCAGTCAGAGTGAAATGTCTGAAGACAAACCAGTCAGTCAGAGGGAAATGTCTGCTGACAAAGAAGCTAAAGACAAACCAGTCAGTCAGAGTGAAACGTCCGCTGACAAAAAAGATGCAGCAGCAGCAACGCAGTCTGAGGACGCAAAATCAGCTCAGGATCAGACTCTCAGCACAGACACTCCAACCCAACGACCTCCCTTAAGGGATGGCAAGGCCGCGACCTCTCAACCAGGTGCAGGCAAAGGAACAAAGACCGCCAACTCGAAAGAGCAAAAGACTGACGGAAAAAACTCTAAGAACAAGAAAGACACTGCAGCCACTAAACCCACGCTGGACCAGAATGCCAACGCAAAGACGAGCCCAAAACCGAGCGAACAAAGCAAACAGAAGGGAAATAGTCTGCAGGAGCAGAAGAAACAGAAGCCGGCTGCAGCCGCTACACAAAAGATGGTTTTTGGCCCTCAGACTCCATCAAAGGTAATGCTGAGTGAAATGACTGTGAAGGAATCTTTATTGATTAACTAAAGCTTTAGTGGAAATATCACAGATTAATTTTCATTACTTTAAGTAGTATTTGTAACACAAATATTTCATGATACTTTAACAGTCTGACAGTGCGGGCTCAAGTGTGGACCCAGAGGACACAGACAAAGTTGTTCAGCAGACTGGGAGCAGGAAGACCTTGGCACAATCCTCAGATGCAGCCCAAGAAAGCAAAGATGGCAGTAAGGATAGCACAGAATCCAGCACTCGAGCTGAGCTGCCGCCCAAAAGGTGATGATGTTCTCCCACATTTGCTTCAGACCAATCTTTCAGTCTAAGTCTCTGTGTTGTGTTTGCTCTTTGAGTATTTATGGATCTATGTTTTGATTTTAGGATAACCAGGAGCAATACCATTGCTGCATCCGACAGGCTCACCATCTACTTCCACGCAGTTCTCTCCAAGGATTTCAAATTTGATCCGGTTGAAGATCATGTCTTTATCCGAGCTGGGTGCGGCATTGGGACATGGAATGAAAATGCAGTTGAGCTGTTTGTAGCCAGGTACTTATTTTGTCATTAATAGAGAACAAACCAAATGACGTATTTTTGTAGGCCAACCCAGAAGTAGCATCGCCATGGGGTCTATTGAGAATTCGCCTATGGGATTTTTGTATTGGATTTTGGTAATAAGCTCTGTGGCAGAGACGTGTTTCTGATGCGTAGGCGTTTTGTTCAGCAGGATAATCTCCACAAATGAAAACCATTTTTATGATGTTGTCAACAAGACAAGGCGATTTAGTCTGCCATATTTACCATATTTACACAGCAGACATCATGCTCATGGTGGGACGCTCAAATGCTGTTATGATGTTGAAACACTTAATTCTAAGTAAGTTCTACAGATTCAGAATTATTAAGGCTCAGTTAGATAGTAAGCTACTGTTAAACAACAGCTAAGTCAGCTTCTGAAACAGTGACAGGAGTAGATCTATATAAAAAGGATTGGTGTTTGTACATCTCTGTGTGTGTGTGTTTCTTGGTAGAGGCAGACCGGTGGAGGAGAGACAGAAGGCAGATTTGTGTTAAATTGTCCTGGATGGTGTTGATCTTTCGAACTGACAAAATAATAAAAATCAAACACCCATGAAATGTTTTGCTTGTGTCTTCATCAAGTTTATGCTGGTGTGGACAGTAGTTTGATCAGTGACGTATGACGTCAGAGTGCATTTACACGGTCTCAAATTTTTTGATGCATTATTTTTTTCTGTGCTCTTTTTTCTAAATTAAAGTGTCATTTTTTTTTTACAGCCCTAATTTGAACTTCCAATGGGGCCGTATGTCTTTCAATCAATTTTCTCCCAGCTGTCACCACTTGACAAGCAGTAAAACAATGTGACTACCTCTGTCTATTTGTTAATTCTCACAGCGTGGAACACAGCAGTAAGACATTGTATCAGAATTTGAGCTCCCCACTCTGAGCATGATGTCAGAGAAAAGTGTTCGCTGTGTAAATGGAAACTCTTAAGTGGTCTGTAGGCCCTGTAGTTTTATTCTCTACTTCAGGAATTCAGAGAGTTGTCACTGTTTTAGCACACTGTACATATGATTGTTCTTTTCCTTTTAACACAGGGACCTTGGAGAACATGGGTTTCTGGTCCAAGGCAGTCTGACAACAAAAAAAAAGGACGTAGAGTCTGAGTCCATACCGTACAAATATGTTGTCTACAAACATAAAAAGAGAAAATATGAATATGAGTTCATATACAAACTGGATTCTACACAGCAAACTGTCAACAGATGCTTGTTTGTGAAACCCCAAATACTCACTGAGAAAGGTAATCAAAGCCTTCACTTTACATCTAATTGGTAACAGCATGTGAATGTTTTATTATGATGATAATAATAACGAAATCTCTCCTTTTGTGTTGTAGAAGACTGGCATCAATATGACGACATTGTCTGCGTCGAGCCTCCAACAAACGTGCTCAAACGTTTTTTTAAAGATACTTTCTGGCCTGATCAAAAGAGAGATCTGATTAAGGGAAGGAATATTGCTGGGTCTGTAATGCTAAAGACCATATTTGATCTTCTCAGTAGCTGGGATGTGGCTAATCTGAAAGGTTTCCTGGTCCAGCTGAATCAGTTCTTTCATGTGTATGGGGAGCCTTTTGTGTATGAAGACAGAGAAAAGAAATGGAACTCCTTAGGCTATGGAAAAGATGATGTAAGTCTGTAACCTTATTTTTCTTCTCATAGTAGCAGTACACAATGTCTGTAGACATCCAGGTAATGTGATCTTAATTTACCTTAATCTTTCAGGTGAGGAAAATGCTGAAGGACTTCATGCTGGAAAACGTGATTCCTCAGGCGTCCAAGGATGGAGATAAGAAGATGCTCTATATTCAGGATCCCATGAGGGCAGCTGTGATCATGCTCTGTGTGTGTAAACAATATTTTATCGGACTGACTTTGGCTGAGCTTAATCCGCTCTGCACTGCACTTTGCCTGCCCAAACTGAACAAAGACGATTTCCTGCAGTATTGGTCAGATTTCTCTCAGGATGTCCCCATTCTCAAAAAGTCAGTATCAAGTTTATAATCACTTATACATAAATATCAATAAATAATGTCAGTCATGTCCAGCTTACTGAAGATGGTACTCCACTGCTTACATTTCTTCTAAAACACACCTTTCTTCTTACCTGCTAATAAAATGTCTTTGTTTTAGTCTGACAGAACACTTGGTGTCACTGATAAGTGCTGTAAGAACAGCAGGAATGCCTCGATGGATTCTGGTCCTACCGCTCCTCCACCTCCTCAGAGGCAACACAAAGCCCTTTGAGGTACCAACTTCTGGAAACATGAAGTATGGCTTACTCTGGGCAGGCTTACAAGGCCTTGACATGGGTACCTCAACCTACATGGGCAGTCAAGACAGGAAGTAAGATTCCCTTACCTTCACAGCTCAAACAAAACCCTGCAGGAGACAGGTGGATGCTGTACATTTAAACTTTATGTCCTTTTTTCAGGGCACTGATTAATTCGATGAAGAGCCACAGTCACCTGATGGAGGCGGATGCACTTTTAGTGCGATCCTGTCTGTACTTGATGCCTTTTGATGGCCTGGAGGAATGTCTCACACACATTAACACTGAGCTTCTGGATGTGCTTCACATCTTCACCAACAAATCTCCTCAGGAGATTTCTTACAGTAACTTCCAGGTAAAATGGAAACACTAGTTTGAAACAATAACATGTCACATTAAAAGTCATGCAATTAAAATATATCAATATTTTGTATTTCCTTTTTCACAGACAGTATCGGACATTCTCTCACATATACAAGAACACCTCATTCAAGAAAAATACAGGTGATGCTCTCCCTAATATTAGCTGATTTAACAGAAGAGGCATGTCATCATAGATGCTGACATCTGTTTGTTGATTAAGTTCTTATTTTAACAATCAAGATTTATTTTATGGAAATAACATATTTCTGACATGTGATGTCTAAGTCTATTTTCTTTCTTTTGCATAGTTGTTTTACTGTGGCCTATAGGAGAATGTGCCTTGAAATAGCGGTGAAACTGTTCGAGAAGCTCTGCAGAGGAGTCAGATTGACAAACTACAACCAGAGTTGGATTAATATTCCAGTGGCTTGTATGCACCTGGTTGCATCAGTGTCAGACTTTGTTCACTCTAACATTCAACAGGTATGTGACATGAACCAGTAAAGCTAAGCTTTGAGCTTGTCAGACTGGATTAATTAATTCTGATAAAATAAATATTTAAAAAAATCCAATTTAGGAGACAGAAGACGCGCAGAAAGAGCAGAAATATGCAAAGGACTTGGTGATCTCTCAGGCCATGGAGACTTTGAGAAACTGGATGAATTTGTCCTTCAGGTTCTCTTTGCTCAACAGGGGCCTGACATCCCTGTACCAGATTGAGGCCACGGTGGAGATTGAAGTGAGCATTTAAGTCTTACATTTCCTAAATAAACCACAAAAAATACAAACCAGTGGTCACAATTCAGCATTGTTGATCTGTTATAGATATGGAACAACATCATCTCCATCAGCTTCAAAGATGAGGAGTGCACAAGAGAATGGAGACACACATTCACAAAGGATTTTGAGGGCAAGTACAAAAAGGTATGTGATGTATCTCGTTCAAGTCCCTGTTTGTGTGTAAAATATAAAACATATTTAACACATTTTATGTATTTAGGAAAATGCTGTGGATCAAATTGAATTCTACTGCACTAAGATAGAGCAGCTCAATAAATCCCATCCACTTACTGCTGCCAGTGTCGAGAAGTGTGCTCTGGAGGCTGTGACGTGTTTGTGCCAGGTTTGAATGACTTCTAAAAACCTTAATGGCATAGTTCATAAACGAGAAAGAACAAACCTTTTTTGATCTCATGTTAATGTCCTCTGTAAACCCACATACAGACCAAGTCGGAGGGGAGACTGTTTGACAGACTCCAGATAAACTGGAAGTTTGGGAAACTCATCTCCACAATTATTGAGAAATCGTGGCCAAAGGACCGTCAAGGAAATTATCAGGAAGATGAAGAAGTGGTCCTTCAGCACCTCCTCTCCTGGACGGCTGCCAAAAACATTTTCCAACTATACGGTATTTTCACAATACAAAATAAACATAAACATGTAGTATCAAACAGAGAATTTCAAGGGTGTAGAAGTTAATTAAAAAAATACTCAATGACATCCTACCATGAACTCTAATTTAAAAGAGTAAGAACCCTCTGACAGTGAAAAAGCCGGCCTTAGCTCGGATAAAGGAGGCAGCAATAAAACAGTTTGATCATTGATGTGATTTTAAGCCTAAAATGTCATATTTTGTCTTTGTAGGTGCAGATAAAGACCTGATGGATAAGCTCTCTGAAGATGCCAGGGGCAAAATTGCTATTGCGATGTCATCATTCGTAGCCATGAACAATAAACTGGTCAATGGAGACGTTAAGATCGGCCTGCTCAATATCATTCTTGAGAAGAGCAAGGCCTTCTTGGAGCTGTTGAAGATCGGTAATAGCAGTTTCATTGTCTTCAAACATAGCTTGAGAAATGTGTTATATTTTTAGGGGATAATTGCTCTAAGAAAATGATTTCCTTAAGTGAATGTTGTGTGTGGGATTTTGTTATTAACAGACTGCCTGTTGGAGAAAGAACAATACAAGGATCATGCCAAAATGAGGAGGCTTTTGCAGTGCAGACAGGACGAAGTGAAGGCCGTGTACCACGAGAAGGAGCTTCTGGACACCCTCCTAACAATGAGCCACAAACTGGAGGAACACATGACAAGTACGGTTGTACCGCCAGGATAATTCATATTAGTCAGTTTAGTTTCAGTTGCAGCAAATTTAACAGAGTCACATTTTTCTCCCACCATAGCTGATGTTGCCGACATGGAAAATAAGCAGCAGGTCAACATTGAGATCATGCCCCTGAGCCATTTCATGGAGGTCCATCAACTTGACCAAATGCCCTCTCCAGTGGCCGGTGTCGTCACCTACTTCAGTCTGGATGAAGACATCAGAGACATGGCCGAGGTCCTGCACACCTTCCAAGAAAGTTATATATTCAAAGTGTGCTGGGAGAAACAAGCCACGCTCCGTGCTTCTGAGGAGATGGAAGACGACAATCCTGCTGAACGTGAAGTAGTGGACATTATGGCAACACCAGAAATGATACATGATGAGATTTTCAGGCCGTGCTATGCTGATTACACAGACATCTACACTTGTCTGAAGAATGGCAGTATAAGGCTTGGGGAGGTGAACCAGCTCTTCAGTGCTTACAAGGGCAACTACGAGGAGCTTGCAAAGGACCTGGACATCATGTGCAGAGTCGATAAATCCACGGACAAACAGTGGATCCACAGCAGGGTTCAACAGATTGAGCAGTATCACGAGCTTCATCTAGCTGTGGTTTCTGCTGAAATTATCATGAAGGTTAAAGAGACGCTTCATCTTCAAGGAAACTTCAGGGTTCTGGAAACACTCACTGAAGCTGTAAGTGACCATGTTTTCTAGTAGTAGTTGTTCCTGGATGTAAATTTAGAAAAGTGAAGTGATTGGATTGAGTCAACAGCAGAACCTCAAGTGTCTTTTGGCTCTTTCTTTCCTCAGAGTCGTGCAGACTTTCAGAACGAGCAGCTCAATCGCATTGACAATGACTTGATGCAGGCAAAGAAAGCTCTGGTGGACATCACTGAGCCTCGCAGACTGTGCCTGCAGGAGCTGGGGCTCAGAGGACACTTTGTGAATTGGGTGAAAGATGCACTTGAAGGTAGGTGTTGAATCAGAATTGAGGAAACTTGTTATTCATACAAAATGAGAATTATTTATGGTTCTACTACTTTATTAGAAATTTTATTCTGTCAAACTGCTGGTCATCTGTGCTTTAATGACACTGATCATGTGTCTTCTTTTCTTTTCTTTTTTACGGTAGAAAGACCGGAGTCTGCAGTGAATTTCTTGATAATCTAGCATTAGCGTTAAAAAATCTGTGATATATCAGATATTGGCTTAGCCCAAATAACGGCTTTCTTTAGCCTGTCATTTCCTTTAAACCTGAATCTTTTCTCTAAACCTGGTCAGAGACTTGATCTGGTAAGAGAAAATTCTAAAATATTGTCAATTTGTGTCTCGAGTGAGCAGGGAGTAAACCTGAAACTAACCTTGTTTTATCTTCAGTAGTTATTGTTAGCAGCAGTTTGAGCAACAAATCATTTAAAGCTCATTCTGCCTTTCATCCTGAAAAATGTTTTTCTGTTCAGATATCAATGAGTTGAAGGTCTTTGTTGACTTGGCCTCCATCTCTGCGGGAGAGAATGACATGGACGTGGACCGTGTTGCTTGCTTTCATGATGCTATCCTTGGCTACTCTTCAATGCTGTACGAGCTCAAACCAGACTCTGATTTCCAAGTCTTCAAAGAGGTGCTCCATAAGCTCTGGAGAGCTTTGGAGAATGACTGCAACCTACCAAAAAAACTAGTAAGAGGACCCTTTTGTACTTTACTACTAAAGTAATTCTTAGTGTAAAAACCATCACAACTTAACATGTGTTGAATTTGTTGATGCTATTATGATTCCACAGTCAGTTGGGGATGCTGACTTGTTAAAAAATAAGTTAAATTGTAAAGGAACTATGTGCAATAATAAATAAATCATGTTGCCGTTCGATGCATTGTACCAGAGCTAACTTAATGCTAATTCACAGCTGCAGTCTCTCTGCATGTTGGATTGACACCGAATCACCAGGGTGCTGACAATATGGGGTTCTCTCCATTAGCAAGGCTAAACTAGAGAAGACTTGAAACAAGGGATGGCTCATTTTAAATATTTGAAGAGCAATAGCATGAACATCTTAAAATGTAACAAACTTGGTTTAAAATGACCACAAACCACTAAATGAAAGGTTGGTAGAATTGGAAGGTTGTGTGATGCCAAACAGCGTAAGACAGGGTTACCTAATGTGGTACAGTACAGCCTTTCTCTGCTGCCTTCCACTTTCATTGACGATGTATTGTACTGTGAGCAGCCAGGCCAGCCAGGTGCTCTGGGATTTAATAAGTGAATATAAGCAGGATGTAAACTTTACATCTCTCTGATCAGTCGTTTTCTAAAATAAAAGATGAAGCAGCCTTTAAAAAAAGGTTTCACAGCTAAAACACAAGACTCATATTAGCTCATGTTGGAGTGTACTGCTCAACAAATAAACCAAGGGAAATTAACAGTTAGGAGTTAGGGGTTAGTTACCCCTAATGTTATATTTAATAACATTATTAACAATGCTATCTTTTTTATAGCGGGACAGTGCTCGTCATTTGGAATGGCTGAAGACTGTTAAGGACAGCCACGGGTCAGTGGAGCTGTCATCTTTATCCCTAGCATCAACCATCAACACCAAGGGAATCTACCTGATAAGTGCACAAAATGTAAAAAAGGTAAATAACAACACCAAAAGGGACCATGTTCCTAGTCTTGCTACAAAAGACACAATTATGCATGATTGTATTTCTGTTCCTACATCCAGTTGAGTCTTGACACGGCCCTGAAGCTGCAGATTATAGAGGAGCACGACGAGGGTCAGCAGACGCGCTGCTATTCTCTAGAGGACCTTCGAGAGCTGCAGAACAAACTCATGCTCATGTCTGGAAAAGGGGACCAAGGGCAGAATGAAGTGGATCACTTTGCAGAGGTCTCTTGTAATTTTACTTTTTATTTAACTAACAAATGTCATTCTGTTTTGTCTCGAAGTTGAAATACTGCTGCTACTAATATGAATTATTCTACTACTTGATTTTGTGATTCAGATGCATATACGGTTATGTTGAATGTTACCTTGTATTTGTTTTTCAGGTTTTTGCAAGTGTTCAAAGGCTAGCTGAGGCATTCATCGCCCTCTACACTGCTGGAAATCCTCTGTTCAGACACTGGGAAGCACAAATCAACTGCTCTCTTTGCAACACTCAACCCAGTATTAAGATGGACTTCAACCTTGGCAGTGTTGTCAGTGTTGTAACTGTGGAGGGCAGCATCGAGGAGGAGCTTCCTGAATTTTGCAGGAAAATGGAGAAATGCCTGGAATATTGGAGGGACTTTGTGGACAAACAGAGATCCAAGCATTACTATCTGAACTATTACACAGCTGAGCAGATTGTTTACCTCTGCAGCAAGCTGAGTCAACGAAATGTAAACAATGTTGAGGACCAGGTTCTCATGATGCTCTCCTTTGTCAAGCCAAATTGCACAGCCTCGGACTTGAGGGAGGTCTGGCATGCACTCCAGTATACAATACTCACCAAACCAGAAGAGCAAAATGAAGACATTGAGTTCCAGACTTTTGTTGTGGTGCCACAACCCGAGTTGGTAGGTCCAGACTTCACCGGCAAATTTGATCTTTTGCCAAGTCTTGTAGAACAAGCAAATGGTTCCCAAAAGTTTGATCTCATATGGAATGGATACATGAAAGACATGAAGAACTTTCTCCCACAAATCCTTGACATCAATAATCTGGGGAGACTGTTGGAAATATTAGCCAACAAAGTCGATGAAAGTGAAGAAGAAAACCGAAAAGAAGACATTTCAGATTTTTACACTGCAGGTCTTATAATGAGGCAGCTACCTAAAGGTCTAACCACAGGGAATCCAAACCTCATTGTTTGTCCACATGATGATGTCTTGACGTCTTGTATCTCCATCTACATGAGCAGTAAAGCTGAAGCACTTCCAACCTACGACGAGGTCCTCCTGTGTGACTCCTCAACACCTTATGAACAGGTGGAGCTCTTCCTCAGACGCTGTCTCAACACAGGCTACAGGGGACAGAAGATATACACTCTACTGTATGGAGATCTCCTCACTTATGATGTGAGCTCGAAAGTTGAGAACTTTTTTCAGCGTACGAAAATGCAGAGCCTAAGGGACTACAGGCTTGTTATAATCTGCAGCTCAGAAAGAGAACATGCCTACCTTCCTTCTGCCTTCAGCCAGTACAGATTGCACATGGTTCCCCAGGAACCACTGGCCAGAATCCAGAGGTACCTCCATGATCACTTTGTCGTCCCAGCAGATCAGTGCAGTGCTGCAGCTACTTTCAAAGACAGACTGCGTGTTGGTGTTGTCTCATCCAAAAGGGCTGGTGTTGGTGTGTAGATTTTACCATTACTCTGCAATTTCACAATGATGAATTAATTATATCCTCACCTGAGATATTGACCTTTTTTTAAATCACAGGTAAATCTCTCTACATCAAGAAGTTGTATGAAAAGCTGAACCACTCAACAAAAAAATCGTCCATGATGAAATGCATTCGCTTGATTGAACCTTGTGTTGACGAGAATGTCATCCTTCAGTCTCTGTTGAACACCTCCAAGAGGAAGGAACTCATCGTGTTTCATTTCGATGTCACATCATCGGTAATAATAAGTCTGAAGTTATTGCTATGCTGTGTGTGCATGTATATTAGTCTTTTTAACTGCTATGATAAAATGTGGTTAACACGTTGATTGGCTGTCTGTTATGTTGTAAAAAAGGTGCAGAAAGGTCTCCATGAGTTTCTTTTCAAGTTGCTGATTCTGCGCTATTTGATGGACTCTGAGGGAAAGATGTGGAAGTGCAGTGACAAGCAGCTGTATCTCATAGAGATCTTAGAGCGAAACGGAAATGTGTCACAACAGGTATGAGTTTCGCAAGTTTGTCTATTTCAGTCATTTGTCTTCTGATTTTAAACTGCTGTGTGTTCATCTGTTTTCTGCATAGGCTCAAACTACAAACAGCACGTTCACAGATGTGTTTCCAAATATTTTCTGCCGACCACCCAAAGAGGTTCTAATGCTGGAGGTGAAAGGGCGAGAAGAACCCACCATTCCAACCATGGATGACCCACTGATGGATGATGACGAATTCCGTAGCGCAGCCTTTCAGCGGCCATATCAGTATCTCACAAGGTTTCATAACCACAGTGATCTTGATGTGTTCACATATCAGGGTGTTGAAGGGTCACATGTGGAGTGTCTCCAGATGCTTCTCATGTTCTGTGGAATGATGGATCCATCCTGGGCAGAATTGAGAAATTTTGCATGGTTCCTTAATCTTCAGCTGCAAGATTGTGAGACATCTGTTTTTTGTGATGCCACTTTCACTGGAGACACACTAAGTGGATTCAAGACCTTTGTGGTGGACTTTATGATTCTGATGGCAAAGGACTTTGCCACTCCATCACTCAGCATCTCTGACCAGAGCCCTGGCAGGCTGCAGACGGATGACCTAAATGGTGTTCGAGATGAAGACTTGGCTCCTTTTCTGATCAGAAAAAGATGGGAAACAGAACCACACCCATACATCTTTTTTAATGATGACCACGTGTCCATGACCTTCATTGGTTTCCATCTTCGGCCCAATGAACAGAACTTTGTTGATGCAATTGAACCCACTTCTGGACAAGTGATAAAAAAGAATGTCATGACAAGGGCATTGTATGAAGGCTTACAGCTGCAAAGGGTCCCGTTCAACATCAACTTCGATAGCCTCCCCAGAGGAGAGAAAATAGAGCGGCTATGCAATGTCCTTGGGATCCAGTGGCCTCTTGACCCAGATGAAACATACGAGTTAACAACTGATAACATACTGAAGATGCTGGCCATCCACATGCGATTCAGGTGTGGCATTCCAGTCATTATCATGGGAGAGACAGGCTGTGGAAAGACGAGGCTCATTAAATTCCTTTGTGAGTTGCGGAGGAGTGGAGTGGCCACAGAGAACTTGAAGCTGGTCAAGGTGCACGGAGGCACAACCTCAGAGATGATTTACACCAAAGTCAGAGAAGCTGAAGATATTGCTTCTGTTAACAAGCAAGACTATGGATTTGACTCTGTTCTCTTCTTCGATGAGGCCAACACTACAGAGTCCATCAGCAGTATCAAGGAGGTCCTCTGCGACAAGACAGTCAAGGGGGAAAGTTTGACACAGGACAGTGGGCTGCAGATCATTGCAGCATGCAACCCTTATCGAAAACACACAGATGACATGATCAAGAGGTTAGAATCTGCTGGTCTTGGGTACAGAGTTCGAGCTGAAGAAACAGATGAAAAGCTTGGGTCTATCCCTCTTCGCCAGTTAGTGTATAGAGTTCAAGCATTGCCACCAAGCATGATCCCTCTGGTGTGGGACTTTGGACAGTTAAATGATCACACAGAGAAAATATACATCCAGCAGATTGTGCAAAGGGTGATCGAAGACAACGCAATCAATCAAACAAACCTCGAGTGGATCACCGATGTCCTTTCAGCTTCCCAGAAGTATATGAGAACAAGAAAGGATGAATGCAGCTTTGTCAGCCTGAGAGATGTTGAACGCTGCATGCTGTCTTTTGTGTGGTTCTATGACAACCACCTCATGCTGTTTGGAGAACTTGAAAAATATGAGAGCAATCAAAATGCTGAGAACAATGATAGGAATCAGAGACAGCTTGAGGTCAGAGATCCAGTGCTCTGGTCTCTAGTTATGGCCATAGGAGTGTGCTACCATGCCTGCCTGGAAAAAAAGGATAAATACAGAGAGAAAGTCAGCAAATGTCTTCCAGAAAGATACAGCCCAGCAAAGGTAATGCAGGAGATCTCACTCATGCAGGATGTACTTTTGAGCGGTGTGCCAATGGGGGATACAATTGCAAGAAACAGTGCTCTCAAAGAAAATGTCTTCATGATGGTTCTCTGCATTGAGCTGAGAATCCCTCTCTTTTTGGTTGGAAAACCTGGAAGCTCAAAATCCCTGTCTAAAACTCTGGTGGCAGACGCAATGCAAGGCCAAGCTTCTCATTCTGACTTCTACAAAATGTTTAAACAGATCCATTTGGTGTCCTTCCAGTGCAGCCCTCACTCAACACCAGAAGGCATCATTAATACTTTTAAGCAATGCGGACGCTTCCAGGAAGGAAAGAACTTGAATGAGTACATTTCAGTCGTGGTGCTTGATGAGATTGGGTTGGCGGAGGACTCTCCAAAGATGCCACTGAAAACCCTTCATCCCCTGCTAGAAGAGGGATGCATAGATGATGAAGCACTACCACACAAAAAGGTCGGATTCATTGGAATCTCCAACTGGGCTTTAGACCCTGCGAAGATGAACAGAGGCATATTTGTCTCCCGCGGTGATCCTGATGAAAAGGAGCTGATTGAGAGTGCCAAAGGCATATGCAGATCTGATGCCATGGTTTTGGAGAAGGTCAGGGACTTCTTCCAGCCCTTTGCAAGATCTTACTTGAGCATCTGTCACAAACAAACAAAACAACGCAAAGGATTTTTTGGCCTACGTGACTACTACAGCTTGATTAAGATGATTTTTGCATTGGCAAAGGTTTCTCATTGCAAACCTACTGCAGAGGAAACAATGAAGGCAGTGTTGAGAAATTTCAGTGGTAGGGAAGATGTGAATGCAGTTGCTGTCTTCACCAAGAGACTGAAGATTGCACCGAACTTGGACAACATCAGTGCTATTGAGTTTGTGAGAGAAAACATTCAAGCAGTTGGACAAGATGAAGACTGTCGGTACCTGCTGGTGCTAACAAAAAACTATGCAGCCCTCCAGATCCTTCAGCAAACCTTCTTTTCAGAAAGTGGCCAGCCAGAGATCATCTTCGGATCCAGTTTCCCAAAAGATCAAGAATACACCCAAATCTGCCGCAACATCAACAGAGTGAAGATCTGCATGGAGACGGGTCAAACAGTTGTGCTTCTTAACTTGCAGAACCTCTACGAAAGTCTGTACGATGCTCTCAACCAATACTATGTCTGCTTGGGAGGACAGAAATATGTTGACCTTGGACTGGGGACCCACCGTGTGAAATGCAGGGTGCACAAAGACTTCAGGCTAATTGTCATTGAGGAAAGAGAGGTGGTCTACAAACAGTTCCCCATACCGCTCATCAACAGGCTGGAGAAACACTACCTGGACATCCAAACTGTGCTCAAAACTGAGCAGAAAAGGATTGTGGAGGAATTGGAGGGATGGGTGAAACTTTTTGTGTCCCTTGGCAGTCAACGTGCAGCAACTGCTCAGACTTACAAGTACAAAGCACCGGACGTCTTCATCGGGTACCACTCAGACACATGTGCATCTGTAGTGCTTCAAGTCATCGAGAAGCAGAAGGACAGTATGGATATCTCCGACCCTGAGAGGAAGATTCTGGAAGAAGCCAAACTCGTCCTGCTCAAATGTGCTACACCAGACTCAGTTGTACGACTGGACTGCACAGGCCTCCCCAAAGTGGAGAGTGACAATCTGTCCAGGGTCTACTTTGAAGAGCAGAGTAACAGCTGTTTAGCCGACTTCATTCTTGCTCACACAACACAGGAAGTCCATTGCAGCTCCTCATTCACAGAGGTAAACTTAAAGTTGTCATATAACACACAAGTCCTCATAAGGCCTTTATAATCACTCTTATTTTAAACCCTAGGTGACAACTTTCTCCAGACTTCTGACAGCATCTGACTTGGAACCACTGGGGCAAATGTTGCAAAGTGTAGAGCTCCTCTCACTCCAGCAGTTTGACACGGAGCAATCGTTCCTGAAGAAGATCAGGTTTGTTGATATAATGGGAAGACGTGTGATATTTATTTGATAATAGATGTGATTATTTGGCCTGAAATGTATTCTTATTCTCCCAGTAAAAAAAGAGCCATGCACAAATCTGTTCTTCTTTAAAAAAAAAAAACAACGATTCTTAGTTGTAAAGCTAACTGTACATACAAACTTCTGAGGTCAGTTAGACTTTGGCTGAATTTAGAGTTGTATTTAAAAGCTGTTTTGACACCTGTGGTATTACTGGATATGTTTTGTGGATGTAGTGGATCTACATTGAAGAATAATTTGCAAGAATACACTTCTCTTCCGTCATCTCAACATGTGATCTAATTTCTAAGATCTATTCCTTTTTTCTTGTAGGAACTACCTCACAGCTGGCAGAAGAAGCAATAACCCTGGACCCTGCAACAAGATCCTCATCATTCAGTGCGACTTTGAAGTTTCTCAAAGTGCCAATCTCATTGCATCAGCAAAGTGCGTCCAACTTTTCCTCTCTGTTAGGTATGCACTACTGGATGGTTTATGTTATATTGAATGTTGCTTTTTGTTTTTTAGGTATTCATCCATAAATGAGATCAACAAGATAACTCAGGAGAGCATAGGCGGCAAGGTGTTTGTCTATTTTATCACCAGACTGCCAAGAATGGAAGGAGGAAGTTCCTACATTGGCTTTCATGGAGGTAAGGAAACTAAACACTGTGAATACGATGTTGTTATTAATGTTTGGAGATTAGAAAATAATCACAGACATGCTGATATTCACAGGCCCCTGGACATCAGCTCACATCGATGACCTCAGGCGGTCCAAAGACATTGTTTCAGACATCAAAGCCTTGCAAAAAATGACAATCAGTGAGATGTTCGAAACAAAGATGACTCTGCATGAAGGTATCAGACTGACTGTTAAATTACAGTACATGACAGTTCCCTCTCTGTCTCCATCCACTCACTCTCTCTCACTTATACACTCATGATTTTCTTATGTAGATGTTCTTAAAATTAAAAATACCTACATGTAAATGAACTTATCAAATAGTTTTACTCTTCTTAAAACTTGTATAGCATTATATTTAATGATAAAATATATATTTTTCTACAGCCATGGAGGTCGACGACATGTACACTGAAAATGAACACGAGGAAGCAGTTCAGGAAAATGTGCAGTCAGATGAAAAGGTGAGTACAGGCAAAATATTTCAAACATTTGCTATTGAGGGAAATCACAAAATTCACATCAGACAAACATGCTCAAATCCTTTAGCTGAAAGATCCAATCTGTGAATTCTTTAACCTCCACAAACACTGATGTGTATCCTGGGTTATGTGTGACACATGGTTTTGACTGGTGTGTTCTCCTGCTGCAGTTTGGGGATTGTGTTGTGGACACCACAGCGCTGCTGAGGAGCTGTGTGCAGAGTGCAGTAGGCATGCTGAGGGACCAGGTGGACATGGGCAGCCGCAGTACCCACAGAGTTGAGATCCTGCTGACACTCCTCAGTGACAATGATGAAATAAAAGGTACAAACAATAACTCTGCAGTCATTTTATTTTCTTTCAACAGGCACAGGGCCTTTAATATGATTTGATTCTTGTCAGGTGAATTTCTACAAATTGTGAAGAGGCATCTTCACTCATTGCTGTCGTCTCATGATGGCAACACCTTCTCATCCATGAAAAGCAACTGGGTCATTAAGGAGGCATCAAACATAGACGCACTGCAAGAAGGAGGCACCTTCAGGTGAGTTCTTCAGTCGTTGATTCATGGTTGTATGTTTCCCTAATGTTTCTGTATTAGCACTGATGATATTTGGGGGTCTTTACAGGAACACACTATGGAAGCGTGTTCAGGCTGTGGTGGTTCCCCTCTTGGCCCAACTGGTTTCAGTCATCGACCGAGACCAAAACTTGGATATCTTGCTTGACAGCAACTGTGGTGAATCTGTCAAAAGACTGTGGTTAGATATCTTTGGGAATGATAAACTCTTGGATATCCCACATTTAACACTGGACCACAAGTGAGTGGGGATAATACCGCAATCTGAAATAGGAATAACACATTCCTGTTACTAGTGAAACAGAATTTTACATTTGCACATATTAACCCTATGCAATCTTATTCTGTTCAAAGCAATGAGACAAAAACAATCCTTGTACAAAACAACATTGCCCAGGACCAGATCATGAGCTGCAGCATGCCTTTCAGTTGGAGGATCAAGAACTACCTAGAGCAGCTCTGGGTCCATGCACTTCAACATGAAGGTAAAGGCTTCTATCACGTACTTTACAAAATTGCAGTGCCACTTCTCTGGATTTTAATGTTAAAAGTAAAACCAACATCAATGTGAATGTCTTTTAGGCCAAACTCAGCTGGAGTTTGATGATTTCTTTTGGAAGACACCACTCGGGCGTTACATTGAAAAAGCAGACCCAGAGATGCAGAAGGAGTTTTTCCACCGCTATATTCAGGATTTCATCTCTATGACAATGAACCTGACTTGCAAGGACGAGCTGCAGGTAGTTAATAGTTTAATAGATTAACTGTTGAAATGAAGGCATGATTGTTAGGCTACATATGTGGGATGGTTTGTGAATGTTTTTGCACTTATCTAAATTATCCTCGACTCTTCAGATACTGTGTGCTGCCTTGAATTGTTGTGTCAATGAGCTGCGATTGCGGCTCAATGCCACAGACACGGTGACGTCTCTTCCATGGGTCCATGCTGCTTATCATGAGTTCAAAAAGCGTCTACAGAACCTCACAAGAATGATCTGCATAGAGCCTCTGGTGACACAGCATCTCATGCAGATGCCAGATACCAGAAGCGGGGATGAACTGGTGAGCCTCTAAAGTCTGTCTTAAAAACCACACTTGCACTATTCTACTTAGAATGAAGCAGGCATACAAGTGACTTATTTCAGTTTTTTATTTAAATTGCTTTACTCGTGTAGTGATTGTATTCCCCCTCTCTTCTAAGGTGTTCGATGTGTACGCTGCTTTTGCATGTGTGGAGTACTTGGAGCCCACAGACCTGAACACGGACGCCCAAAGACAAGCTTGGCTCAGACGGGTCAAAAAACTCCAAGTTCCCATAGAGCTGATCTGCTCAGAGGACAGTGTGAGACACTACGGAGAGCGTAGCAAAACAATCGTCTGCAGAGTCCAGTGAGTCATTCTTTATTGGGTCACAATGGGTCAGTTGTATATGCTGTCTTTAGATACTACTTTATTGAAGTCGATGTTTTATTTATTTATTTTTGTTCCATTGTTCTTAGAGCTGGATGGAATCGGATATTTTCTCTCTCTCTATTTGTGGAGCACATGCTGTTGGGAATTGAAGAGATCGAGAAAAAGCTCACACCTCTGGTTTTGGAGCACACACGAAGGCTTTGCCAGGTTGGTTTGGCTTGTTTATGTTTACCTTGATTCTCAGTAGATTTATTAAAGGACACAATAATAATGTGTAACTTCCTCTCTCTCATCAAGATACTGGAGAAGAATTCAGATCTCAAAACCAGGCAGACATTTGAGGCAGTGATCACTTTGCTCAAAAGCTGCAAAGATCAAGCGGTCAACTGTTTCTTCAGGTAGAAATTCAGTGGAGACTATATTTGCATTGCATCTAAATCACTGCCACATCACTCTCCCTTCACCCAGTGTCGTCTCATGTTGTGAATCTTATGTCCAGGTTTGGTCTTATGCTGTGTCCAGTCTGTATGGGAGACCCACAAAATCCACTCTGCTTGCCATGTGAACACATGTACTGCCTGACATGTATTAAAAAGTGGTTGATCCCAGGTCAGATGTACTGTCCACTCTGCATGCAGCAAGTTGAGGAAGCCTTTCCCTTGGTTCCTTCAGATGAAATGAGGTTGGTGACTGTATATGGATTAGTGAGACAGAGTATTTGGAGTATTAATTAAAAAAATATCTGTTTTCCTAATCTGTGTGAATCCGGCATGTCCGCATTTCAAGAATAAAACGATTTAACTCTTTTGTCTCTTGTTTTGTTTGTCTAGGATTCTAATCAACCAACATGCTCAGTTCAGGAAGCAGTGCAATGCATTCTTCATTGAGCTGGTGTCCACTGTGTGCTTTAAGGACAACTCTCCCCCCTGTTCAGATGTCATTCTCCACTTGCTCTCCTTTCTCATGGTGGAGGCCAGCCCTGTTCCCATTCTCAGGGGTAGGACACTGGGCTGACTTTGTCACTAGCATGTGATTGTTCTTGTTTTTTCCCCTTTCTGACAATCTTTTTTTTTTTCTAGTTAATCGTCAAATCCTGACAAAGGTGCTTTCTCCATTTGATGACTCTGTGGATAAAAATCCAGTGATCCGGTCAGTAGTGCTCAAACTCCTGCTGAAGTACAGGTGAGGTGGTCATAGTTAAAGACTGTATACGATGAACTTGTATAAACTTCCAACATTTTTAGTGCAGTATCTAATTTTTCTACATGTTATTCTATTTTTAAAGCTTTGAAGAGGTGAAGAAATACCTGCAGCAGCATCTGGTGTCAGTCGAGCAGAGCAACTTCTTGGAGGAGTCGGATAAAACTGAACTGTACTTGATGTACATAAACTGCCTCGAGGTCTGAAGTCATTCAGTCACTATCATTGATAAGAAATAAGATTCTGATAACACATTGTGATACATGTGATCTGCCTTTAAATACAAATGTTCACCTTGTCATTCCTCCAGGACTCTATGTTTGAAAGGTTGCAGTTCAGGTCCACTGCAGACCAGCATGTGTGTCTGCAGGATGAAAGTTCCTTCCTGACCGACTACCTGCAGTCACAGGGTCAGTCTGCTGAAAAAGCCACTGTGGAGTACCTGCAGCAGGTGGCCAGAGTGCGTATGGACCTGGATTTGGCTGCCAGCCTCATAGTGGAAAAACGGAGAGCCCCAGGTTTGCAAATTTGGATGATAAACTCACATACACTAGACTGAGATGTTTCAAAATGTTAACCGAAAAAACATCATTCTGCTCTTCTCAATCAAAGCAGAGGCTCAAGAGGGCGGTCAAAGTGGTACCACAGCCTTCCTGACCAGCGTGGTGAACTTGTGCAGACGCAGTGGAAACAGCTGGTATTGTGTCTACTTGATCCGTAAGATCTGCAGCCAACATGGTGTGGAGTTTGTCCTGAAACTCCTGAAAGTGGATGAAATGCGCTGGCTCTTCCCTGAAGAAGTTCTAGAAAAGGTTCACTTGTCCACATTGTAGTTTTTCTAGCGTTAATGTTTAAACAAAGGTAATACTGTGCTATAAATTAAATAGTTGCATATGAAGTAATTAGTTTTAATTTTCATTATTCCCAGAGTGAAGAAGCCACCCCAATCGATCAGTATCTTGTGTGTGGAGAGGACTACAAGACAATCAGAAACGCTGTTGCCAAAGTAGTCATGGAAGGCAAAGTGGATGGGCTGGACCAGACCTGTGAGGTAATATGACATCACTCTCTTGTACGTAACTCAGCATCAAGTCTGGACTTTGTGTGTATGTTAACAAAACCATCTCGCTGCTCTTTTGTTTCTTTATAGGCGTGCAAATGTTCTCCGAAGAGGATAACAGCTAATCTTCTGCTTGCGCTGTACAGAGAAGTCACCACTCTCTACAGAGACCCCAATGTTAGCTTCCATCCCAAGCCTGAGGTAGCGCTTAACGATAAGACCACAGTCTCTATAAGTAATAGACATAGTGACATAACTGGTTGTTCAGTCAGGAATACTCTCGTCATAGATTTAACCATTTATTGCACTTATGGTTTGTACTGTCGTATTTGTCGGTATTGGTTCTGCTCTTAACTCTCAGCAGGATCAGCAGGATGTATAATGTACATACTTATATTTCTACAGCTACTGAAGCCCCTGATGGCCTACATCAAGACCTCAAAGTTCCTTCCCAGCCCAGAGACCAAGAGGTTTGCCGAAGTTCTGGTGACCAACGAACTCAAGTCGCTGGTTGTTCCTCCCGGGACGTCTGGCGCCAGGTGTGCGTTGGTGGAATTAACTATTCACCTGGCTGTTGTGTTGGTATGTGGAGGCCAGGGGATCTTAGCACCTCTACAGCAACTGGCAACAGCACCTGCCAACATGCAGGTATGTTTATTATCAGCTTTTTATTTTCTTCTTTTTAGAGAGAGATAAATACCTCCTCTTTGATGTGATGTATATGTTGTTTTTGTTGGTACAGGCTGCCTTCTTGCCTACAATGCCTGAGGACATGTTAGCAGTAGCTCAACAAGCCATGGGACCGCTGCAGTGGTACCGTAAGTAACAGATCAGAGATGTAATTCTCACATTTTAATACACCAGTTGCAGGTATTACAAGGATTGTTGTTATACTCTAAAAGTATTTATTTATTTATTCTCACCATAGATTGCCCTAATGGTCACCCCTGCACCATTGGAGAGGTACATGTGTTTCTTTCAGTCGGACTCAGTGATTTTGAATAAGACTTATTTTTAGGTTTTTTATATATATATATATATTTTGAGTCATATTTTTCATCTTATGTCTTTTTCTTTAGTGCGGCCAGCCAATGGAACAAGGTCGTTGTTTGGACTGTGGGGCTGTGATTGGAGGAACGAATCATATAGTGGTGCCGGGCTTTCATGTTGTTAGGTTACAGTAAGTGTTCTGTAGGTTAAATCAAGAAAACAGAAGAAAGTTCATTAGTGTACATTATATTTGATTTCATGTTTAATTGTTTGTTGACTTCTAATAGGGCGGACCGCACTCAGACAGGCCATATCTTGGGGGACCCAAATCGCAGAGACAACCCAGCCATGTTGGACACAAAGGGCCTCTCTCCTGTTCCCTTCACCATTGTTCGCATGCTCACTCATGTGGCCATGCTGCTCGGCACCTGCAGCCATCTACAGGTAGCTGATAAAGACAGTTTCCCTCCTTAAATATACCCAAAGTAGTTTGGGGGGGGGGGGGGGGGGGGGGGTTGTAGCTAAAAGAGAAACATCAAACAATACAAGGGCCATTGTCTCACTCATTCATCCTCTTTTTGTGTGTTTTTAGTCTATTTCTGCCATCATCAAGCCTCCAGTGCCTGACCCAGGTGCATTTCTTCTCGCTCACCTGCAAAAGGACATGGAGCATCTTATCAAATCTCTGGGGAAGGGGACAGACGATACAGTCAGCACCATTCACCTGCTCATCAGCAGCCTCCTGCAACAAGCATGTAAGAAACAACTGAAAAAAAAAAAAAAAAAAAAATCAACTTTGGCTGCTGCTGGAAAGTGACATATGGCTGCCCTCTAGTGGTCAAATTGTGCATGGGTTCATTTTGTAATTAATAGTGTTTGAAAGGATTTATAAGGAGTGGTTTAGGGTAACTTATGTTATGATGTCAGTATTTCTATTTACATATTTTTTTACATTGTTATTCTGCTGTTATCTGTTGCCATTAAACTTCCTTTTTGTTGTTCCTTTTTGGGCCTGTGATATAATGTTGAAAATGAAAATAAACAGACCCTGATCAAAAAAAACTTCCTTTTTTATGTATTACTTGGTTTGAGGTTCTAAAGGAATCACACTGACTTGATACGAGTCTACTATTCAACACATCTTGTTTTTGCTTTCAGGGCCTGTTCCTAACAACAACCTGCTCACAACCAAAGAAGTTAGAAATGGATGGGAGATGGAAATGAGCAATACCATCATCTCACCGTGGCTGAAGGTAGCAATATGCTGTGACCTTATTTGTTACTAAGGGAATCAATTGAAGAAGAAATTGTTTTATTTGGACAACTTTTTCTGCCTGTTTGTAAAACACTTGTATCAAACAATTGAATTTCTCCTTTCTTCTCCTCCACAGAACTTGGAAAGACAGCTAAAGGAAGTGAACACATTCATCCGAGCTGACTCTCGAATTTCTGCCAATCCAATCATGAAGCTCATGTTTGGCGATCCTAGTCTTTTCTTGGCTTCACTTCCCAAAAAATCACTGATCCATCGTTCTGCTGTGTGGAGCTGCAGGGAGAAAGTTTCTCTGCTGAGCCTCACCCACATTGTGGAGCAGAACGGGGGCAAAGACACTCTGCCTGTGCTCTGGAGGTTTCTGCATAAGGTAAAGAAACTGAGGACAAATACGCAGCAAGGGCTTTCTGAAAATTAACTTTTTTATGATCAATTGGGTATAGAAAGAACCTTCACACATCCACTTCATAAGACAGGTGCATAAACTTCCGCACACTGTCTAACATGCAAACAAGCACTGAGCGTACTCGTTTCGGTACCAGACTTTCATTTTGTTTGACTGAAACACTAGAACTCAGCAGTAGCATTATGCTAGTGAGTGACATCAAAGAAAAATCTACCATGCATTTTTTGTTTTTATTTTTTTAGGAGGCCGAGCTGCGACTGGTGAAGCACCTTCCTGATATCCTCACACTGCAGAGAGATCTGGTCAAGACGTTTCAAAACGTCTCTGAGCTGACCTGCAGCACCATAGCAGAATTCCTCCACAGTCAGAAAGCAGGTACTGTAACTGTCTACATCAGAAGTTCTGTGAGAGTCGCAGAACAACTACTTATACTAACCACTTTCTAATCACCTCTTCCTCAGAAATGTGACAGTAACACTGCTGGAAACGGAGAGATAAATGTTGCTTTAAACAAAGGAAACATTGAACATTGATGTGTTTTAGTTCTATAATCATCTGTGTTGTGTACACTTTGGATAATATTTTACTTCTTCATCTGTTCAGTTTCCCTGAAAGCCTGGTACCAGAAATACATTGAAGTCTTCCTCACAACCTGGAATCAGCTCAGAGTCTCTTTGGGGACAAACGGTGAATATTATTTATTTTCACTCTTTATTTAACTCACACTGGCCTTTCAAACATCGAGATCTGACTTGAAATTTGTCGTTCAGGTGAGCTCAAGATCCCTGCTGATCTCTGCGAGAAGGACCTGGATCTCAACAGTGACTTTAAAGTGCTGTTACCACGGCGACAGGGCCCAGGCCTGTGCTCCACCGCTCTAGTCAGCTATCTCATCGCCCTGCACAATGACCTGGTTTACTGTGTGGATAAACACACTGGAGAGGAGACCAGGTGGGGGCGCTCTTGTCACATATATAACCCTTGCTGCAAAAGCACTTCTGCCACTGCATATGACTATTCATTTGTTTATTTTGGAGTTTGAGAGATTATAAAAGGATAATATTGATTTGCAAAATCAAAACCAGAGAGGGGTGAAAACAAGAAAAGCATGTGTGCAGATATGCTCTTATAATACAGCATTTGGCTCACCGTTCTTTTCATTTCATCTCTCCCCCAGTTACAAAGTGAGTCCAGCAGATCTGACTGACCTGCATGTGATTCGGTATGAGCTGGAGAGGGATCTGATGCCCCTGATTCTGTCCAACACCCAGTACAGCATTGAGAGAGGCCAGGAGACGCTTCATGAGTATGACTTACCCAAAATCCAGCAGCAGATTATCTCTCGCTTCTTACTGGGCAAACCTCTCATCACTCTCAACGTAAGCAAATAGAAAAAGAAACAAGTGCCCCCTTTTTTGTTTTGAAAAGAGATCAAATATAAATGTTTTTGTCCCTTTCTCTCTGCAGGGCATTCCAACACTAGTGAACAGACATGACCGTAACTATGAAATCATCCTGAAGGATGTGAAGGCAAAAGTCAAGCAAGTAAGCTGTGATAATAAAACATTACACATTAGTTACTCAAATGTCTTTTGTTTAGTATGTTGCTGCAGATTTCACTTAATGCTACCGTTCTACCTGTGTGTGTGTGTGTGTGTGTGTTTGCCAACAGGAGCCTCTTCAGACTCTCACCCTGTTTGCAATGGCGGGGGAGCTTCACTCATACAGCGAGGTGTGTGAGGCCTTGTCCACTCTGGAAGTGGCCCTCGGTTTCCTCGCCATGACCGGGGGAGAGCCTCTCATGCAGCTGTCCTGCTACCTGGAGGAGGTGCTGCAGATGGAGAACCAGATGGCTCCACACATATTCAAGGTCAGCCTATCAGAGACACAGGATATTTAATCTTGTTGCATGTTCTCCTGCTTCCACTGAGCAAACTTTTGATACTTTGTATGCAAACAATGTCACACCTTTTGAGGTTACTTTAAGTTTTATATTTCTTAAGTGTTAATCACTGATGGATTTAAAGCAACAAAGTCATATTTGGTGGTGTTTATTTTATGTTCTTGGCATTAGTTAGTATTTAATGTGTTGTTTTTTTGTATTTTGCTCTCAGGCCTTGAGCATGTGCTGTCTAAAACACTGTGTGGCTCTGTGGCAGCTGCTGATCTCACTGAAATCAGAAAATATGCTGCGACTCAAGAGGGTAAGGCATCACAGAATTCTACCAGAGCACATATAGAGAAGAGGAAACTGCATTTGTCATCTAAGTAATAACATATTGGTTATAATGATCTGATCTATGATCTAATGTTTTGTGCTGTTATAGAAATTTATTGAAACCCTCTTTTTGTCAGAGCAATGATATCTATTCTCACATTACTATTCCAATTGGCTGTTCCATGAAATTCTTCTTTTTTAAGACTTATTTTTAGGCTTTTATGCCTTTATCTGAGAGGATGGTGTTTAGAGTAGGTAATCGGGGAGAGAGTGTGGGGAATGACATGTGGGAAAGGAGCCACAGGTCGGACTTGAACCTGTGTCGCACGCTTGGAGGACTAGAGCCTCCCTACATGGGGTGCAACCTCACTGTTTGGACCATTTACATTCATTTCTAATGTTCTTTAGGATCCATTCGTGGGGGTCTCAGAGAAGTATAAACAGGTCCTGGGTGAGGACGAGCACCGGCTGCTGACTGGCTTCTTCTCTAAGAACAGTGCCGACGCTTTCCTGCTGGAGATGCACGAGTTCCTGGTTCTGGTCCTTCAAAAGCCCAATGCACTTGATACCTTCAGGCCGGACTGGAGGTAAAATGAATGACTTTACTACTTAAATATTTATTCTCTAACCTTGAATATTTCTTAAAATAAATAGAGAAATATTCTTTTCTCATTGTGTTGAATATTTGAGGTAATAAAAAGTGAAATCCTGAATGAATAACAGAATTGAACATGAATTGTCAGGATGTGATCATTTTAGCTTTGTTTCATGAGTAAGCTGGAGATAGAGAGTATGTTATGACGCAGAGTGCTGCATTCAAACAAAGTGAACATTACCTGAATCCCTCTTTAACAAACTTTGGAAGAGTTTAGCATGTTGCACACGAGTTACCTCACAAGGACAGAAATGTACTTCATGACTTTGTACAATTTATTTTATATGAATGGACTTTGTATGGTCCAGAGACATTGCGATGTCACTGTGAGCTATGATAAGTAGGGCCTGACCAATATGGATTTTTGGGGCCAATATCGATATTTGGGACAGAAAAAATCTGATGCTGATATATTTTTTTATAATTAAGCACTTGTTGAAAAGATATATAACGAAGACAAGATGGTCTCTCAATGTTAAAGTAACATGGACATGTACGTGCATCATTGCTCAACACTCTGGATGTTTGTTGTAATCTATATGTGCTAAGTGATTTTTTGAATATAGCACCCTCTGCTGGTGAAAGCCAGAAAGAGAACTGCTAGTTTAATACAATGATACTCAAATGAAATGCTATTTGACTGGTGAATAAATCAGTGCATATCAGCGCATATCAGAGATAAAATTAGACAATACCGAGAGTCACTGGACATGCTTATATCGGCCGATATTATCAGCTGGTTGATGAATTGTTCAGGCTCTGATTATAAATCACAGCCATTACCTAGACCTTCATGGTATTGTGTCTAGTAAGAAGCTTTGATGAAATTTGTCTGGAAAATGTAAAGAAAAAACGACTGATGACTGGGCTAATATGTCAATGTGATGATTTCCATCATTAATGTCAAATCACATGAATTAATTGTGTTTTTGTCCTCAAAAGCCTGAAAGACACACTATTCTCCTACATGGAGCGCAAAGACCTGGACATCCCGCGAGATGTGGAGGAGCTGTTTCCAGTAGAGATCCTCCTGTGTCACTACGTAGAAGCCTGGAAGTTCATTGTGGCCTTCAAGCAGGAGCGTGGACAGAGGCAGTGAGACACTCAGAAGGGTTGTTTTCTTTATCACTTCTTTATTTGATGTACTCAAATACCTCAGATGAAGTTTACAATCATGATAAATCCACAGTATTGTTGTTGTTCGGCTGTGGGGTTGAATATTTATGCAGAAGACAAATGCCTTTTTAAAGAGCACTGTTGTGAAGTGTCATTGTGCCACAGATCAAGTGTTCTCCTCTACAGTTGACCGTTTAAAATGTATCCTCAATTTTTTTTCTGCACTTGTTTTATATTCTCTTCCATTTTCTGAAGCATCAACATGCACAGGGTTTCCCTACAGATGCACGTTCTCTCGTTGACACTTTACTTGAAATGTGAATTTGCCTGTCCCAGAGAGGCAAAATAAAAAAGAATCTGAATTCTTCTCAGGTACCAAATGTTGAATCATCTGGGGGCTTAAAGCCACACTTAACTCACATTATATAATGTGTCATTTCCATTCATGAATAATTATGTTGATGTGTCATATCTGTGTCAAAGATGTACTTTTCTTTCTTCTACTCTTCAAATTCACTGTCTTTAAAAATATATACATTTTTCCTTAAAACAACTGTACACACTTTACATTCCAGTTGTGACATTTTCATTTATTTTCTCTCAGATTGCATCATACTCCGCCTTTTTTTAATTTTTCCCAGAAGTTTGTTATATTCCACGTTTGCTTGATAAAACAAACTCCTTCAAATAAAGCAGACATTTCCTATGTTATGTGTTTGTTTGGCTGTTTTGTGTATAATGAGGAAATAAGACATCGACAAAATAACATGTTTTAAACACGGCTGGTTTGTCAGGTATCTCTAAGCTTCCCTCTTCTCTCCCTGGTAAGTTACTTGTCCTTCATCTTTTAACGACGATTTGATGCATTTGTTTTGACAAACTAGAAATGGGAATCTGGTTCTGTAGTCATTGCAGTGTGCTCAAACATGTAAAGGAAGAATGTTTTGGTATAGTGCCGGTGCTCGAGGGCAATATCTACAGGCTGTGTGTCATCAGTGATCTAAATAGTCCACAGGGGGCAGCACACTCAGATCTGTGTTACAAACACTGGGTACATGAAGGTTCACTTGGTGTCTTATAACTCCCTTTCCCTGTGAACAGTTTTAGAGGTCGTTACTGGAGATTCTCAACCACTTACTCATGTACTGTGTGTTGTTACTCGCTGTATATTAACCCCTAACAAGAACCTAGCAGAGGCTGTCCATGATGCAGTGCTCAGGAAGTGGCTGCCTGCCGAAGGTTACGTGACTTTCTGACCCTCTGTTGGTGGGACCTCAATGTGTTTCTGATCAGGCCGATGGAAATGATAAGGACAAGACAGACTGAAGACTGCTGCTGGACGGCTCTTTAATTCAATTTCCTCTATACCAAAGCAGTGTTTAGCATAACAATGACAAATGGAAGCATTTCGCCTGTGAAAGTAAACCATGCTGGAGACCACCCTCTGGGAGTCTGCCGCCAAATGATAGAGTCCATTAGAGTCAGGACTGCAGAGGTTCCACATTTCACCCAAATTCCTTTTTTTTCCCCCTTTATCTCAGTAACATTATGATCGGGTCGCAGTGATCAAACTAAAACAACAAACTGACAGCAAAAGAGGAGAACACATTTAAAGTTGGACATCAGCAGGATGATTGGTCGATAGAGGTTGTGGCAAAATCTGGTTGGTAAAGTAAAGAGTAAATGCTTCAAATCAGCAGGAACATAGTGAGAGGGAGAGTGACATGAATGAAGGATGGTGAATGAATATGAAACAGTCGTCCTGCTTGAACTTACACTGAGCTTCATTAGACTTCATGTCTGTGCAATTTAAGTCAAAGTTATTTCACTTTTTGGATGTAGTGTGTGTTTTGGGGAACTAACTTTTCAAGTTTTTAGTCAATTTCCAATCACATGCCAGATGAACAAAAAAAAAAGAATCTGATCTGTAAATCATGAAGAAACACATAAAACCCCAGTCGGGAGTCCTAATTCATTCCAAGTTGATGGACTACCAATTAGAGTCGTCACACATTTCTCCATTATAAGGCGATGCTAACAAGCGCTATCTAGCCGTGTCCCTGTTCTCATTAGCAAACCCAAATGTGGAAGTACTTTACTTGGTACTTAATAATCACACTCACAAATGGGTCATAAGGCGTGATTTGTGCGACTCAGTCCTGGAGAACAAGCCTCAGTGAGCAAGTTTAATCACTTCAACTTCCACTCCTGTAGGCTTCAAAGCCGCCATGCCAGCGCTACAAAGGGACCAAATTCTTTCCCCTGCTCTCTGCTTGTTTCTTGTCTTTGTCTCTTGATGAGGAGGAATTAGGGGCACATTACTGTGCATCGTGGCTCACATTTAATGATATTCATGCTTGCTGAGCAGTCAGGATCAGGTCACAAGCATTTGGGTAAATTATGGTTAACAAAGGTGGATAATGATGTGCAGAAATTACCTCTTTTTGTTTGCAGCCGCAGTGTGTTGAAGGACTTGATGTGCATGGCTGTCCTTTTTTCAGAGCTTTTAGCATTTTGTTGAGTAATACCGATGGATTCAGAAAAGTTTCTAGGAAGCATTGGTTTCCAGCCAGTAACAGATAACACTGTACTGCTTGGAAAATCAGTTTCACTTAAGTCAGATGGACCAAAATGTTGACATCACTTTTGGAAACTGTAGTTTAAAGGAATATGATGTCAATTTATATGCAATATGAAGCTACGAGTCAACCAAAGTGTGCTAACATTAGCCTGCTAACACAACAATGCAGACCACAGGCAATTGCAGCTCAAGCAAAGGACAATATTGTCCGCCGCTTGCGCTTCATGGTGCTTAATTATGGTGCGTTCTAATTAATAACTCCTTCGTGCAAATGGCAAGTGGAGAGGGGTTGGAGGCTTCAGAATAGTCGAGGTGTCACCAAACAGTAGTTTGTTTTGTGCTCAAGGGCGACATCTACTGGATTAAAATGTTGCACATTCTTCCTTTAATATACATTTAGACAAACCCGAATCCAGTCTTTAAGAAATATGTGAAATCTGCCCCCTTTTTTTTTCAGCTAATCTACTTTGATGTTAAACTATATTTAAAATCAAATCCATTTTCCCGGTGGTTCAATGGTTGAATGCTGGTTTCGACTGATGCAGATCAGTGTACTGATAATGTCAGATAAGTGACGTCACAGAATAATGCTTAAAAAAAATCATAAAGCTCAATCTAGGTCAGCAATCTAAATCAGTTCTTCTTGTCTTAAGTTACTCCTGTGTATCTTTTCACCCTTCAGAGACGCCCTATGAACTCTTCAATCCAGTTAGAATAATATTAAGTTCAGCTTCAAATCGTCACTGTGCCTTGATCTGCAGTGGAGCTTCAGACTTAACCCTTTGCAAAACAGCCCCAGATATTCATCACGTTTACACCTTGGGGATCCAATATCATTCACAGGCGCCGTCGCCAGTCAGGCGCTCTGGGCCAAAAGGGAGCTAAGATTTTAATGATTGTGGTATGAAATCAGTACCCTGAAACACTCCTGAGACCTCTGAAAGCACACCAACAGGCTACTGTATTTTCTATGGGGCATTACATATGCTTTACTGGCGGTCTGGGAAAATGTTTTCTTTAAATTAGCCCTTCAGGGTGCTGCTGTTATTGCATTATTATCAAATTAGTGTATTTTAATTACTACGTCATTTGAAATGTATGTGCCAGTAGGTCACAGTGGGGTGAGAGCAGAGACCGTGTCCAAACTCTCAGGCCGTCGAGCCCTGCTGTGCAAAGCTGAGACGAGGGAGCAAGAGAGTGAGCGAGAGAGAAAGAATAACTCAGTGAGCACATCTGTGAATTATATTAGCTAATTGTGTGCACTTCTCTTTGCACTCAACACTTGGGTTGTCCTCCAAGCACAAGGAAGAAATTAACCGCACTGCTGCCATGTTGTTCTATTAAATACGTGAAGAGAAAATACAATTACTGGTTAAGTGGGAACATACCACAAGGGATTATGGGAGGCACCGCATTTCAGGATTTCAGAGTGAGTTAATTTTTTTTTTTGCTTTGCATGCGAACAGGTTTCTGAGCAACATTAAACCAAAGATGAAACCAAATGACAGTGTTGCAGTGAGAATTTTGTCTTTGCATTAAAAATTCCTGCACATTCAAACCTCAACAAAACTGTGCAGTCAAAGAAATCATCAATGATCTGGAGTGTAGATTCTCTTGTGACACATTATGAACTTGCATGTACCTCCATTATTCGCTGTAAAATACAGAATATCAACTTTTTTTGCAGGCTCAGTCCTCAGTGGAAAATGGCTGTTATTGCATAATACTGAGTCGAGTCAGAGCTGCAAAACTCACCTTGGGCGAAGAAATCTCAACTGTACCCGACTCTTCACAACAGCTTGAATGTCGATACCAAGCCGCCTGCTACAGGCACGCAGCTCAGGTTTTGCATTCCGTAACAATAAAAGCACATATTGAATCAGATTGTTATGGTAAGAGGAGAATGTGTTTGAGCAGTTCAGAAATGTGTCCTGCATTTCCCAAATAATAAGCAAAATGTGTCAGACACTGAGTTGCATTCACATTGTTAGAAGCTCCTGCTGTTCTCACTGACTTTTATTTTGGGAAATAAAAAACTCAAAACAAAATGGAAAACCATTGGGCACAAGCCAGAATTGATTGACCGTGTAGACACACAGTTCAGGCTTTAGGAGACAAACACTCTCATTACAAGTGTCATGTTTCTTCAGGTGGTTATATCATGTTTTTGTGAGCAACAAGCTAAATTATGTAATGACAATCACTTTGGAAACAAATGCAAATTTGGGGTTCCTCAGATGGCAATTCAAGTCATATTTAGATTACATTTTTTTCAACAATTCTCAGGAACCGATCAAAATAACAAACATCAGAATCACTCATCTCAGATCATACATCACTATCCACTCTTGAGCTCTTGGATAGGATTGGCTATGATACAATTCACTTCATTGTCCCCCTGGGGAATTTTTTCTTGGACTCATTGAGCTACCTATAGAGTAGAATGAATAACTAAAAAAAACTGAATAACTAAAAAAACAAAAGCAACAAACAACAATCCACATGTCCATAGAAATGCACATTTCTCAGCCTATCACAACTGTTTTATTTAAAGAGGTCATATTATGCCCTTTTTGGGGTTCGTATATATTTAATCTATGTACTAAAGTATGTTCACAATAGCTAAAGTTCGAAAAAAGTGTCTGTTTTCACGTACTGCCGCTCCATGCACTGGCTCGCTTCTGACTCTCTCTCTAAGGCTCTAAAGTGCCCACGTTCAGAGCATCAGAGTCCCCATGTGTGCCAAGTCTGATCTGATTGGTCAGCCTGTCGGCTCTGCTGTAATTGGTCACTTGCTCAGCCACTCTGGCTCCGAGGGCCGGGAGCAAAAACATTAGCACCTTAGCACTACTGTGCTACCGCAGGCTACGGCATATCGTGGGCGTGCTACAGAAGTTAACGGGCGTGCAACATGAGCTGCTGGGCTTGCCACAACGAGCCAATGGGCTTAGATCAGTGATCTCACACTGACAATGACATCAGACTGAAAAAATTTTATCGAGGGGGGCTAGAACCGAGCATTACATGCAGCTAATGCTACAGCTAACAGGAGGACGTAGGAGAAGCCTCGTTTCCGCAGACTTTGAATTTTTGCAAATAGATGTGACTAAACATGCACAGGACACTTGGAAAACACACTAAAGAACATATAAAACCAAAAAAAGCATAATATGGGACCTTTAATGTGGGGTCAGGTAACCAGAAATAACTGACTGTAAAGTAAAACACTGGATTCTTTTTATGTAAACAGAGACTGCTGCTGCTGCTGATGCAAAACATCTAAAATCCACTGTTTATGTGCCCCGCCCCTTATTGTTTCCACCTCTGTCTCGTTAGTTTCACCTGTGCCTGATTAACCAGTGTGTCTCTGTGTTCATTTTCTCCATGCCAGTTTTTTTCATCAAACATTTTAACCCTTGTTTCTTGTGGATCTTCCTCATGGCTCTTCTTGTGTTTTTCACCTGTTTTGTTGGACCTTGTTGCTTCTTGGACTCTGTAAAAGTAAGTCTTGGATTTTGTTCACATCAACATATCACCAACATTTGTGACTCAACCAAACGTCAAAAGGTGTTTGGCCACTTAATCATATAATGCAGACCATTTTTGATCATGTTGAAGTAGAAGCAAGATTATCAGATGTAGTAACTAGCTACCTCGCTAGCTAGCCTAGCAGCTAACCACTGTTTCACATAAACATTGCTCTGATTGGTTGCAGCTTCCAGAGGCCCAATGATCTTACCAAATAAGAATCTAAATGAACAGAGGTTTTGCAGAGTACATTTTCAATTAAAAATCATTTTAGGCCATGTAAGATAACACATTACATATCATATTAATCAAGCCTCATTAATTATAAATGTGGTTTTTATCATCACATTTGCCGTATTGTGTTTAAAATATGTGGATTTTTGCATCTTGACACTAACATTTATCCAGTGTAACTAGTTTTAGTCAAGATTAAGATAGACACTTGGGTAATTGTTCAGCCTCTCACACACCACTCCTTAAAATCTGACATCTGGGCGTGCAGGCAGATGCAAATAATAATGCAACACTTGAACAAATGCTCCTTTTTTCTGATTTCCAAGCAAATACTGCAGGAAAAATGTCATTTTTCACCAAAGTGGTGCTGCAAAGAGCCACCCACTTGTCTGGCCTTTGGCACACATGTCAGAATTTTCCTCAGGAGCAGCGACTCAGCAGACCTGTCAGGTTCCTGCCCAGGTTTCTGTGTAAGCATTTCTCTGGAAAAGTCCTCGCTGTTCTGCAAAAAGTCTTAAGTGCACACCATCTTTATACTTTTATGGTTAAGCCATGAATGTCGCTACATTGTCATTATGTAACATTTCCCAGAGTTTTCGTTTCTTGGAGGGGTTTGGATCTCGTAACAAAAATCAAACAACACAAGTATCGGTTTACATCAAGGCTGAGACATGCCTGGAGCTCTGACAACAGAAAACTCTCTGAAAGAGAGAAAACAGTTGCTGCCTGGCACACAGCAAAGAGTGTTATATAATACAATTAAATGCCGTTCTCTCGTTCCTCTTTCTTCCTGTTTGCTTTTTCTCACACTCTTCTTTCTTTCTTTCCCTCTCTCTTTAGCCTCTCTTCATTCATTCTCTTCTCCCTGATGTGCTTTGTTATCTGACGGCCTTTGGCTGTGAATAGATAATGACTGTGCAAGAGGTTTTGTTTACCATGGATACCAAAGGATTAGGGTGATTACTGCTGGTGCCAGTGTTGTAACAAGCTGGGGAAACCTTCCACTGTGTATGGAGGTGCTGACAGCTATCCTGTACAAGATTAGAGAACTTGTATCATGGGATGTTTTTCTCCACCTGGTGTTGAGAGACTCAGAGAAAAGGCTGAACATCACAATGCCAAGACCTCAAGGACCAGGGCTGTCCTGCAGCGAAGGTAATCCTCAGCCTCTGTGGTTTGGCTTGTTCATTCCTCAGACTTATGTTAGCTGTAGCCCATGATATGCAGTCTTAGTTGGTGGGAAATGACGTCACCTTTTACCTTGACCTTTCTCCTTGGTATTCCCTGATGCCTCTGGTGGTCCACAGAGAAAGATGGTTCCTCTACCTCCAACTAAGCTCTCCTGTGGTCAGGGCTCAAGACGGTGTTCAGTTTCACCGAGCCTCTCTTCTTGGCCCCAGCACAAATACACAACACCCTCTCCGATTGCACTTGATAATATTTATCCTCAATTATAATTCCACAGATATGGATTCTTGAGTGGAGTACAGTGGCACCAGACAAAGCAGAGCGGCCTTGAGACCCCCGACCGGCCCTTGCTGAGGTGGGTTCCTGCATTAACCCCAGACAATCCATGTTCTCTTCAGCAGTGGGGCAAAATAAGCAATGTGGCCATTAAGAGCGCCAATATAATGGGGAAACACTTGGATGTATATTTATCCGTGAGGTGAGTGCATGCATTGGGATGGTGAAACGTGAAACCAGCAAGAACACAAACTAAGTGTTGCATGTGAGGGCTGGTAACAGTTTAAATAAATGAGTCCAGCCGTGTCTGCGTCATCCCCCAAAACAAGGAAATGTTGAAGATAAGTCTATTAATGAGTTAAGTAAAAACATTCCATAGACCATAAAGTTGGAAATGGTTCAAACACACAGGTATGAGGAAACTCCTCTTCAGTCATACAGTCTCAAACCTATATGATGACCTATATATATATATATATATATATATATCTCTATCTCATCAAAACATAAACTGAAAGGCCCTTTAACACTGAGGAACTGAAAGTTCACGCATGCATGAAATAAACATTGATGGAAATTTGACTTTGAGAGTTACAGGACCCCCCAAAAAAATCTCTTACAGTGGTAAAGCTTGTATGCATCCTCACGTAACTTGGGCTCACCCTAAAAAAAAAAATGTCTAAAAAAAAAAAAAAAAAAAACACCCAATAGTAGTGCAGTGTGTTTGGTTGGCCTGGTAAAATATAACTTTATTTGTTCACAATGTGGAAAATTATCTTTGTCTTCACAAGAACAAAAAGACAATGACAAACAGGACAATGTTCAAGCACAGCAAATAAAACAGAAGAGTGCCTGTAGTCTTCGACAACATCACAGTCAACATGGTTTGTAAATAAAAAACATTTTGAAAAGGTCGTTTGCCAGCATTTGCTTATGTGTGACCATGCTCTGTGCTCTTCAGTTTGTTGTCACACACTGAAATGCTTTTCTGTTCCTTTTGCAGACAATGTTTGAGATAAATTCCAAAAACTACAGAACTTGTTAAAAAAACAAATATGACTCACAGAGGGTTTAGTGTATGTCAATATATGTTGAGGGGTGGTGGTGGGGGGGGTCTTGAAAATATTCTCCTCTGCCAAAGGGGGGCCGACAGAAAACATTTGGAAACCTCTGATCTAATGGATCACAAATACGTTTTTATGTTTCATTAATATAAAGCAAATAATTGAAGACAGTATAAGTATAGTAATTTTATGTATTGATTAATCTGTCAAGTGAGGAAAGTTGGAAATGTCCTGTTTGAACTCAATGACCAAAGACGTCATGTAAGCTCTTTACAGTTCTTTACTGTATGACATCATGCTAACATATGAAAGTGAAGGGGACTCATAATATTGTATGTATTTTGGGTACAAATCCAATCTCTGTTGTACAGAAAGAGTCATATTTAGCTTGGCCAATCAGAGAGCATATACATCCCATTACCTATAGGCCTTATTGCCTCAAACT
The DNA here is from genome assembly GCF_963930695.1 of Labrus bergylta. Classification (NCBI taxonomy): domain Eukaryota; kingdom Metazoa; phylum Chordata; class Actinopteri; order Labriformes; family Labridae; genus Labrus; species Labrus bergylta. Next base: position 23,187,201 of record NC_089210.1, on the reverse strand, counting down.
GCAGCAGTCCGTATGTCTTGAGATCATCGTCTCATTTCTGGTCCACCATTAGCCTGAGCTCTTATTGAGGATCAGCCTGTGATTTGTTGATTGTCTTGGCTATTAGAGATGGCATCAGAGGATTGAGAGTTTTCTAGCAGGGGGAAGTAGATGGAAATAATGAGGGGAAGGAGTGTCTGCCAGCGTCTGCTGTTTTAACCTGCACACACATAGAGAGATCTGTGCGTAATATTGTTGTTACTGGCAGGGCCTATTTTGGGCAAGTCAGCACTACCCTGTGATGCCCAGGAACGACATGCGTTTAATTTCCTGCCAGGGGCGCTCATTTGGTTATAACTACTACTCACTGGCAGCCCGTTCATGTTCTGCCTCTGATTTCCAAAAAATGAAACATGTTTATTTTTCTTTTGTCGACAGCAGCGATCTTTCCAAGCAAATCAAGATTGCAGTTTGAGAAGGTTTGAGTTCTTAGAAAAATGTAGTTTGAAATGAATTGTCTGAAATGTCTGAACTGGACCTTTAATGAATATGCTGCAGAAGTGCTCCTGGCTTTGAAAAATAGCCTGTTTACTCTACCTGGTTATGCCCCATAGGATGGATTTCCATACTGTATACATTAAGCTTGCACAAACAAAACAGACTAATTACACTGTAGCTTGAATTACATGATATTTACCCGGTGATAACAGGAAGGTCACATGTAGTTAAATGTTATTAATGAGTGTACTGACTAAAATGAATGTTGTTTGAATGTTCAGTATCTAAAGTGAGTCAGCCCTAGTTTTCTCTCTAAAATGTGATTTGTAGAATTAATTCACATGATGGCGACCACTGCCTGCTTAACTTACGTTCAACATATGTTTAATGTAAAGTCTGAGTTATGTCCCAGTGAGATCAAATCCTAGTTTAAACTGCAAACAGGGACACAGTTCAATTAGAAGTTTTACTTTTAATTGTAAACCATACTTTAAGCTGTGAGGAGTTTTTAACTGTTTGTTAAATTAATACTGATGCTTCTATTAAAAAAAAAAAACACTTTTATTTAATGCTTATACAGCCACCGCAGGGTAGATTCTTTAAAATACATTTCCAACAGCAAAGCTTCCTCGAGAGTGATGCATTTGATTGTTAAAAGACATCGACACAAAACGATGGACCCTCATTATAGCTTTGAGGCTACACATTTCTATACAATCATTTCAAATCAAAATGTCAAATTTTAGGTGTTAATCAGCTATAGGACCCATCAGTAATGAAAAAAAACCTCAAGGTCATTGTGTGTGACACTCAACTTATTCAACCCAGTTTATTTTGCTTTAGTCTCCCATTAGCAAGAAATTTAATAACAAAAAATAGTTTACCATGTTAACACACATTTCTATTAAATGGAATAGTAACCAATAACAATTTCAAATAGAACATTTTCAATTTGTAGCTTTTTAACAGCTATGATCCAACATAGCAACTGAAACATTCAGGTGCAGAGATGAATAACTCCTGACACTTCACTTTTTGTCAGACTCAACATATTCAACCCAGTTTACTTGGCAATTTGTTTTGCTTTAGTCTCCAATTATGAAGAAAAGAAAAACAAAGGGGACTGACACAAAAAAAAGCCCTGGAGGTTTTTAAAGCCAAGAGGTTCACCCTCACAGGGCCCCACAGCTGAGCATCAGTATTCCCCTGCCATCAAATAGTTGGCTCCGTTGATAGCACAGCCGGTGGTTCAGGCCGCTCGCCAACAAAGGACTAATGGCTGAATAACTGGCCACCAGCAGCTGGGCCAATGGACAAAACTGCATCGGAGTATGTGTTTGCATTTTTTTAAATCATGATTTTGGACGACGTGAACTGCAAAGATAGTGTCACTTCTATCTGTGCTGTTATATCTGTATTACATGGTCAAAGTTAGAGAACAGCTCTGAGATGTCAGGATACACTCAGACTGTTTAGAAAGGGAGGACACATCATGCTATAGCCTCTTAACCTCAAGGCCTCTAGTTCAGCTTAGGGGTTCTGTGGTGGATAACAGCAGTGAGCTCATGTAAAAATAAGATATTAGAGGACATAGCATACAGCCTCATACAATCCATATCAAGTTTTTTTTATGAATTCTTAGTCACACAAGCTCATGATTTCACATTGTTATTCTTTTAATTTGTTCTATTTGGCAGCCTACGCAAGCAGCACATCCACAGTTTAAAAAAAAAAAAGGACCAAAATGCAATAAAGGCAAACACATTAGAGCTGTGAATTATCTCAAAGCAGACGGAAATGGAGGTCATAATACTTTTATCTGCCCAGACTAATTGAATGGACTTTATCAGCGGTGCCCGGGATTTGTGCTCACTGTGAAACTCCTTGAGGCGGAGAGAGGATGAGCAAGCGGTGGAGGAGGCACGTGTGATAACCTGGGATGGCCTCCTTCCCACACAGATAAAACACAACAGCCTCCTAACTGTGTGATTCCCAAGGTCAGCTCGGGCAGCACACAGCTTCTTCTTCTTCTTCTTCTTCTTCTTCTTCTTCTTCTTTAAATGCCTGTTAAAGCAGATAACAACCTTAAACGGCTATTGTATGGATATTTGTCATTTTGTGACACATTTATGCACACGGGCTTAAAGCTGCTTAGACTTAATACAGCGCCAATGAGACATTAATGTCTGCACTGATCTTTATAAACAATGTTTTTTTTTAAAGTTGTGACTGATACTAATATGGATATAAAAAATGAAAACTATCATTTCACGTTATGATTTATATGTCTTAAAAGTGAACATATAGACATTTTGACCCATTGTCAGATTAAAGCTTATATCTATTCCATGAGAGGGGAATGATGAATAATCTACAAACTGTATGAAAAATGAAATTATGACTTTATGGCTGTGTCAGCCATTGTATTTTGAAGAAGGGTTACTAGCCAAAATGGTGATAGTTTTAATGTTTATGTCTTATGCACGTGATGTTGTAGTTAGGAAGTGTTCTGCTCAGTCCACCAGGGGGCACTCTTGGTTCATTGTTGGAATATGTTTTGGAAAAATCGTGGGAAAACAAGGAAGAAAAAGGATGCTATGAGGGTCGATAGAGCACAATGATATGTTAGCAGAAATCTAACTGAAGAACCTTAAAACCATACTCAGCTGTGTTGAAACTTTACAGCCATCACCTTGTAAATACTGACTCAAACTTACTGTCAGTCAACCTAGAAACAGACAAAAGCTCTTTTTTAGGTTGCGTTTCTGTAACCTAGCTCTGCCGTCTTTACGTCTTTGTAAATTCATACTTAATCTGTGACAGTGTAATATTGGTGTCCCAGTAAGTGAATATACATGACCTTACAGCGTTGCAGAACACGAAGAGGAAAGAGGAAAACAGGTACAATGAGCCGACCTGTCAGTAATAGTTTATTTTTTAATAAACCAGAAAAACTAAATATCACTTGTAATTATCAAAGAAAGGCTTATTTTTTTCATTAATTTCATATTAGCAGAAACTGTTTCATGCACCATGTTGAAAACAGGTTTAAGATTTTACAGGCAGGTCACAAGTCGTTACTCATATTCAGGACATGTAGATACATTGGTAGATCCTTTTCAATCCTCTGGGTCAAACTAAGGACTCAGCAGCTCCTCCAGTCAGGATAACTCTGTCAGACCTTGACACCAGACCAAAATCTGCTAAATCTCTGTCATACATTATGGAGATGATGTGAAGAATAACATTAATAAATCTGCCCATGTGCAGATTGGAAAGAGAGGAGGCCGCTTTGGTGGGAAAAAAAATGAAATAAATATCAAAAAAAGTTTTCATTTCCTTTTGAACTTGTGGAGAAGCCTCGGCGTGCGCCTGCTTTACATCACCGTGTGATGACTTTACCACACAGCCGTCGTCGTCCCCCCCTCTTTGGACTCATCCATCTGTAGGTGTTTAGTGCAGATAGGCAGACAATGAGGAATCAGAGTTCAAGCTGAAGAGATGTTTAACATGAGGTCTCCCTCGCTGCAGAGCAAGAGCTGCCTGTCAGGAAAATAGACGTAGAGAAACATGGTGGCAGTGTCATTCAGATAAGATCTTTTTCTCTGATTTGTTTCCACCTTGTAAACATGCAAATTGTTCACTTGACTTCAGAAGCCTGATAATATTTCAACTGAAGGTTCCCCGTGTTTAGATATACTTAGAAAGATTTATACCGATCCATACCTATTCATCTCTTCTCTGCACTCCTTCTGATCTTAATCTATGATAACAGACTCTTAATTTATCTCCTCATTTCTCACCACTGACAGGATCCCATTCCTCCCAGCACATTTAATAAACCCCACAGCTCTGCTCCATTTCTACGACACATATGAAAACAAACACTGGTATGTATGGCTCTGTCACGAGCATAATCGGAAAAGAGGGATACGGCTGCTTTAGAAGCAAATGCTAAATTTGAAAAAATACTTTTTGACAACAACTGTGTATAAATCCTTAACCGTGTTATTTTCTTACAAACCATTAACAGTCTTGTGAAAAACTTTCAGTTTGTACTGGGATGACTGGGATTTTTTCTGTGGAAAATGTAAACAATGGCGGTTTCTATACAGCCTGCTGTTAAACTGTTCATCTAAATTAACACCTACCCCTGCCGCAGTAGATCCTTGCATTATAAAATGATGCAAAGAAATGATCAATCGATGGAGTTGTTTGCCTTCGTAGATCATATAGAGGCATTAGTATTAATCATAGTCTGTTTCACAACTGGTTAAAATTTCCTCACAGCCTTTTAAGCCTAAAAAAAAATAGATTCCTTATTTGTGCTTTCACAATCGCACCTTAGGTCATCTTTTGAATCCAAAGTTCTTTCTCAGTTTTTAATAGAATAAAGCTTAACAGTAAAGAAGAAAACCTATTCCTCCTTTTAATGCAGCAACACAAACATCATTTTGTCTATTCACACACACAGACACACACACTTGGTTATTCCCAAACCGTGGCTCATATTCCAGTAAGTGATCTTCTATTAACAAACAGAAAAGACATTTTTTCTTGTTTTTTCAGACCCTTTGTCCAGTAATCAGCGGAGATGTGGAAAGGTTGTTGATGCTAATGCAGTGCGGCAGAGTCTTCCGACACGCTGCTGATGGACTGTTTGCTTGGACGGTCCTCCTGCGATCGAGAGGTGATGATGGCCAGAGGGAAGTTGTCAGTCAGACTTGGCCGGTTCTGCCGGTGCTAACAGGTGTGAATGTGTCATTGCTTCACGTCTTTAGCTGAGCTGCGTGGAAATGCATGTGCTCAGCAGCTGCAGTGGGTGTGTGTGTGTGTATACTATATACATGTGTATCCTTAATGGTAGGGTGGTGGGATTACTCTCTGAGGGAGCGAGCCCTGTAACCCTCATGTTATTTTCTGCGGGTCTGTCAGCACTGCAGCTCCTCTGGGTCTTTTAGCTTCAATATAGTGAATCAATTTGTTAGCTATATTCGGCTCCTTAAGGTGAAGGTATCACCGTTTTGGGGCAGATGTGACCAGACGAACACAGGAAGTCGGATCACTAGGTTTGAGCCTTTGTGTCACCCTGTGTAAAAATCCATTTTTCTTTTAGATTTCTACAGTGCAAAATCGTGACAACAGTTATCTCAGGCTTCTCTTTATAAAAAGCAGGTCTAGACTGCTTGCTTTTGTATATTTTTCTTAGAAAGACCCAACATGTTACCACAAATTAGCAAGCATTCAGAAACAGTGGAAAGAAAAACGTCCAGACAGAAATCTCAAACAGCCATCTGCCTTGACTGAGAAAGTGGGATAAAGAAAGAGCGATAAGTGGAGACATGAAAACAGATTATTTTATTTTTTTTATATTCTTTATTAATCCCTGAGGGGAAATTCTGCTTTACACTCTGTTATTTAGAGACATGCTTCTCACATACACAGGTCCGAATCACAAACATGCACAAACAGGACCTGTGGACATGCATTAGTGGAGAGATGTCAGAGTGGCGCTGCTACACACTGCTATGCAGGGAGCGCACCAGAGCAGTTGGGGGTTAGGTGCCTTGCTCAAGGACACCTCGGCAGTGCTTGGGAAGTGTCCTGGCACCTCTCCAGCCACCAGAACAACTCCCAATTTAAAGGCCGCTTTAGGGCGTGACCCTTCGGTTCCCAACCCAAGTCCCTACGGTCTGAGCTACCGCCGCCCCTAGACACTCGTAGTGAGACGTGCACAGAGTAACAAAGATAATACAGGCTTATAGTAACAACTTTAATATTAATGGTATAAGTTTGATTTAAATAACGACTATGAAAATGATCATTGAAGTAGGTTCTTTGGTGAAGTCAGTTAGCCGTGACGGGGCCTGTGTTGTTGGCTTTTTGTAAAAAGCCCACTTAACTTCCTCTGTGTCAGCCACAAGGAACTCTGGGATTTTATGGCTCAGACTTGTGGTTTAGGAATGGCCTGCAATATTATCTGCTGCTCTGGCCGGGCTCACAATAACAGCAACTTGAGCTCTATTCTGCGCAGTTTGTGGTCCGAGGCCCTTAGTTTGTAAGTTTAACATCCCGTGCTGTGCTATTTATGGCTATTGTGGTTGAATAAAAATACTATAATGAAGCATTTTTTTTGGAGAAGTAAGGTTAGATAGATGAAAGAAAACTCTTCCAGTCCTTTACTGTTTCTTTACATTATTTCATTACGCTTCATATAGCAGTCAGAGGGTGATTTCAGGCCACCACGGCCACTTAAACTAATAGCTCTTGCAATGTTTTGGCAATGGAAACTGCCAGTAGTATATTGACACAGCATCTCACTTACCCAGCGGTCCACAGAACTATTCTGGAGGCCTGTCTGATCCCAGAGACGTCAGCCTTCCTAAATAATCATCACATCCTGAGGAACACGGAGGACGCCAGGGTGTGATGGCATGCCCGCCGCGCTGTCACTGCATGGGACAACATGAGGTCATCTTTTACTCAGGGGGGACTCCTCCCTGTAGGGCTTGGCAGGAACCAGTAATAGGCAGTGTCACAAAATGATTGAGGTCTATTTTTTGTCTTTTCAGCTGATGTTTAAAACCACTTTCATTTCTAACCAGGCGTTACTATGGGCCTCTGCCAAACTTTGCATCTTTGACGTCAACATTCGGTTTTGCATTATGACTATAAATGGCCAATTTGGTGTATGTCACGGCTCTTGAAATTGATACATTATGCTCTGTCACATCCACTACACCCACGCTGGGACACAAACTATATAGTTTTGGTTGCCTATAATAACCATGTTTGACAGAAGAAGACATTTGTCTAGTTTCATAACAAACGGACCAGCCAAGACCCCGACCATTAAATAGCTTGGTGGATAGATTTGCTCTGTAAGCTCTCTGAAGGCTGTATCCTCCAATCCATTCATCAACATTGTTTTCTATCGATTAAATAAGACACAGATATTTAAACAGATTATACAACTCTTTGTTTATCTGATGTTTGAATCTGAACAGACCTTGAAATTCCAAAGGCCTTCACTGACAGGAACTATTCCGATTTCTTTTTCCAAACATCTGTTAATATTAACCTTGGTGAAAGTTTTGGCTGCACATTTAGCTATTGTTATTTCACTCAGCTTTTTTTTTTTTTTTTTTTAAAAAGGGAGGATATAATGATCTTTGTAAGCAAACGCTGTGTGTGCCCAGCGAAAATTAATGGCATTGTTAAAGCAACAATTAAACACCTCGCAGAAAAATCCCCCCTCTATGATTCGTTATTTAACTTAGTTTTATGGTTTCTGTTACAGAAATGTGAGACAGACAGAAAAGAAAAAAGCATAAATGAGCTTTGAGACCACCACAAATATGTTTGTTCTTTCATGAACAAGCTGAAGAAACAAGCTTTAAACTGCCTCCAAACTAACTGAAGTAATAACGCTTACTCTTGGAAATGGATAGGGAATCAATTGGAAGTGTTTGACATGAGGCATTATGCAATGAAACAACATTTATAGTATAAAAAAGACACATTTATAACTCTGTTTGTGCAGTAAGCATACATTTGTATTTAACCTTCCAGCACAGAAAGGCTCAGGGTTCACTATATGTTCTGCATGAATCAAAAAGTAGGCGCTTGATCTCTTTTTAGGAAGCTTCATGCATTATAGTTAATTCATTCATCTCTATGACGAGGAAGACCAATTAAGTATTAAACATTTCTTTTACAAGAGAGACCTGGCCAAGGTAGAGGCAAAACACAATCACAAAGACATTTAAAGACAACATGATGGATTCCTTGAAACCTTCTGGACCATCAGTATCCACACTTAAACAAACTGATTATAAATGTATCTCTACATGTTTTAATCATGAGTCTCAGTTTTGCTGCCTTGTCAGACAATTTAAAAAAAAAAGAAAAAAGGATGACAGTCTCCCCTGCAGTACCTCTGTTGATCCAGTGATGGCAATCTGGCTCCATTCAAACAGGGTCAACCACTCGACAAGCTGTTAAATAGGCCTCTGTTCCAGCATGTTCAGTCCAGGAAAAGGAGAATTACAATAAGTTATTAAGAAGTATTGACACCAGATGTGCCCTGCCCCTATATTCTCAACAAGGAGCGCAAAGGTGCCAGCACTAATTGGCCATCTGACCAGCCAACACGGTTCATGAGCAGTCAATTAACACATGCACATATGAATACATTCATAGATGCACACATGCTTTCTTTGGCCTTGCAGTTTTTATTAACACACAGTGGTTTCACGGATCAGTTAGCATGCATGATATCTGGAAGTATGCAGGAAAATAAAAGGATATGATTTCTGTGTCTACAATGTGAATAACCACTTATGCAACAAGTGTTTGTCAGACAGGCGAAACCTATTTTAGAATACAGATTTCAATAGACTCGATGAATTAAAAAGCTCAGAGAAAGTGCTTTATAAACATTTATTTATTTTTGTAAGATTTCCTCCCAATTGTAACATATACATATAAACATACATAATAATTTTACATATTAATTGTGTGCTTGTGTTTGTATCTGTATGATGAAACTACAAATTAGAACAAATTAATTTTAGTAATCTTTCAAGTAAGTATAAATGAACATAAACTGTGCCACAAAATACCATAACACAGTGAGGATGCCCCCCCCCCCCCTGCATACCTTTGACTTGGATGTATCACATTGTCCACAGTTCTAACTTATGGTCAAGGAGTGTGTGTCTTTCCTTCATGTGTGAGTACTGCTTATTTGAGTGTGTAAGCGCCCCCGGCCCACACACCCTGTCCTTAACTCTGACCGTTTCTCTAACTGACAGCTGCGGGAGGTCAAATGTTATCAGCCGCAGTCCTCTTCTCTCTTTTAGATGATGTCAGTGATAAACTCTCAACAGGATTCAGAGTGGCTGAGGTCCCTTCAACATAAACACAAGCTGAAAACAAATTTGCCTGCCCTGACACACATTTCTAATCCCCCTGCCCTGCGGCTGTTTATGTAGATCTCTGCACATGTATTTGTGTTTTGGATATGTTCATTTTGCATAATGGCTCTGGGTGTCCTTTAACCTCTCATATCTGACTTTGATCACTTGCTTCTATAACTTGTCTGACCTTAGATGTCAAAATGTTTTTTGTTGTCCAGGGTCTGTCATTCTGCTAAGGTCGCTAACTGCCAGAATACTGAAAAAAACACAGCACAACAGTCACTGTGTGACATATAATTAACTAATTGAGCCTGTTTAAGACAAGGGTACAGATTGTGCATACAGCTGCGCACATTTTTGGAGCTGTTTATGGGCAGTTATGGAGTTGTTGGTTAGAGAGTGAACCTGGACATACTTTAACTTAGAAACTTTAAACAAGAGACCAGACAAAACAAACCAGCATTTATACAACGATGTCAATTGTTTTCAGTTGCCTTTATTTAGTTCTTGAGGGAAAAAATTGAGGGAACTTAATTCCACAAAAGCAAGATGATGTTGTTTATACCGACTGTGATTGTTGGATAACTCCTGCCTGACTGAATATGAACCCAAAAAAAATGTACAATGTCATTTTGGCCATGTCATTTGGTAAAAAAAACATTTATATAACCAACTGTAGGTTCTTTTCAGTTTTTATAGCAGGATTTAAATATTTGCATATATTATACATGAAATATATAGATCAAATATACTTCATTTTGCTAAAATAAACAAAAAAAAGTGAACTGCTTTTGCAAATGAGCCCTTCATATATTGACAGTAATTACATAAAAGAAGGAAGATAGCAATAACATAATACTAAAATAATATGATGTGTATTATGAGAAGACAAATAAGAGTTATTAAAATAGGTGCGTAGCATATTGATCATGATGAACATGATGCCACGGTCAGGAAAACTTTTGACAAGATTAAACTTCACTCTGAGGTATACAAGACTGTAAAGAGTGTATGCATTCATATACATACACATACAAGCATATTCACTCTTATGTGTATGAGGTGTTGTGAGTCACATGGTGGTGATGCTGTTAGAGAGTCTGATTGCACTTAGGATGAATGAATGCATATTGAAAAGAAACGATGAATTATATCTTCTAAATGATAAATAAGATGTTTATGCTCAAGGTAAAACTGAAGGTTTAGTGAAGTATTAAACGCTGTGTTGCATTTAAACTATTCATCCTAAAGTATTACTGAAGTTTTTCTATTACTTTATTTGATTATTGATTTTTTTTTCATAGATTTCCTTAAATCTATAGCAGAGGCAGAGTTTAAAGTACTATTTAAACTACTATGAGCAAACTGTCGGGATCTGCTCATGTGCACTAACAAAACATTCAGGACACTCAGCAGGGCGTCCTTTTATTGCTCGTAATATGGGCTAAAATCATTTGTTCAACAGTAGTTGAAAACCTCCTAAGCTTGGAGAAGGCGGGAGGGGGCTGAGACTTGGCCGATGTTAAAACGGCAATGTGGGCCTAAGGTGCCATTAGTGGCTGTGGAGCAGCTGGAAGTGATTCCAAAAACATGGCGAGAAGGAGGCCGTTTAAAACCACATGGCTTCAGCTGGGTTTTCACACTGTTCTGCAATTTACAACTAATGGCTTCACGCAGGCTCAATAAGACTTTGTTTGTGTTCAACAAAAAAGACAACAGTGATGATCCGAGTAAAGATGTGCAACCATGATTTAATGCGCAGCACAGCAGCATGGCTACTGTATGGTAGGTGTTAATGGGCTTATGGAGGGTATATGATCCCACATGGAGAGTGAAGGAAGGCCATCTGCTTCCTGTCTTTGACCCAAAGAGAGTTTGTTTTGGGTGTCCAAAAGTACTGCCTTGATATTTTTGTAGATTCTGCACAAGCCAGAACTTTCGTTTTCTTTAGATTATAATTTCTGAGTGCAATGCTTACCTACTGAATTAAACCTGCAAGTTCTCTCCAAGAGGTTAATATTAAATTGCATGCCTAATACAGCAGTGGACGGAAAACATCTGATGTGAAGAGCTTGTAGAGCGAACATAATTTAAATGCTGTTAAAATGGAGAGAATATGAAAAAGCTCTTTGGAGTGCTCTTCTATCGGAGCTATGCCATCATTTTCCTACTGGGGAAGTCTTGTGTTGAACAAGATGCCCACCCTTCCACCTTGTATTGAATATGATCATGTTTTTAATTTACCTATTCAAGTTCCAGTGATTTTATTAATGATGACACGTCAACTTTGCTTCTTGTGCGTGTTGATTTGTTGGTTCCTAGCAGAGTCTGATAATGTTTGTGGGACAGCATGAAAAAAACTAACAGTCCAAGTTTTGAGTAAATACCTCCATGCTAACCAGCTGACTAATGACCACATTACTTTCATAATCAATCAGAAACAAGGGCGAGAAGACCGTGAAGAAGAAGACTGTCTGAATGAGCTGCATTAAGCTTCTTCAGCTGAAAGTAAGCTACTGCTGCAGTGTCCTTAGATTGAGCAGGAGGTGGCAGGCGGGTGCTAGGTAGCAGTTGTGTGTTGCTGATTCCATAGTAAGGGACGATGATTTCACTTTAGACAGTTTTGACTCACAGCTGGCATATAAAATAAATCTATATCAGTTTTGTGGTGGCTATGCTTTATCCATTGTGCAGTTGTCTACTTTTTGTAGGTATTTGATTTAGTTATTTTGAAATGCATTTCAATTCCAAACCAAGGAATTGAAATCTTGTTTGATTGTTATATTATTAAATTGTTTGAGAACATTTGTTGTTATACATATAACTTTTTTTTGTATTATTATGCATCAATAAACCTTAAACATGTGAAGCTTCTTGCAACAAGACTGCCTGGGGGGGTTCGAGCAGCAACAACACCGTTTCTCTGATATAATTCTTGTGCGTAATCTTACAGTTTTGTTGTGGTGGAAAGCACCTTTAAGGGTCTCTTATTTCAAGGCTTTTGTGCTGGGCCAGATCTCTCATACAGTAGAGTACGTCGACAGGCCTGTTTTAAAAAAAAAAAAAAAAAAAAAAACCCACCTGAGTAAACTTCCTGAGCTATCTGCTCTAATTATGGGATTATCCCTCAGGAATTCTTATGAACACAGAGATACACACACACACACACACACAGACACACATTGCTTTGTTACTGTTTGTTCAGAATTCCCAATATGTTGTTGTATTAATGTGGTAAAATATATTACTACTAATAGTTTTAAAACATTTACGTGCAAAAAGTGTTTTGATTAAATGTCTATCTGGTGTTCTTGCTTATTTTCCAGTATTTTCTTAGTCAAAAGGGTTAAGTGTGTAATGGAAAACAATGTTGGACTCATCCATTAAACTTATGTACAACCTCTGAATGCACCTTAATCTGCTAGTAAAAACTAAATGACCATTATTTAGTGTTAAATTCAGCAGATCTAATAGGCTATGGGGTAGATTGAATTTATCAGATTTGCGATGTTATTATCCAATCTCAAGCAAGAATATTTTCCTCAGAGTTTGGTCGAAACCTCCCAAACAGGCTCTGGTTGTAGGTTTTGAAACAAGGGTGGTGCGATGTCAACCCTAATCAGCGTGTTGTTTCCATCTCTTTGAAAGTAAATGGCTCTAATAGCACATAAATGTGCCTGTTTTTGTTAATAGCTGAACTGGCCATTTCATCCACTGATCAGAGGATTTTTTCTGTATCTCTGCGATGTGTATCTCTCATTTTCTGCAGTCCATTTGCTCAACGTCACAGTGGTTAGAGATACGGAGTTGCATGTTTTTAACGTCATTCTGTGGAGCTCGGAGCTAAAACGTTGCCAGAAACTTTGCCACCGACTATAACTATCAGATCGTAGATTTAGAATACTTCAGCCGGTTCAATTCAGGCAATTAAAGCTTTTAAATATGCATCATAGTATTGTCTTAACATCCAAAAATATTAGATGTCTTTTCTTCTTGTGCAGCTAAGAAACAGACTTTTTTCTTTTTTTACTGATTGCTTTTAGTGGACAATAAACGCTTTGACAAATCCCATAGAGCACAGGCACATATGCCTCCATGTACTGTACATAAACAAAACACACACAAACACATGTGGGTTTCTGGTTCATTTCTTTCAGACCTAGGTCCACTGTGAACACTTTTCTTTTTCCTCAGAGTCTTTTAAGCATTAAAACGGCTGTGATACATTGCTGCAGGGGCGTCTGTCATGGCGGCAAGAAGCCAATAAGCTTTTTGTAAGACTACTTTTAAAAACACTTCACAGAAAACGCACACACAAAAGAAAAAGATTAATTTGAAATGACTCAAACAGATTTTATAAAAGGCTTTATCTTTGTGTGGCAACAAAGTGTGTTGTTGTGTCTGACAATGGGCCTGTTGCATCATCTTGAATTATGACTCTAGAATAAGGCTAAACCTCAGAGGCCTCTGTTATAACAGTGCCGTATATTTCTCCCAGAAAAGCCATGCTGATTTACATTTATGGACCATGGAATCCTTACTGTATACAGTCCCACTGCATCAGTAAAAAGACCTCTTCTAAATGTGCAAGGGTTTGCATCTCTGGCTTCATCCCTTTTTCTTTTAACCCTGTCAGCACATATGAAACAACAAATATATAATTTTTTTTTTGTAAAATAAAAAGATGTCATTTTAGTCTGAAGATTTAATGCAATTTAACAGTTTTGTTCACTGGCTGCGCTCTTAAAAAACCTTAGTGTAAGTTATTAAGTATTCTATACTTTGTAGAATATTCAATGTACCTCTATTTGATGAGTTTTTATTTTTAAGATTGATATGCATTTGTCTAAGAGGACAGAGGTTAGAGTAGGGCATTGGGGAGAGAGCGAGGAATGATATGCGGGAAAACAGCCACAGGTCGGACCCCAGCTTCTGCACATGGGGTGTGACCCAACCGCTAGGCGATCCAGCACTCCCTGTTGTGGGTTTTTATTTGACCTTTGTAAAACAAACTTAAATGTTTGAACCATAGAAAAAAGATTAGATACATTTTTACATAATTGCAGAGTCTGTAATATTGAAATACAATCTCATGATAACTTACCCAGTTCAGTTTTATTGTTATGTTTAATTTAATGTGTAATGTTTAAATCCTTTGTAGAATGTCATTTATTTTCAAATTGGCTTGGTGGCTTTATAGAGTTTATATATGGTCTTAAGGGAACATCATACTGTAGAACTTGTGGTAATGATTGAGGTACTAGTCATTTCTGTTGGTGGTGAGTTAAATTGAGGGCTACAGTAAGTTTGTACGGCTATATGGTCCGATAGGAAATGAACCACTTTTTTAAGCTCCTAAATCCTTTTGGTTTGTTTTGCATTGCTGTTTTTCAAATGTACAAAATATATCTTCACTCAGTATCAACCTATAGGTCATACATAGTTAGCTTCTATGTCTACTCCAGGGCGACACTGGCCGTGTTTTTATTGGGTCACAGTGCAAGACATGTTCCTGTCATGCTTTGGTGTTGTCTAGTGTCTCCACCACCTGGGGTTGATGGGATATTTACAGAGCGTGTGGGGTGGATGGAGTGAGACTAGAGGGTGGCCAGGCGCCCTGGCTCCATGCATGTGACATGTATGTGCAGGGCCTTCTGTATTTTTAACATGTGATGTGTTTTGGGGAGTGTATGAAAGGCCAAATATTATCCTAGCCGATTTTCTGTCAGCAGCTTGCTCCAAATTGTGCATCTGATTCATTCTGTCATGGATGAAAAGGTCCTTTCAGTGTGACCATGGGCTAGTCCTGACCCACCTGAGCATCAGATACACACAAACACTACTACACTGCATGCAATACTGCTCATATTCAGGAGCTCATGGTGAATCATTCCCAGCCCGGGTTGGTTCATATCCATGGTTTCTGAGTTGCGTTTACTTCCTAATAAATACACATTAAGTTAGTTAGAGTAGACTAAAGCCCTTGGCCCCTCTTCTTCTGGTATTAATGTGCACTCTGATTGTTGAACACACACCAAGCCCCATGCTTTTATTGCCAGCGAAGCTCTCTGCATTTGGTTGCTGTTGCTAGGCAGAATTCAAACATTCAAACTGTGATTTATTCATCCACATGAAAAATCTCCTTAAACGATGTGTAGGCTGTAAAAGATGACAATCGCGAAGGACTGCTTTATGTGCGTGTGAAGTGCAAGAGCCAGGCAGGGGGATGTATTTCACTTTAATTTCCTTCACAGACGGCTGCTGGTGCCCTGGCAAGGCACGGTGGAGGATGTTATTGCTCCACTTTCTCAGTCTGATACTGTACATGATAAGAAAAATAGCAAGAGTGTCTTGGCAGAGAGAGTACAGTTTATTCAGTTTATGAGCCGCTGAAAGTGTCACTTTAACAGATATTTTACCTCGTAACAATATACCTTAGAAAGTGCTTCTAATACTGTAAAAAACAAACTGCTGACATGCTATAACTTTTTAAAATGTAATTTCAAGAGAGAGGCTTTTCTTTTCAAAAAGAGAGGTTTTTGAAATTGAGATGGGAACCACAGGGTAACCTATGATCCATTTGATATAATAGGACAGATACCATACCATGTGATAGGATAGGATCCACTAAGTATCGATAGGATGGGATACAATGAACCCAGTACGATGTGTTCCAGTATGATATCGACAGGTTAAGATATGAAACAGTACACAATCTGTGGCCCATGATTATGGAACTATCATAACAGAGTGATCCTGTGATAATTGATACACTGCATGACAATCATATAATGGTGCTGTACATCACATCTAACTGAAGAATACAAAATGCTCCTTTAAAGGGTAAAGTGCAGGATACATGTATTTCTTCACAACAAGTTGTTTTTCAGTCAGTTTCACATCTGATCATGCTGCATCCTCTTAACGTCTTTTCACTGCTGTTCAACATTATCCTTCTTCTTCTCTATCTCTCCATCAATTTCTTCTAAGAACAATTCATTTCTGTTCACATTACCCTCATTCATGTCAGAAGCTCCACCACGAGTAGTCATGAAGTAGTGATGCCATGAGTCAAATTGGCTTTCAAATTAGATTGGTTGTTTATTCGGTTAATTTTCAACGATTTGACAAGTGTATCACACGAGTGAAGACGATGATATATTGCTGTATGAGGATTTTGTCCCACCCATATTATTTTTTAAAGATTTTTCTGGTATATAGTATGCTCTTGAGATATCTTTGCAGGCTGATGATGTTTAGGGTTTCTGGGTGATTTGACGATTAATGACGCCTTCTGGAGCCTACATTCCTCTGTTTGAGGAGAATCTGAGGGGTCACAGCTTCATGCCCCCTCCATGGCTGACTGAACCTTTGATTTACACTGACTCAAACTTTCACACTAGAAAAAGACCGTTTGGTGTTTTACTGTAACTAATTAGCTTTAAAAGAACATTTTTAGATGATAAAATTGATTTAAATCCCTTGCTTTCACTTTGCATGAAGTTAAAATACCTTTATAATAGTAAGCATTGTCTGACTCCAAAGCATTTGTTACCTGGTGTTATGTCTCCATATGTTAGATCTACAAACTCTACAAGCCCCTCTCAGGTTGGCACAATGGCTTCATTCAGAGTGAACACTTGAGTTTATCCCCGAGTTGTTCCCAAGCTGCAGGAAACAAACAATATATTGTGATTTCTCCTGAGAAATATTTTACAAGCGTTAGTTACCAATTCTGTTGAGCTAACCTGGAAACCTGTTTTTTTTTTGTTCTCATTAGAAGAGAGGTGTTCAGAGAATAGGTGCTGGAGCAGTGATCACGTCCCATGCCATTAACTTCTGCACAGAGATACTGGTTGTACCACTGGTTTAACGCAAGGGCACTCATGTTGCCAGCCGTCCAGTGTTATTACCCCGGGACACTGAATGCAGCAATTAACACCCTGTGGAGTGCTGTTGTCAATGTTATGAGGTGATTGACATGAGGCAGAACATGACTATAACAGGTGGAAGTAAAAGGTCAGGAGGGAGCAGGTTTCTGGAAGGGGCCATTATCAAACTTGTAGCGCAGGAAAAGGAAATTTAATTTCCTCACTGGCCACTGTTAAACTGGTGTCGGCTACTTAAACAGTAGCCAGAAGTTACCAGAGTACCAGGGCCTGGTTGGGGTGAGAAAGCTCCACCACTTCATCATTTTGAATTTGTGTTGCTTCTGTTGCACTTGCCCCTTTAAAAAAGTTAAGTCATGGCATTTTTTAACTAATGTTGCTTACTATAGGCAGAGGTAAATATAAAAAAAATAAAATGATGTATTGGCCTTCATAGAGTCCTCCAGAGACCTGTATGCCTCTTTTTGTCCAGTATGCAAACTGCGGTCCTGCCCTGCGTGTCTAGACAGAGGAAAAGGGAGAAATAACTGCCAGCATGTACCGTAAAAGGACTCTTTCTGAGCGGAGGGAGTTTAATTACTTTTTCCTTCCCGATAACCTCTTATTAAATCTGACATTTACCTTCTCTTGCCAAAAATTAAAACAGAGGACCTACAGTAAATACTCAAATTTGTTGGAAAACAAAACAATTGTGGGCACATTTTGATTAATGCGTCAGACATTTGTCGACACGCCGCAGCGAGACCGGTCACCAAACAGGACTAAGCTCGCTTGTTTGGAATGGAAGACAGCGAGTGTGTCATCTAAACACAGTGGCTTTTAAAACGTACATAAAATAAAGGACCTTGTTGAAACCTGTCTTGCTCTCTTGCCAAAAAAAGTACCAGCTGTTACTATTTAAGTCAATTGAACATTTCCAAGAGCTAAAGGTCAGTGTGGCTCTATTTCTTCCCTCCGTTAAAGAACATAGAATCTACAGAGGTGGGCACAGTTAATTAAAACTTCACTTTATAACCTTCCGTTATCAACAAAGGTTAATCATCTCAGTCCATTATTAATAAACTAATGTTAGAACATTAACCGGTGTTACAGTTTAGAGTGACCGTGTTAATGGAGACTTTCAGCGACATGTGTCTGTTGTCGTTGTAGTTAAACACATAGGCCTACATGATTGGTATTTTTGACATTCAAATAAATAACTCAACAAAGTGCTATTTGTTAGGAAACCTTCTGTCTCCAACATCTGCTGTAACTATGATAACCACCGATACATTCAGCTAAAAGTCGCCAGTTAACATGGTCGCTTTTTAAACTGTAACACCGGTATTATGTGAAAACAACAAAAACATCAGCTTTTTGCAACGTTAATAGATCTGAGTCCTTAAGAGGCCATGATGACTTAGAAAACTCAAAACTACATTGAAAATCTACAAATAATAGAAACTTTATTGATTTTAAATAACCACTGTCTTCATTCCAGTAGTGCTCTGGATGTATACCTTCATGTAGATCAAGCAGCACTTAAATCGCCCACAGTAGTAAACATTGCATGGCTAATTATTCTAAAAGCTCTCTGAAGAACAGAAGGCTGTAGTTTCTGCTCAGGTTGTCTGCGATCCATCTTAAAAACAGGGTCAGGGCATTGAGGGAAACAACATTTACCAGGAATTTTGATAATTGTTTTTATGAATAATGTCCATGTTTAAGAACAAATATTGACAAACGGTTAATAGACGTGTGCCCAATTCTGAGAATCAGTGCAATGAAAAGTATCTAACAACCTACAGAAACAATGTGTTCACTAGAGAGATACACCTCCACCATACAGCCCTTATCGATATTATGTATTGCACATGAGAAATTAGAACTTGTTAACTCTGATACACCAAAACTCCTCGGACTGTGTGGTCTTGTGTTTTTAAAGGACCACAAAATGAATCTGAAAAAAAGAAACACAAATCCTAGCTGAGACAGCAAATGAGTTCAATGTGATCTGAATGTGTCAGTGTTTCTCCATCCATGTCAGTATTGTACAGCTCGCTCAGCCAACCCAGACAGATCGACTTTCACTCATTACAGCATTTCTAGATTACTGACAGACTGAACAGACCTTGTCCTGCCTCCTCTCTCCATCCCACCGGCTCCTGAGCATCTCCTGTCACCAGGCCTCACGGTGTAAAAACCACCGTTTCAGCCAACGCTCTGTGACTGGCAGCGGAGAAAAAATAAACAGCTCTGGATTATGATAATTGGTTGGTCAGCTCGAGCTCGAGTGCAGCACTGAAGACATGCTCAATTAATCAAGTGTTCTGCTGAAACCTTTTATATCCAGCACAACAATAACCTTTTAACAGATGGGAATCATTTTGCTTAATTAAAAACAGAAATAAATACAGCCTTATGACAACAGAACCACTCTGCTGGGTGTTACACACACTTCAGCCGCCCCCACAAGATTTTTCTAGGTAAGCCAGGGGCAATCAAATCAATCGCAGAGAGTCCTGTTTTATGACCTTGTGCCTGTTATCTTAATTAAATCAAAACGAAGCTACCTACACGAGACCTTGTTGAATAGCCTTCACTATAAAGAATCCATTTTGTACCAATGAAAAAGTAATATTGAAACTTTTCTGTTGAACAGTAACACCTACTGTAACTGCTCTATATAATGATAAAGGAAGCCTCATATAAGAGTCTATCTTAAAGGGATAGTTATTTTTGGGTTGTATGAAGTGTTGTCAATTTTAACTGTAGTATCCCTTTAAGCATAATCTGCATTTGAACCTTAGTCATATATATAAAAAAAATCAGGCAAGCAATAATGACATTTTAGAGAAGATTTATTTTCAAATGATTTAATTTATATTAAAATTAGGGCTGTCAGCATTAACTAGTTAATTGTGATTAATTAAGGTATGAAATTAATTCCTGCAATTTTGTAATCCTGATTAATCCCATGCTATTTTGTCCCGTATATACACTGAGGATAGGGGTGCAGGGGCTCCCTGTAGTCACAGTGATGGAAAGGAACAACTCTGAATGTTTCATTTTACTTTAACACATTTTCAGACGGCTCAGCTGACAAGTCAAAAGCAATATCCACCTCATGACATCACATTTCACTTTTTTACTTGTCCCTTTAACTGTTTCATTGACCTTTCGATCTGTAACAAGTTCCTTTTTCTGTGGTTAAGTTACAGTAAGTAAAGTACTTCTAACTTTGGACAGTACAAAAATTCAAAATAAAAGCCTAACAATTTAAATTTTTAAATGTGAAATAATAGAATTTCAAACATGCAATCAAAAACGTGATTAATTGCGATAAACCATTGAAATTGATAAATCACAAAATTAATAAAACAGATATAACGTTTGATAGCCCTAATTAAAATATATTTAACTACACTATCAAACAGTACAGTAGTAAAGTTAAATGTAAAAAGTATTAAAAAAATAAGTTTGTGTGTATTCTATATATACATTATGTTAAAAAATGGACATAACGGACATTAACTCAATGCTGTGTGACAATGCGGAATATACGAAACGTAATAAATGAATAAATAACCATGAATATCAGTCCTAGTTTCATCATCAAGAAGAATTCTCTCAGCACTCAGGAAAGGTAGCTATGTCTTATGAATACAATACTTAATGACAACATGAGGTGCATTTTTAGCTCTGCTTGTTGGTACTACTAAGCCTTTAATCCGACTCTCAGGGAGGAGTTCTTGGCACTGAACTGTACTGTAAATACCTGCACATCAAAACAATGATGGGACTTTGTGTAAAAGCACCACAAAGCTTAAAAATGGGATTAGCAATAAAAACTGTTTCACATTAACCCATCACAAGTAGCAATTGCTTATTGGCACAATTGGGTGGGCTGCCATTAAAGTTAATCAAGACCATCCTGGATACCAGAGAACTAAATCCAAACACATGAAGCCCTGACTTTTCACATTCAGTCATAATCTGCTCAAAATTTCCATTCATCTGTTGCTAGCATACTCATTTTATATTCCAGTATAGCTTTAGCTGTAATTTGTGTTAAGTGCTGATTGTGTTAAATGTGTTGGTAAACTCTGTCAAGATGGTGCACATGAGTAACACTGCCAGCTCAACATTAACATGTTAGCATTGACAGTAGGAGATGGTTAGTATGCTGCTTATGGCATTTTACTGAAAAAGCTGTGTGTTCATACGGGTAGCATGGCTGTAGATTCCTCTATCCCCTCCTGTAGGCTCCTCTAACAATGAATGATAGAGCTTTAAAGATAGTTTATTTACAGAAGACTTATTGATGCTCTGATTTTCATCTAGTGCCATCATCAGGTTAAAAAAAAAATCCTTTTAGCCATTTCTTGCAAAATACAAATGTCTATTTCCAGTAGCCGCTCCTCTACATATTGTCCAGTGTTGATTAAGTTGGAGTGAACTAATCAGTACAGAAATATGATGAAAACAGTTAGCATTATGACTGGGAGACTGTTAGCATACTGTAATACTTTAAAATACATGCACACATATCAATCAGAGCTTAAAAAAAAACGGCTCAATTTGGCTATTTTAATAAAGCCAAAATGATAGTATGAATTGACATTTGGAAAGATCTGGGTTTTATTGCTGAGCCTAGCCAAATGCTCTGTATCACTGGAAGAAGCTTAAATTCCGCTCAGCAACTTTGTAGCATCCATGCTGTTTCCGACTTCAAGCACATGAACACTCTCCAGATAAAAGAAAGACTTCACAACTTTGGAACTCGAACAATTCAAGGAGCACAGGAAGAATTTTGTTGAATTTATTTATCCTTTCATAAGTAGGCCAATTATCATGGAGCTATAGGCTGGTTTATTGGCCAATAGAGATTATCTATTGTGTCAGAGCTTCCTATTTATACATGAACTTGTGTGAAGTGCAAAGATGTGAAAACTATCTCCCAGCTCGGTGAGGAGGACCGGTCACCACAGGCTGCCCACCAACACACAGGAGGACGGGTCAGTCTGAAGAGTTCCCAGGCACATGTTGATAGCTGTCTCTCCCCCAGTCTGGGTGTCACATTTCATACTACTGCTCTCCCTCACACACTCTGCCTTTCTCTTTCTTTTCCTCCGCTCTCAATCAACCCCTCTCCCTCCTGTGGTCCAATGAAAAAGAAAAAGCCACTGTGTCACTGAAACCACACTCGGCCAGACAGACTCGTTTGACAGAGCCTCTCTCACTGAGTCTATTTCTCTTCGGGGTTGACCTGGACTGCTGGCATTGGGCTAGTTTAGAGCGGACTTTGGGAGGAGACAGACTGTAATCTCGCCCTTAATCCATTTTAATCAACAATAACACACAACCTCCAGTCCCAGGGCGAGGTCTCAGAGCCTTTCTGAGCCCCAGATTTACATCTCAGTGAGGCAACGTTGAAATATGGCTTTGATTTATTCAGGTTTTATTTGGCACAAATTGTCTGAGTTACCGATCACATGGCTCGGCCCTTTTTCCCCGGGGCGTCAATAGAAAGTATGTTTAAGCTGTGCTTAATTACAAAAGAAAGTTGATGTTACAGGAGCAATTCAACCATCATAGTCTGCTGGTTTCTACAGTATCTGCTTTCTCTTATTTTTTCTAAATGAACATTTACAGAATAAAAATAACTAAGAGGACTTCTACACACTAAGACTTACTTCAGACTAAAACTAACAGGTATCAAGGAGTTAAGGGAAACACGCAAAGCACTGTGATGATTCATATAAATTTGTCCAACATTATTTCATTAAACAAACTTCAGTATACTGAGAACCCATCAACTTTAAATGTGTGAACTGACAGAAAATGCTGTTTTTAAATCTTACATTTCTTCCTCAGTAGAGAAATGTACTTTACTCATTTGTGCTCATGCTTGTTATATATGTCTGTTGTCTATGTTGGGTTAGACACAGACGGATATAAATAGCATCTTTTATAATAAGAGGGCTAAATAAATCATCAAGAAAACCAACCAAGAAAACACACAAGTCACACAGCAATATGTAATGTAACACATTGAACAAAAATGGGAGGATCAAGAATTAAACTTCCTTCTTTGACTATTTCATACTTTATTGTTTTACAAGTTTGTTTCTCATCAGCATTCAAAATACTTGAATGATTACTTGGAGCCAAAAGTATAATATATTTTTATCCCGGGTGTCACTATCTAGAAAGTGTCCATAGGTTGGAACGAGATATAAGAGCATAAAAGTTCTCACCTTCTTTACTATGTCAACCCTGCTGTATTCTTTCTAACCAGACACAGCACGACTCTGTCAACAGTACACAGAGTTAATTACACTCGCTGAAGTTGTATCCTTCTTCATTACACTCGTATTACTGGTCCCATCGCACCCTGACAAGCTCCTTCTTTGTTAGGAAAGTCTCCTCAGAGTGACAGGATGTGTTAATATCACTTGGCTGATTGGATGCGATAAGTCTTGCACACGTCTTGTGTATTCAGGCCCGGTGTCCAGCAGAACGCTCTGCCTGCATCCCAATGCCTCTGAATCGGCCTCTTTGTCCGTCCCCCTGCAGATCCAAATCATCAAGGCCAAAGCTGTGCCCTTGTGCGCTGTCGCCATGGGAACAGGGGACCGCGGCTGCCAGCAGGTTTGCTGTTTGCTTTGGCGTGAAATCAAAGCACGAGTGGAGGTGGGGATGCATGGGGTAGAGTGGGAGTTGATGTGGCTTGACGTGGGATGGTGGAGGTGATACAGCGTCTTAAAGTGTGCTTGGTCCCTCTAAACAGGACACCGGTCCTCCCCGAGGGAAGGGATCAGGTTTTCATGACCACGTCTGCCTTGCCATCAACCCAGCGTGCTCCTCCTGATCCTGACAAGATCTGTGTGTGTCACAACCAACAACATGACCCCACCCCATGCAAACTTTACCGTACTCCACTTGCTCAATTTGTTTGCTTTGGTGCGCATGGCTGAACTCTCTGAAAACAAATACGACATGCCGCTTTGAATGTGACAATATCAGCCACCTTGCAGAAGTCAGTAAGGCTGCTGTTTACTGCCCTACAGATTGTGTTACATGACTTAGGCATGATTGTGTTGCTTGTGACAGGTATGTTTTTGTTATTGTAGAGAAATACAATCACTGTCAGGAGCAACTTAAGACACACAGGTGATTATATACCATAAAACCACACTGTTTCTTTTGATTTCCCATTGGATCACCAGGAGAACTTTTGTTTGCAATTCCCTCATGTGCCAATTCATCAGGTGTAGAATTTGAATTTTTATTTATCATCCCCTTTGTTGTATAAATACAGTTATCTTGGTTTGTCATTTTTGTGGGTGCAAAATTCATATACCATGGACAAGGCCATTTATCACTGTCAGAGCCAAGACTCACTTAAAGCCCCTCCACCAAAAGAGAAGTCCTGTTTTGACAGGCGTTCTGGAGGCAGACACAGCAGAGGCCGGGACAGGCGCTGTAGGGGGTCTTCTGGCTTACAAGGTTCTGACGTCCCCGGGCCCTCTCACATTCAGGTGTAAAACCCCTAGAGCAGCACAGCCAGGCTAACATTGCTCGGGAACTCGCAGCGCCACAGTGTCTGCTGCAGCCCCCAAGCCTCCCCGCCCGCTTCTAAAATAGAAGCAACCTCACACCAAGACATGGCTTCACATCTAGTATATAAGAATCTGAATATTCAAAGGATTTGCAACTCCATCCATCATTTCTTTCTGAAAACTGAAACAAACCTAAGTTCACTTTTTTGAGCAGCTATACTCATGATTTTTATTTAATGTTTGTTCTAAAGTTGGGTGGGAAATTAAAGGGCTCAAACTCAATCATAGATTCTTTGCATGTTCATAACCTCACGCTAGACGCAATGGATTCTATTTGCTGGTTAAGGGTACAAGCATGTATCGAATTCAGAATGTGATAGGGTATATTGTTGAAGCTATACTGACAATGTTCAAGTCTTCTTTCAGCCTGTCCCACACTAAAAGGTTTTTCAAAATTTGAACAGATGTTGAAAATATGAGAGACCCCACACATGATGACAAATTAATTTAACGGTTTGTCTCTTTAGTTTGTGGAGACAGCCCACCGCACACTAACAGATTCCTTTTCGTGGCTCAGTTGGTGGAAATGGTCGTCTCAGGTCGGAGGTTCAATCCCCTGCTCATACAGCCACATGTCCGATGTGTCCTTGGGCAAGACACTTAACCCAAGGTTGCTTCAGCGGTGTATGAATGTGTATGAAAATCAACTAATGTTGAAGCGTGTACCTCGCTTTAGAAAAAAAAAAGGTATATTTAAAATGCCACTTCATCAAATCGGGAAGGTTTTGTGTAGCTGTAGGTGGTGCCTTTTCAAGCCCAGTATCCACGATGATGAACAGATGATTCCCCACGCCACTCACCTCTGTCTCCTGTGCAGCAGCATAGCGGATATCAAAACCACACATGTTCCTTCAGCACTCTAGATTCCCTGTCTGGGAAAGGCCCCCTGAGGGTCAAACTTCGGCTTCTTCCTCCTCTTCCTGCTATTTGTGGGTCAAAGGCGATGGCCTGATGGTGAGTCGTTTCCCACTATAGCTCTGCAAGATTCTCTCTGAGTGCTGACTTTTGTGCTTTTGAAGACAACAAAAATACTGAGAAGGGTGAGTTGATGCAAAGACAGTTGACGGCGAGCAATAAAAAGGATACATCTCTTGATTGTTATCTTGGCAATATAATCTGTATCACAGTCAAATATATTCTCTGATATGACTGAGATTGTTTGAGAGATTACATCAATCTAAAAATCAACCCTCCCTCAGAATAATATGAATAAGGAGATTTGACTGGATCTCGGAGCATTTTTCTTGGGCCTCATTAGTGTCAGGACTGATTTCCCTTCAAATATTGAGCACTGGTCTCCTTGAGGGACCCCTGTACCATGGAAGCGGATCTGTCGAATGGAGTGATGATGATGGGAGCCTTTTTGACACGTGTACTTTTACAGTGAGCGAGCATGCATAATGCATGTGGCTTTAACCAAACATCCAGCGCCCCGACTCTTCTGGGGTGTTATCTGGTGTGCAACTCGGGCTCTCTTCCTGAGTGGGATGGTGTATCAAATTCCTGGAGGCCCTGCTTCCTCCAGTGTACACATGTAAACACTCACTGGCTGCAAAGCATGTGCACACAAACACATAGCATGTAGGAAAACACACACGCACACACACATACCATTGTACGTCTCAGATGATTAAGCAGCAGATGTTGTGTTGCAACATCCACATACTGAGTTTAATTTGAGGGAGGAATTATCTTCACACATTACTAATGAAGAATTTATGAAAAGCAACAAATGTCCATATTATAAGTATATCTTTTTTCATGTTCCCTTGATTGGGCCCGTGCAAGCCAAACAACTATTCTGAGAGATATCAGCTGGCATGGAGAAAGAATTTTCTATCAAAGAACATTAAACTTAAGCTCTCCTACATGGAATAACTACAAATATGGAAGGACAAGAGGATTTAGAGCATCACAAGCTTCTGCCTTCTGACAACACACAGCCACGTCTGGCCTCTCCCCTGAGCCCCAGTGGAGACAGCGTGGGCTAACTACAAGACATCTGGCACGACTGACTGTGTCTGCACTGTCAGGTCAGGTTTGCAGATAACAAAAAACGAGATATTAGCTGTCACTGTCAGAATGAATGTTTACCAGTCAAATGTGTTGTCATTTCCCATGAAAACATTGAGCGTTCGTTGCACCCATGAGTAGACAGAACACAGATGTTGTGTAATAACCGAGGCAGCTGGGGGGCATTTGGTTCTTGCAATAACAAACGGTGATGTTTAATGATGCTTACCAAGCCCAAAGTTTGCTTTGCATTTCATATTCACACAGCATGCCAGGGAATGTGATGTGTATGTGATTGAATGGGTCAGTTTTTGGAGCAACCTCAGTCTTTTGCCATCCAACTGTGGACTTTACGTTCTGCCATTTCTACCATGGTGCTTTCAATAACTAGGATTAAGGCAAGCTTCTTTGGGGATCTGCCATAGGCATGGCAAACACCTTAGGGCCTTACTGATGGCATGATAGAAGGAGAGAGAGAAACAGAGACAGGAAGGGTAGGATGGGGGGGGGATACAGAATGCATGAGCAAAAGAAGAGAAGAGGGTTGGGCAGCCTAATGTTTTGGCAGAGTTGAGTTGTTCTCCTGCTCGAGGAACATTGCTATAAACCATCACAGAACAGAGCTATTTAGGATCAAATGTACATAAAACCAAGAATTTCAAACTATTTTAAATGAGTTGTAATCCAAATTTGTAATATTGTTATTTGCATGTCTGACCTTTATGTTAAATGAAGCTACCAATCCTTCAAACCAATCCTAAAATTGACCAGACAGTTGCTCTTCACCTTACTTTTGCACTGTCCTTTTGTGATTATTTGCAGTATTTCAGGTGTAGAACATTGTTGTTTTATTTTTGCCTGCAGGTTTAAAGTATTGTTTTTGGAGAATCTTTGGTTGGTTGTTGAGCTGAATGATGTTTGTTCCTGAATGACACAGCCCAACTTGTAAAAGTTGCATGTTTATGCTAACTGCTAACTATGGTAGGGATAGCAAATCATTTGTTACTCACCATTCTAAACCACTTGGCTCTTGGGATTGTTTTTGACTCTGACTATCTAGGGCTATATGGCTATGTAATAGCTACATGTTGTTGCATGAAGACACAATTAGATGTCAGTCAAAACTTATTTGCAATACATCCACATTTGAAAAAGGTCTAAAAGGCAAAATAAACAATTATATTTAAATGGCTTCATAATAATTATGATCCTTTATTATCCCAGTTTATTGGTGATACTTAATGCAGATTTTTTTTCAAGCTTTAGCCCCCATTTTTGATATGATAAATGCATTTTAAAATGTCAGAGGCTTTATCATGATATCAGCTTTAATCACTATAAAGTCTAGTTGAAGTGTTTATGACTTGGTTTTGAGAAGTATGGCTTGACTAAACTCAGTATGAGTACCTGAGGGTCTGTCATCAGGGCCTCTTAAGGCAAGGTGAGCCCCGCAGCAATCATTTTTAACAAGGACCGCAGGAGTTTTCTAAGCTTCAGCTGAAAGGGAATCGTACCCAAGGTGCCTTCCAGGACATATTTGAACATTTTTTTTTACGCTCTGTGTGCATTATACAACCGCTCTGTGGTTTCAGCCTTCCTTGAAAATGAACCCCTGACTGTGAAGGGGCTGACTTATATCTGTGTGTTTATATGTGTCAGAAAATGACCGGACTCAGGGCTGCGACTAAGGCTCCTCTGCAGATGTAAAAGTTTTGATACCTCTCTCGATGCGTGGTAGTACTCTCTCGCTAGTGAATTCTGAAAGGGTCCAGGGGAGTCCGGATGTAAGACAAATACAATTTCTCTAACTTCATGATCTTTAAAACAGTGTAAAAACCACAATATATGTAGCAGTGATGTTAAAATGGGTTCAGAGGACAGCTGTTATTCTTACCTTAGAGGTGTTACATCTGAATATATTTAGCTAGATGCAGCCGTCTTTGCATTGGCTTTTCTTAATCTCAGGAACTTGTCCGAAAACTGTTTTAAGCTATACTTTTCACCACAGATTCCCTTATCTAAGTTTGTTGAGCCAGACCCCTATGATTATTGTGTGAAATAGACTTGTTTCTTAGATGTTTTATTTGCCATAATTGCCAAATAACAAGCTCCCCACCAATAACAAATGTAATCAGTGGTATTCAGGTGCGTTTGGTTCACAGCTGCACGTACTGCATACATTTTCATTGTATTTTCTTGCTTATTATAATAATAATAATAATAATAATAATTCACGAAAATGGCAAACAAATCCAAGGGTAAAATAGGAATTACAAGGCTGAAATCTTCAAACAGACCTAAGTCATAGCATGAAGAAAACAAAGAGATATGGACTGACAATACTGACTTGTAAAACATTTGGAGGAGAGGGCCCATGTTCAGCATATGATTTATAACAAACAAAAAAACTGGCTTCATCCAGCGTTACACAGTAAGTGTGCTGTAAGTTTGTAAAGTGCCAGGCCTGGGCCAGCTTCCCTTCTCATTTACAGTTAGTTGTGTGAGCATATGCAGAGCCCTGGTTCAGGCTTACAGCTGATTATTTACCATGGAGCAGTCATGGTGAGCAGCAGCCAGGAGGGGTCCTTCGGGGGCCTGGCCCGAGGGGCAACATGGTGTCTGACAAAAGAATAAACACTGGGGACCTCCAAACCCACAGAGCCCAACCTCTGCCAAACTCCGCCCACCAAACTCACCAGCATCATCACACCAGTTAGTTTTTGAGAAACCTCCCTTTCCCAGCAGCGGTTTGTTTTTCGAAACAAGCATATTGGGCGGCAGGAATCCGACACGGCTTGTGTTATGATTTTGTAGTCATATACTAATCAAGCATAACAGGAAGTATGTAGCTTTGGCTCTGGTGAGAAACTGAGGACGATGAACCAGTTATTCAGGTAGAGGCTAAGTGTTGTCCTTCAGGCTCTACCTGCACATCACACACTAGGTTTAAACACACACATCCTTAGTGGTTATGCAAGTGTGCATTGGATAGTGAACATATACTATACTGGATCTCAAATTTTGACTGTGAGAGGCTGACACTGACATTAAGCGAATGTGACAGGAACATCTCTCTATAGCTGTTAATGCTAGGAGGATAACAGTCTTATTTGGGGACATTGGTGGTCTTATCATTAGGCAGTCTCGGTTAAGGTGCATGGGACAGCCATGAGGCCTGCAACTTCTGTTTATTTAGTTCACTTGGTGTTTCCATAAGTGAGCCCTGCACTACCTCAGACAGCCTTTCAACACCATGAAGCCTGTCTCCCTGCTTCAGTCGGGACAGCAGCCTCCACCCCCTCCTTCTTCCTATCACTTCTGGGAGCCAGAAAGAGAGATGTCCCAGCTCGACTCACATCAAAGGAAAAGGAAAGGGGAAGCGCTTTGACGGGTCTTGAACTATTTTTGAAGTATCACTTTAAAGACTGACATGCAAAGATAGCAGCACTATAGACAAGTCAGTGTACTGTAGTGACAAGGTTCCAGGAAAGGAGACCATATTTCTCCCATATCAGCTCCTCTGTATAAAATGTACAATACATTTTCAAATCTTTTTTCTCCTTTACAAAGCTTTTCATAGTCAGGCAATATCATATATTCCTGAATTCTTGCCCCATTGGCCCTCAAATCATTGCGCTTTAAATGCTGGACTGCTTGTTGTACCTAGTCTCAAATAATAGTATGGGAGGTAGAGCTTTTAAATAGCACTCCAATGGAAACATGAACAAACAGTGCAAACTTCATACACAGACGAAGCTGATTCATCATGACGGATCCTGCCATTGATATCAATGTTCTTTCACCTCTGTTGAAACATCTGTTAAACCTCTGATGCAGATTCATCGGCAGAAACATTTTGACAAATGTTTGACATGGACATACCCTTTGGTTTCTTTTTAAATCTGCGCTGTTTCTTGAAGTCCTCCATCCTTCCAGAAAATTGGTCGGAGTCTGAAAATGTCCTGACGTATGCATTTCCTCTATTATAAATACATTTGGATGACTAGAAGGCCAATATGACACTACAAATTAAAGTGGAAAAGATCCTGTCAAAATTCACTTTGAATTAAATTTCTAACCTCACTAGCCACCACAGTGTGTGCAGGAGAATCCCCCTTGTCAGTCACATCATATGTTTGTATGATTCCTCCTCCTCTCTGGTGGCCTGGTCACGCTTAAACAATAGCTGAGGGCCGACTGCCTCCAAGACACACAAACATATGCGGTGGAATGTGTCTCATGTTGTGGAGGGTTTCCTACAGTGAACTCGCAGGGCTGAGAGGTGTCACGTTATTTAATTACACACCGCTCCAAACTCCCGTCTGCCTACAGGGCCACCCCTCGCCTTCATCTGCTTAGATACGATTACATTTGCAGAGAAAATATGAATATGAGCTTTTGTTTGCATAACTTTAATTAGCCCTTAATTAATATTGTCATCTCAAGAGCAGGCCTCAAATCAGGCTGGCAAATTAAGGAGACAGTGTGTGTGGAATGCGGCTCCATTTCAAGACAAACTGAAGTGAGACACAGCCCACAGAGAAGGAGAAATCCTCTCATTTTGAAAACACAATGAAATGGATACCGGCCTCATGAGTGGTATTGCTAACATGACAAGACAACATCTGTTTTTGTAGGGCCTCCAGACTCAGCCGGCAGACCCGACTGTGTTTTATTTAGGAACTAATAGTTCCTCCTCAGAGGTGTTTAAGATTGGGAGAGGTTTTGTATATCAGAAATTGAAACCCTCACCCATTGAAACTGAGAGTTACCTTGGTGTCGGCCTTGTCTTTGTCATTATCGGTTTTACGAAAAAACTGAAACCTTGTCCCGCTGAGGGAAATTGTTGTTTTCTTGATGGAGAAATCACACCTTAACTTGACTCCTTTGCAATTATTCCTCCTCATATCATATATAAGGACAGGAAATGTATATGTACATAGTTTACTGGGAGAGCAGTGGGAAAGAAATACAGCACAAATTCCAGTAAATGTTAGGCATGTCAATAACTAGGGGTGGGACAACAAACGGATACAATAATATAACGTCATCCTGACTTGTGTGATATATTTATTGAATCGCTGTTGCCATATATCAGTATGCTAATATGTCACTGTAAATTTGTCACTGCTGTATGACTTCTCACAGTGGCGCTTCAGTCATAAATGGAGTGACTGGAACAGGGGTTAATTAGCCAAAGACGTTGACAGCATGGTAAAAGAGGAAGAAGACAGTGGGATAATGTTGTGCAGCGATGAGAGGTAGTTAAAGGTTGAAGCGTGATAAGAGAAACTGACTACAAAATGCAGTGAATATATCCTGCACTCCAGTTAATCAGATATAATGTATCATACGATCGTCTAGCAATTTTACATTTTTCACAGGCCACTTATTAGTATCGATCAGTATTGTTTTGTGAGTCACCCTATAAATTATTTACAAGCTTGATTTTGGTTTGATGGAGTCTCAGGGCCACCACACGTTCTCATTTCCAGACACACACATCCAGAAGTAGTCTCTAAGGCTTAGTGAACACCACATGAAGGCTGTCTTTGTCCTCTGTGGCTGGGGTACGGTAGCTCGCTAACACTGCAGCCCCTGGCCCTTAAAACAGCAGTGTGTCACCCAGGAGGTGTCGGCCCGAACGTGCTGGCGTCTCTGACATCATCCACCGGGGTTCTATTTTCATGTTTGCTTGCGTGTTGCTGCCTCTTTTTGTTTATGTTTACTGGTTAAGTGGAAGATTGCTGGACTTGTTGTTTTTCTTTGATGATTCTATGGAAGCATGCAAGTCACTAATAGGTTCCCTTTGCTCACTTAGCTTAGCTCACTTCAGGAAGGTAAGGTGGTTTTTATATTTGTGAAACAAGCATGACATTTCTGCCACTGACGCTCTCTCTTATTAGGGTTATAAACACACTCCAGAGAAGGCCACCTCCCATAATTATTCGCTCACTTGACCCTGAGTGAACAGAGGAGTTTCTTTTTCCACACCAAGAGGGGTTTACATTTGCATGAACACAAGCTTGGAGAAATTCAGATTTGTGCATTTGTATGCCAAAGTGTGGCTCTCACTTGCATAGGCTGCGCTAAAACAAAACTCACCGTACCCATTGGAAGAATCATTATTTCCTATGGTGTATGTTGTCTTAGTGTTTTTACTGTTTCAGTCCTGCCAGTGTCATGCTTCTATAAAGCTGTCAGTGTCATTGTAGGCTCCTGAAAGTCTGCTGGTTTTAATCCCTCTAAAGGGAAACAGGCGTGTGTTTCTGTGGACCTGTTTATCAGCTCAGGTGAACTGCCACCTTGCCGGGTCACAGTCATGCTGCAGACCTGCTAGCACCATGCTCTTAAACACAGTTTAAATCAAAGCTCCAGCTCTGATGCTAAACACAATGATTATGATTATGCAGTCACTGTCTAAAGAAAGAAGAGTCTTAATATAAAAAATACATAAAAAAGACATATCATTGTATTCTTTGCTCAATGAATAAATGAAAATTCCCACTGAGGGTAAGCAGATGTCCCAAACCTTGTCCTAGAGCTTCTAATAGAGGCCGACTTTGCTCCGTTGTATCGACACTGTAATTTTTTTTCATTCCGACATTAGTCTGGTGGGAACCAGTTTTCCCAGAAGTCACATGAGATATTTCCAGTCTGCTGGCACTGCCAAACCAAA
Organism: Labrus bergylta; assembly: GCF_963930695.1. Taxonomy (NCBI): domain Eukaryota; kingdom Metazoa; phylum Chordata; class Actinopteri; order Labriformes; family Labridae; genus Labrus; species Labrus bergylta. Next base: position 23,153,618 of record NC_089210.1, on the reverse strand, counting down.
CGGCGAACCTGCATACAGTCTGCACAGTACATGCAGCTGGTTTAGTTCCAAAAATATTCTGGGAATGGATCCACCAGAGGTGTGTGTGTGTGTGTGTGTGTGTGTGTGTGTGTGTGTGTGTGTGTGTGTGTGTGTGTGTGTGTGTGTGTGTGTGTGTGTGTGTGTGTGTGTGTGTGTGTGTGTGTGTGTGTGTGTGTGTGTGTGTGTGTGTGTGTGTGTGTGTGTGTGTGTGTGTGTGTGTGTGTGTGTGTGTGTGTGTGTGTGTGTGTGTGTGTGTGTGTGTGTGTGTGTGTGTGTGTGTGTGTGTGTGTGTGTGTGTGTGTGTGTGTGTGTGTGTGTGTGTGTGTGTGTGTGTGTGTGTGTGTGTGTGTGTGTGTGTGTGTGTGTGTGTCCCTATCCATCGAGCTGTAGTGCCGTACACATGTCCCCAAATAGCTGCTTACCCGTCTGTTCTCCCACAGCCTCGGAGCAGGAATGGCAGACAGACACGCTCCAGCTCTTACACCAACCTGAACCAGTTACCACAGCTCACCTTGCTCACAGTAGAGAACAGAGTACCTAAATGCACCGCAGTGTGCTGGAAGCCTCAATCAACACATGAGCCATTTGGTGAAAGTTTTCTTTTTAACCAAAAGTAACATGAGCTGACCTTTTTTGCTCCTTTCCACCAATGACAACTTGCACAACAAAAAGTCAAATCTAAGCAAGAGTATAAGTCTCATTTCTTTCATAAATATCTCAACACACACTCACCTTAAAGGTCCCATATTATGCTTTTTCTGGTTTTATATGCCCTTTAGTGTGTTTTCCAAGTGTCCTGTGCATGTTTAGGCACATCTATGTGCAAAAATTCAAAGTCCGCGGAAACGCAGCTTCTCCTACATCCTCCTGTTAGCTGTAGCATTAGCTGCATGTAACGCTCGGTTCTAGCCGCCCTCGATAAAAATTTGTCAGTCTGATGTCATTGTCAGTGTGAGATCACTGATCTAAGCCCATTGGCTCGTTGTGGCAAGCCCTGCAGCTCATGTTATGCGCCCGTTAACTTCTGTAGCACGCCCACGATATGCCGTAGCCTGCGGTAGCACAGTAGTGCTAAGGTGCTAATGTTTATGCTCTCCTCGGTCGGAGCCAGTGGCTGCATTCCCAATATGGTAAAAGAGGGGGGACATTTCCGAGAACCGTGCTGAGCAACTGACCAATAACGACAGAGCGGATCGGCAGACCAATCAGAGCAGACTTGGCCCACGTGGGGTCTAACAGTGTGGGCTCAACAGAGTGTAGCTGATGGACTCAGAGCGTAGAGGGAGCAAGGAGGAGCAGTACATGAAAACAGACACTTTTTTCAGACTTTAGCTATTGTGAACGTACAAAAGTAGGTACAGAGATTAAATATACGAACCCCAAAAAGGGCAGAATATGGGCTCTTTAAAGTCCAGGTAAGCATCTTATTTCACAATATAAAAAGGCCTACTTTGCTTGTAAAAAAATAAAAAATATCTGCCAATGCAGTACAAAAAATGTACTTGTGCTATGAAATGAAATGTACTATCTTAATAAGTTAGAACATCTCATTACAAGACAATTAACAAGTAAAACAATAATGAGGTGGGGGGTTTATTACAAGAAATTACAGAAATAGCCATCCTAATTTTTGAATTTTTGCATTGTCATCTTTTTCCATTCTTCATTTTACACATTATAGATCAAGGTCAAAACAAGCAATCTGATTGGCTGTCCCTTCAAATTATAGTACAACCTTGGTGCTGTGCTTAAAGACAACATGCTAAGCATAAAACAAAAACCTGTTGTATATTGCTGGAGAGGTGGAGATGTTCCCTGGATTCAGAGTCATTTGATTTCTAACAAGTAAAAATGATGTCTTCAGTAAAGACCTCAATTTGTCTTTAATCCTGGTCTCTTCATTTCTACAGGTGTGTTTAATTTTTAGTACAGATTTGCTGTTCAGAAAGAAGTATCAACGTGCTTTAAGTATCAAATGAAACCAGTAGCAAGCAGTTGAAGAGGTCAGGAGTTTGGAAGGGTCCCTCTTCAGTAATAGGGGTGCACAGGACAACTCTGGCCTCTCCACAGAGAGCACCATACACCTGACCTTCCCACAACATTCAGTGGGAGTTCAGGTTGTAAGGATTTATGAGAGAAGGTGAGAGGCTCTGGCGTAGGCTGTGCCCCCATGACCGACCCTCAGGGGCTCCAGCTCTCCCTTGTGTGTTGACAGCGTTACTGTGCAAGTGGACCCCTGAAAGATTGGGTGTGCTTTTCTCCCAATTGTTCTGACCCCTATAAACTGTGGCCTGGCTACCAATAGGCTTTTCCGGTTGGAATATGTCACCCTTAAATGGATCTCTCAGGTATTGGGGCCTCTCAACGTGTGCCTCCAGTGGGCTACCGGAGCCCCAGGACTGGGTTCATTAACTCCGCCTTGATTGTTCGAGCTTTGAAAACGTCCGGTAAAAGCAGGGATAATATGACTCTATGAAAAAGCATTAGGAGCCCCTGAAGACTAATTATAACACAGACAAGTGGGTTTATAAACTTTTACAAGTATACCATGTATGGAATCCACATTTCTCCAATTTGAATTGTGAGAAGTCTTAACGGTTGCTATTAACATGCATTTTATTATAACAAGGAGGTGTTTCTTTTCTTTGACCGGTACATTTAATTCATTGTTTTATTGTGACCAACTTTTTATTTATTTCTGTCAAAAATGGAAGTTGTTAATCATCAATAAATCTCTGTCATGTAACAATTAAAAACAAACTATGTCTATAAAAAACAGAAAAACAATAGCGACAAAGTATTGACCTGCAACACTTACCTTAACCCCTAAGCTTCCTCTTCTTTCTCTGAAATGCACAAAACAAGGAGGACAGCTCTTAAAAGTGTTTTTTAGGTCAAGAAATTAATTACACAAATAAATTCCTTAATAAATAGATCAAACACAAGAAATAATATTGTTAAAAAAATAGCATTGAGCGCTACCAGATCTACCCTAGCTACATGAGGCTCCCCAGATAAAATCTCCATTAATGAATGAATTCACTGTTGAATAAGTGTGCAGTGGATGTCACGCAGCAGCCAGCATCTTTTACCTCCAGACAAGAAGCTGTGTCAGCAGTCTTTGGTTGTGATTAAGATTCTACACAGAATCATCGTTCAACAGCATGACTTCTGGAAAAAAAGTTGATCTTTAAACTGAATGTTTCAGATGGAGGATCTGCAGTGAGCACCCAGAAACGTCTAGCTTCCACATGATATGTAGAAATGTCCCCACTTGGATTAAATCACGAAGGGAAGAGTTTAGAGATTGTTTAGTTGTCTAATTCATTTTGACATCTGATGGCCATGATCTAAAAGCGCCATCCAAATAAGCAGTGAGTATTTTATCCTTCTTTTCTCTAGTCCTTGACTGAAACAGCTTTTATATGCAAGGAAAGGAGTCAGCTGTCCCGTCCATGTAAACATGATGTAAACACAGCTCCAACAACAACACAGCCAACGGGAGTTGCACTTTGCCCTCAGAAGTCAGAGAGACATTTACAGAGGATATACTTGATTTCTGCTGTATCTATGTGTAACATCTTGCACATTCTTCCTTCCTAAATTAATTACAACCATGCTTTTGAAATGTTTGAAGCAGTTTGTGTTTTCGTGGCTTTCTATCTGTTTACCACCGTAAGATCCAAGACGACAAGGTCACCGTACTTGTACAGGGAGTACTTCACTGTTTAATGCTGTGTCAGGTCCGTCCGTTCTCCTTTCTGTGGAAACTGGCCTCGCTGTGATTGATGAAGGCCCTAATGTGCGGGGCCCTCCCAGGTGAGCTGGCCCTCAGAAGTGTAGCTCTTTAAGGCGCTGTGCGATAACATTGCAGCTGTCCTCCTTGCCACCGTCCTGCTAGGAGCCTCATTCATCATAAGTGTGGGATACTGCTCACCTCACAGCAGCATATGATTCCACCCTCTAGCCGAGGAGTTTTACAGAGGAAACATGGGAATGGCACTCCCAACATGACTCAGCTTTCAAAAGAGCATTCATGGTTAAGTATTCTCTGCCCTTTTTGGTACTTTGAATTAAGAGGCTCAGAATATCTTAACAATGTGGAACCATTCTGCTCCTCTGACATGATGTCAAGTTCCACATTGAGCACATTAAGCTAAGACTTCTGCTACAGTAGAGTGTTCCCCCGGTTAACTGAGCTAAGATAAGCTAAGGTGGGACGAGGTTCAGCCTCCCGGCAACCCTCCCACTCCTCATTCCCCTAGAATCTTTGTGAGAGAAAGAGGTCTGCCTTCCAGGTCCTGATGGGCTCACTGGCAGATGCGACCGAAAACCCTCACTGAGCACCTCTGTTCCCAGTTGCTCATGGAGAGGCAGAACGTTGTTGATATGTCTTTACTAGTTTAACCAAAGGAATGCCCAGGCAGCAATAATTGAGTGAATGGACCTATTCTACAAGTAGGTCAACCACTTCTGCAGGTCAAAGAAAAGCCACAAGTAACAGCACATACAGCATTATGGGTTACATTATTAGCTGCAATATGATCCTACCAAAAAATGCTGTATGTTTACACACATTAAAATCACATTTCTTACAAGTTACTGCATATGAATATGTGCACTATCTTCATTTTGTTTACCCCAATATTAAAAAGCACACGTAAATACATGCCAAAATTAAGTTTTATTTCATTTTGCATTAGTATGTACTTCTAAGCACTTCAAGGGGCGCTGTTTTATCTCCCTTGGTAGAGCAGGCGCCCCATGTACAGCAGCTACAGGTCTCAGGTTCAACTCCCAATCCTGACACTATTTGGTGCATGTCATCCCCTCCTCTCTCTCCCAATATGTCCTGTCACTCTGCAGCTTAAAGGCCTTTGCACACTGAGTCCGTTTTTGTATCTATTGAAGATGATTGTAAGTTTAATTATTGGTTACATCGTTTGTTAATTGTCTTGGCATTTCATCTGTCTTTAAGTTTCAGTCTGTATGTTGTTGCCCATGACCCACTTACGAAGGGGGGGGGGGGGTCAGTCACAGTGCTTACCGTCATGACCGCAGGCTCAGAGATTAATGTTAATGAAGTGCATTAGCTCCATTCAAATTTAAAACATGGACATTAAGTGTATGCAGTTTGATTTGATTTTTTTATTATGTTACACAATACATGAATTTCAAGTTGAATATTTCTTTATTGACACACTCTTCATTATAATACATCTTTTTATGGTGAACAATAAAAGGGTGTTGGTTTTTGAAACATGTGTTGATCTTGGTGCCATAGCCCTTTGTAAGCATGCATGTTTCATATTCCTCCCCTTTAATTAGGCCAGACTGGAAAAACTGACCACACTTCTTGTTGTTGTTTCAGTGCAGGCCTGTGGAAAGGTGTGTGGTGGGCCTGAGAATTAATACATGCATGGCATCTCCTCTCAGTACCTGTGAGATTTATAACCAAGTGTGCTGGACGCATCACAGTGGTCAGACTTTTAAGAGGCATGTAAAACCAGGCTTAATGTCCAACATCTGACAGTTGGTTACCGAGCCAGTTACCACCAATGAACAAACACTCTACTTCTCTTTACCTATTTGAAAAACCAACCAAAGTATGCTGTGGTGGCTACCCTGCTTGGGTTTTGAATAAAGCAGTTCATGTTTAACCATCATTTACATTTGACCAGAACTATGCCTAAATTTGTGCTGCATGTATTAACAGAAGGGAGCGTGTCTCAACAAGTGGGTGGTTGTACGACAAACATGCTGCATCGTTTAAATGTACTCACCAGGTCCAGCACATTCATATGCCAGGCTTTTTATTAAAGTCATTTTAGAACAAAATTAACTCGATATATTTCTGTATGTGTTTACCAGGCCGGTTTATATCAGGAAATGCTAATGGAATTAAAACACTTTGTTTTTTTAAGTGCTGTCATTTTGTACCATGAGTCGATATTTACAACAAAGACTCTGGAAAAATTTCCATTTTATGTGCACTAGGATGTCCAGGCCAAATAAATAGAGGTTTAATATTAAAAACCAGGTTTCTTTTAAACCAAAAAAAGTGTTTTACAAAAGCAAATCATATGAGTAACAGGGCTGTTTGAAGAGATCAACATAACATGGCTCTACAGATAATAATGCTTACAGGACCAGATTTAAACCCAACTAACAGAGCTAACAGATTAAACCAGATGACCAAACCAAAAGGTGCACACAAAAGAGGACTGATCAACCTCCCCATGCTGTCAGAGCTCTTATGGTCCTTTTCCATAAAGCCAGGCTCCTCCCACTGTCTCACCTTTTGTTCAAACCAGGAAGGAGGGAGACACAGCAGCCAGGTAACTCAAAGGACAAGAGACATTTCACCAACACACAATAACGACAATCAATCAGTGTCCTGAGCCAAAAACAATGTATCATCCAAAGTGTTATATGCTAAGCCAAAAAACAGGACTCTGTTTAATCCGATGTTAAATGACAAGGTGCAAATGAAACTATAACTGTGGAAGCCTACAACCTCCTGTTTTTTCTCTGACACTTTCTCCAGGTTGGAAATTCAGGAGTAAAGCCTTGAGAGACTCTTCCAACTTTGATCCAACTTTAGGTGAGTACGTTCTAAATGTTTCTCAGCCACTACAAACGGTTTGATGTGGGAAATTATAACACACTTCATATCAGCTTTTATTTCATTTGGGTGTTCTGTTGCTTACACTGTCCTGTGGCAGATGCTGCTTAATCGATATTGCTGCATCCATCGTTCTGTCAGATCCATGACTACAAAAAAGTTGACAAGCATCTTTACTTACACTCTAAATGCTGTGCCTGGACCTTTATCTGTTGTGAGTGTGGGTGTGAGTTTGTGTACTTTCAGTAGTTTTTTTGCTAATCAAGCTAGATATTTGGGGAGATGTTTGTAGCTCAGTAAGTGGAGACTTGGGTTGGGTACCAGAGGGTTCAAGTCCCAGTCTAGACCATATGTGGAAAATGGGACTGGTTGCTGGAGAGGGTCTTCTTTATCCCCTAATTACTGGTGAAATGAGCATCATCAATGCATGTTACGATTTGCAATCATATCATTGATTATCACTATCAAAAACCTCAAAGGACAACCGCTCTATTCATATTTTTAGTGTGTTAACTCTGCAAAACTGTGCAGCGACACACATACTGAGGGCAGGCGGTTTGTATTGAAACCGTTCTGAATATTGTTTCTGATCTTAAATAGAAACCAGTGAGTTCATAGATCTTATGACATGTTGATTCGATGTCATATGGTCATCATTATAATCCATGAAAATATGAAGAGACATGTGTATTGAATTTCTTTAAATAGAGACGGAGAAGAACAGCGTTTGGCAGCTTTTTAAGACCAAGTACAAATGTTTATTTTAAAAGTGATGTTTGAATATTGTTTTATTTCCATATACTTGCAGACTTGGCTCAGCAGGTCAGCCCGTCTCTTAGACTTGGGCCTGGATTCAATTCATGTCTTTACGGGGACAATGTGAGCAAAAAGGAAAGCTGTGATAAGAGAATCTGAGTCACTGTATCCAAGTAAAATAAGCCAAAGACTGGCATACTTTATTTTTGAACATGGTCATGAAATATCAGGTCTGCGAAGTGGAAAAATACTACAGGTCAAATCAAATCCAGAGTGTCGACGCTTTAGCTTTGCTCTGACTTTTTTGGGGCAATTTGAGTTTACTTCATTATGTTTAAGCAAGATTGTGTTTCATGAGCAATAAAGCACTATTCAGGTTACTCCAACAACATCTGACAGTAAATTCTTGAAAATCTTCTAAATCAGAAGTTGTCAGCTCGACTAAAATTATGTTTAAAAAAGAAGAATTTACAGCTTGACCAAGGATGAGCTTCCTCTAGAAATCATGGCTCATAATTACTTTCATATGAGAATCAAAAGAATCCAAATGATAATTAACAAATACGTTTCATTTCCACTTAATCAAAATTAAAAGAAGTTTAGCTTTGGTCTTTTATCAGATCTTTTTCTATATTTTAGAACGATGAAAGGAATGTAACAAAATGTAGTTTTATTCTTTATCTGCAAGTCTAACGATCAAGATATGTTTATATCATATCAGTAAACCCTATCTAGCCATCATGCAACTTTTTAACCTGACAATTAAATTGCAAATTTAAACTGGAACAAATATCAACCCAGTAAGTCTGTTTATAAATCAAAATATTTCAACTTTGCAGTGAAGCTGGCAGCGCCCTAACTGGTGAAATCAATCATTCAATCAGCCCTGTTAAAGCCAGTGAGTGTGACTCAGGTGAGTTATAGAAGTAGTCTTGTGTCTGGACGCTATGGGAGGCACAATTTTCTATTCCTCCTTAAGTAAATACTACATATGCAGCGGGTATTAGGCTCCATCACAATCCCTAGTTATTTGGCAGGCTGTTGCTAATGGAAGCGTGGTCTTGAGTGGACGTCACGAGCACATGGCTGAACAAAGAGACCCTTTCTGTGGGTCTGAAGGTGCTGAAAGGCAGGGTGAGGGTGGCAGGTCCTTATGGAGGACCACTATCATGCTGGGCGTCCTACACCAAAGCTCATAGACAAAAGTGAGGTATGTAAACCTCCCGTCTGAGACCTCTGCTGTGGGCTGTGATCAGCATTTTGGGATGATGAGGTGAAGCACCCACTCAACTAATGCAACGATGGATTTCTGTTGCTCTGCATGCCAGACACTGATGTCATCTCTTTAAAGGACAACAGTCCTTGATAATAATTTGCAGTGATTACAAGCATCCAACATCTCATTAGGCATTTACCGTCAAACAAAGGAAGTGGTGTGTGCCTATAGCAGGCCAAAGAAAGGCTGCATTCTGCCCAGTTTCCTTCACTGAATGATTGGATATGAAAGTCGACATGGCAGAGCTTCATACCTCATAGATTCTCTGTGTCACAATGTTTTTGCATCATATTAAATCATAACTGGGACCATATGTGCCCACATAATGCCCTCTAGAATAGGAAGAGACAGTTAGCAGGGAGTATAAATCATAGGCCCTCAAAACACTTACGCTGGGTTTCTCCTGTAGAAGAATTCAGGAAAAAAAAATTAAGTTGACTGAAAAACTGAAATACCAACTCCTATTAAACAGCTGAGTTTGTAAAACACAATTGCATTGTTTTTGTAAAACATCGATTCACAAATGCCATGCAAAGAATGTGAGATTCTCTTCTGACTTTTAACCCTGTCATGACATCACCATAATCTGATGAACCCAGGAAACTGGAGCAAACATGCACATACAGCATACATGCTCCATTCTTCATAGCAGCTTGTATGTGTGTCGGAGCAATGGGTGGTCATACAGTACGGCACATTTCTGCAGCTGTGAACAGGGAGGGCTGAGCGTGCTAACCAAAAGGAAAGCCTCAGGGCCACGCGACAGGACCAGTGGAGCCACTCCAGTGATCCCCCCAGCCACCGCATACAGTCCTCCTTTTACCTCCTTGAATGTACACAAAGGAGAACTTATCCGAGTCCCCCCCGCCCTCTCGGTTCACCCCTCCATCCCTTCCCCCCCGCCTGCCCTTCATAATAAGACAGAAGTCAGGTCCTACCGCTGCATAATCAAAACCTGCCTCCATTGCCAAACAATCACAGCGGGCCGTGAAGGAAGAGATAATCCTAAATCAATCCAATAGAGGATGAGTGACCTGATATTGCTGCGCTGCAAGAGAGACGGGGACAAAGAAGGCGATGTTCTTTTACCTCTCATTTAGCGGGAGCGCTGCAGAGCTCCACTTTGATCTGTTATATTAAAAAAAGTTGAGCTCTATTCAAGCAGATGTTTCACATTATTCATTGCTATTCTAAATGATTTATTCATGATAATTGAATAATAACATCCAGAGGTGGACAATATACAAATATATTTTAACTCGCTTAAGTACATTTTTATGTCTTTAACTGTATCCTATACTTCTTTCTTTTAATACAAATACCTGTTCTTTCTTATTACATTTGGAAAACAGGCTTGGTATTTTGGCTTTAATTTATTTGACAACATGAAGACTGTTTTCATCCTTAATAGATCAATGGAGAAGAACGCATAGAAAGTTTGTACAGAAACAGCAGTGGACATGTTCTTCAGTGGGCAATTTTACTTTGAGAAAACGTTTTGGGCCTTTTTGCCTTGATTGGATAGGACATTTGACGAGGGGAAAGCACATGTTGGAAGGAGAGAGTGGGGGATGACATGCAGAAAAATGGCTGATGTTGGTTTCGAACCCACAGCCACTGCAACGAGGACTACAGCCTCTGTACGTGGGATGCGCGACATAACCGCTACCAGCACCCCTGAGAAAACTTTTGAGCCTTCACTTTTTCCATTTTAATTCAGTCATACATTTTTTCAATCCTTTTGTTTTAAATCTGGGACTTTTTTGGCACAGTAATGTGGGGTTTAGAATATCAGTACTTTTGCTTCCCCTGCAATTCACTTTCAGAGAACCTTTTATCAGAGCCTGTCGATTATTAGTTGATAGTTCTCACAGGAAAAAAAAAACAAACGAGCCAACAGCCAGGCTGCTTACATGCAGCTCTGACCTCTGTATACCTCCTTCTTTCTCAGACTTGCAGTCACAGCCTAAATCTGAAACCCATCACTCTCATCGTATCCGAGCTCCAGCAGCCGTGTGTGCTGGATCTGTCACCAGCAGAGAATACTGTAAAATGTTACGTTTCCTCTGCAGTGCCTTTACAACACAGCCACCCGGAGGCCACACACAGCTCCCAGAGATCCAGAGATGAGAGTAAATAAACCAGGGGAGCCATCCCTGACACCATGTGTGGCTGCGTACAGTGCAGCAGACTGGTGGGAAAACAAAGCTGGGTCAAGCATGATTAACGCCTCACCTTTTCTCAGGATGCTCTGTTATGGTTTTGTGCAGTGGACCCCAAAGCTTGATATAATGATTTCCCAGTGAAGTCATTGTTTTTCTTGACTGAAATAATATTGTAGATTTAAATATTTATGATATTTATGAAAAACAGACCCAAAAAACATTATAAAAAAATCATTTATTCAGTTGGTCCATTATAGGTAAAGGTGGTCGTTATAGGTGTTCCATGGTGATGCATGGTTGCAGTGCTAATGATGACATCGTGGTGTATGGATTGAAAACTAAGAAGTTTTGTGTACAGTCAATGCAATTAAATTCCTGTTGCCCTCTCTACACTATAATATAAAGAAGTTAAATGAATAAATACAAACATCAATGGTGTAAAGTATGCTCATGTATTCCCGGACAGGTTGTTCTAGTTTCAAACCAAAAAAACACTTATGATTTTAGAGAGTTGCATCTTTTCAAGTGTATATATTTGTTTAGAACAATCTTTGGAGAAGCAGAGTGGGGACAACAATCTTTCAAATTGTTACTTTAATTTCCCCTGACACAGCTTGCAGATTTTGATTTGATTTTGTTCATTTACGTTTCCTTTAAAAGCAGGAAAGAGAGAGAGACATTTTCACTAGCCAGTTGTGAAAAGTTTTTTTTTTTTTCTCTGGACATTGCTGAACGGATCATATCATTAATTATACCTACCATCCATTTTTGGTACTTTTGAGCTTTATTTGTCAAAGTTAAGAATTAAAATAATGAATATATGCCAACTCAGACAGAAAGAAAAGCATTTATTACAGCTCTTTTGACAGGACAACATCATATGTCAGTGTCTTCAAAAACCTTAAAATTAAAGTTCCATTCAGGCAAAAAAGAAGATAACGCATATGAAAAGTGCCCTCCTCTTTGATATATTGTTGACCCAACCACGCACCCTAACCTCTCCCTTAGTGAACTTCTTCATTTTAACAACCTTAATTCCTCCTTTGCTTTGGTCATAATTACTTCAGCTGACAGAGAGCTGATGTTACAGGTTTTAGGTCATATTTTAGCTTAATCAGCACACTGGTAATAAGTTTCATAAATTACTGAAGAGTGGTTTGTACATGCCTGTGGGCTACATGGAGCCTCAAGCTTCTCAAGATGTCCAAGTGTTTTATCACGTTAAGCTGCAGAGTTACAGATGTAACAAGTGTTAAGGTGCTGTAGGGGAATACTTGGAGTCTAGATGGATATCTCTCGACTCTCATCCTGGCAGTACATTTAGCGATAAGTGTATAACCAGAGGTTGAAATATTCTGGTTAGAGCCCGTACTTGTTGTTCAGATCTAAGTCAGATGTTTAGGGGCCCTAAAGTAAGATTGTTTATCCAAGAAAAGTGTGTTAGCATGCCCCAGAGTTCAGCTCCTCTGCAGGTTCTCTGTGAATGTCACAAGGTGCCGAGGAGCATTCCCCTTACAGTATTCCAGAGCAAAGCAAGCCAGCGTCACTCGGATTGAGAGTGACAATGCTGACATTTCATACACTCCGAAATGCACACGCCTAATCTGTATTCCCAAGAAGGATTTGCCTCCAAATTGCTCCATTGCCTGTGGTCCTTCTGTTTGTTGTCGTCCATTGCCGCACATAGACTTTAAATAAACACAGCTTTGATAAGCTCGGGGCCAGACAGTCACCTCTGACCCTTAGCAGTTCCGATCGGGGTCCTGGGGCATGAGGTTCACCAGGTGACACAGGCATAGCTTTAAATTAGCGGCCCTTTTCTACAGGGGGAGATTTATAAACACTGGGAGTGGATGAGGGAGTGTTGGAGGGAAATTGACTTTGTCCAGAGTGGGTTGACCCTGCAGGAGAGCAGAGGTTAAGAGGTACATGGCCCACAGGAGGATGGGAGGATGGTTGTGTGATTATTATAATAGAGTACAAACACTACAACATAACAGGGCAGACTTTTGGCCCGATTCTCCCCTTCCAACTAAAATAAGCAAAATCCAGAGTTTTTGATGGTTCTAAAGATGATCTTGTCAGGTGGTGTGAGGTGTGTTAAGAGTGATCTGATCTACTTGGAAGAACGTCACTGATTTCAAATTGTATCCTGTAGTGTGGGGGGAACCCCAAGGACAGGCTCTGATTTGTCACATTGAAAAAACAATAGCAAAGTGGGAAGTGAGCTGACTGAGGAAGGAAATATGATGAATATGTTAGTTTAAATGAATCCACTCCTCCCAGTCATTTTAATACTCGTATACCTCGAGACACCGGACGAGTTGGTGGAGTAGCAGCTATTTTTAATTCTAGTCTTCTAGTTAACCCTCGACCAAAGCTGAATTTTTCTTCTTTTGAAAGCCTTGTTCTTAGTCTTTCACATCGAGTCTCAAGAACCTTTCAGCCAGTTCTAGTTGTTGTAGTTTACCGCCCTCCTGGCCCATATTCTGAGTTTCTATCTGAATTTGCAGAATTTTTATCAGATTTAGTCCTTAGCAGTGATAGAATAATTGTTGTAGGTGACTTCAATATCCATGTGGATGTTGATAATGATAGCTTTAGCACAGCTTTCATGTCTTATTAGACTCTATTGGTTTCACCCAGGGTGTAAATGAACCTACTCATCGTTTTAACCACACCCTGGATCTTGTTTCAGCTTATGGCATTGAAATCCAAGACCTTAAAGTTTTCCTAGAAAATTCTCTTCTATCAGACCATTTTTTTTATTACTTTGGACTTTGTCCTACTAGAATTATCTCTGCTTAATAAAAATGTGCTCGCTAGAAGTTTATCTGATAGTGCTGTAGCTAGATTTAAGGAAGCTATTTCAGCTGCAGAGGCCAAAACGGTAGAATCTCGTTTATTCTGGCAGGATAGTTATAGAAAATATATGAAGGCTCTACGTCACGCTCGAGCTGCCTACTACTCCTCTCGAATCGAGGAAAACAAAAGCAATCCCAGATACCTTTTCAGCACTGTAGCCAGGCTGACAGAGTCATTGAGCTTTGTATTCCTTTAGCCCTCAGCAGTAGATTTCCTTAGCTTTTTCAACAACAAAATTCTAGACATTAGAGACAAAATTAGTAACCTCCTGCCCTTACAGTTCCAGGACCAGATATTAGTCTAGACTGTTTTTCTCCAATCGACCTTTCAGAGCTAAATTCAATAATTTCTGCGTCGAAACCGTCAACCTGTCTTTTAGACCCAATCCCAACCAAGCTGTTTAAGGAAGTCTTTCCCTTAGTTAGCAACTCTATATTAGATATGATCAATATGTCTTACTGGCAGGCTATGTACCACAGTCATTTAAAGTAGCAGTAATCAAACCTCTACTCAAAAAACCTACACTAGATTCAGGAAGTCTAGCTAACTATAAGCCTATATCCAACCTTCCTTTTATCTCAAAGATCCTGGAGAAAGTGGTAGCTAAACGGTTTATTTGAGGAGTTTCAGTCAGGATTTAGAGTTCACCATAGCACTGAGACTGCACTAGTTAAAGTTACAAACGATCTACTTCTAGCTTCAGACAGGGGACTTCTCTCTGTGCTCATCTTGTTAGATCTTAGTGCTGCTTTTGACACCATTGACCATCGGATCCTATTATACAGACTAGAACATTTACTTGGAATTACAGGGACTGCTATAAGTTGGTTTGAATCCTACTTATCAGACCGATCTCAGTTTGTACATCATTCATCATCATTGTTTATTGTATCATTGTTAATGATAAGTCTTCTATGCACACCAAAGTTAGCCATGGAGTGCCACAAGGTTCAGTGCTTGGACCAATTCTCTTTACATTATATATGCTTCCTCTGGGAAATATTATGAGGAAACACTCCATACAGTTTCATTGTTATGCAGATGATACTCAGCTTTATGTATCATGAATGAAGCCCGATGGCACCAGTCAGTTATGTAAGCTAGAAATGTGCCTTAAGGACGTTAGGACCTGGATGACCAGAATTTTTTTTCTACTTAACTCAGACAAGACTGAAGTTATTGTGCTAGGCCCTAAAAACCTCTGAGACTTTTTCTAGTGATGTGACTGTCCTTAATGACATCAGCCTGGCATCTAGCACCATTGTTAGGAATCTAGGAGTTCTATTTGATCAAGATATGTCCTTTAGCTCTCACATCAGGCAAATTTCAAGAACAGCCTATTTTCACCTTCGTAATATATTCAAGATCAGGAATATCCTGTCGCAAAATGATGCAGAAAAACTAGTTCATGCATCTGTTACCTCCAGATTGGATTATTTTAATTCTCATTTGTCAGGGTGCTCTGGTAAGTCTCTAAAGACTCTTCAGCTAATCCAGAACGCTGCAGCTCGTGCACTGACTAGAACTAGGAAAAGGGACCACATCACTCCTGTGTTGGCTTCTTTGCACTGGCTCCCTATACAGTCTAGAATAGAATTCAAGATCCTTCTTCTCACTTACAAAGCTTTAAATGGCCAGGCACCATCTTATCTTAAGGAGCTACTAGTGCCGTACTGCCCCTCGAGAACATTACGTTCCCAGAATGCGGGCCTGCTAGTGGTACCTACAGTCTCTAAGTGTACTATGGGAGGTAAAGCCTTTAGTTATTGCGCTCCTCTCCTCTGGAATCATCTTCCAGCCGGGGTCCGGGAGTCAGACACATTCTGTATTTTTAAGAATAGACTTAAAACTTTCCTTTTTGATAAATCTTATAGTTAGGTCTCTCGCTCTCGCTCTCGCTCTCGCGCTCTCTCTCTCTCTCTCTCTCTCTCTCTCTCTCTCTCTGCATATACAGTACATCATATTACTGCATGTATCTATCTGTAAATCTCAGTCACTAACCATCTACTTTGTTGGGAGCTCTTGAGCTCTCTTAGGCTCCTCGAGATCGTTGGTTGACGGCCTGCCAGAACAACCCATTTTGCTTTTTGTAACATAACAATGAGTAAGGTCTTTTTACCTGCTCTTTTGTAATGTTAACAGACAAAGAGTAAGGTATTTTACATGCTTTTTGTAAAGTGTCTCGATAACACTTATGAGTTGACGCTATACAAATAAAAATTGATTGATTGAAATACACAAACCGCAAGACATCAATTTCTACCTCAAGCCTGCTCTATGTTCATGTTCATGCTGCCTCCATGACTTCACTTTTTTTCTTCTTCTTTCTTCAAGATTATTTCAGGAAGACATACAAGAACGGGTTAACTCTAAGGTTGTGTTTTCATATTTTGCGAAACTTGGAGACTCAGGACTCAGGTTGTTAGTTCCTGGTGAGCTGTTTTGGTCCGATTGTTGCTTTCAACACACTTTTGGAACTAAACCGTTTAATCTTTCATGATGTTGTCATGTTTGGGGTCTCTCAGATTGAAAACATGCATTACATTTTTTAAAATCTTTTAGAGTGGGCAAACCTTTATGCGTAATATAAAAACAAGAAACACATTTTTATTTATCTAGATCCCTGAACAACCTACAAACTGTCATTAAATATTCAAGAATGAATTTGTGTTACGTCCTCCAACTCTCACTGAACTTATTCTTCCTCTCCACACAGAAACGTGTCTATATACATGTACACTTCTTAAATTGAAACAGTTTTCCCAACAGGTCCGGAGGTAAATTCAGAGAAAACTAACTCTATATTATATAAATATTTCCCTCTGCAGAATAAGGATCTTGGATTATTTGTAGTGGACGTGACCATAGGTGCAGCCAGCCAGTGTGAGTCTGAGGCCTCATTGTAGGCTGTCGAACATGCACCAAACCACAAATTATCATTGGAGCTGGGCAGGCCTCCTGCACCATAACCAGGCCCACCGCTGTCTCCCCGAAAGCTGGAGATTCATGGCACGTGTCCAAATAAACATGTCTGAGTTAGAGGGTGAGCATCTATCTGAGGGGTTCAGATCTCCCACCTGTATGAGTGATGCAGCCTGCTGTCAGCAACACTCTCTTACATAAATCTGATGATGTTCAGTCTCTCTCCTCTGCACTGTGTCTCTATGTTTTAGCCCTCCTTTCCTTTTGCCATTTCCCATTTTCACCATGCCTCCGCTTTAATTCAGTTAACTTTTTTTTTCACGGTAAATGAGGTGTGCTATAAAGTAAACATTGCAGAGAAATGTTTACTTTTGTCTCTGTATAATTTCTGCTTTATACAGTAGTCACTTATGCAGGTAGAGTGCTGGGTGGAAATCTTTCCAGCGGTCCTTCGTCATTTTGTAACCAGCTACCAGGGTGGGATCGCTCATTTCAATATTCCCTCGCCAGTTTAAGAAATTAAGGGCATTTTTTCTTCTGCTGGTGGTTTTGGAAGTTTTCACACACTATTAATAACAGGATGTCAGAGGGTTTATATTTTAAATGTGTTCACATATTTATACAGTAAGTGATCTTTAGCAGTACGCTTACAATAGAGCAATTAATGAAAAGGATAAAATAAT
This sequence comes from Labrus bergylta, assembly GCF_963930695.1. Taxonomy (NCBI): domain Eukaryota; kingdom Metazoa; phylum Chordata; class Actinopteri; order Labriformes; family Labridae; genus Labrus; species Labrus bergylta. The sequence continues at coordinate 23,136,305 of NC_089210.1, read as the reverse complement.
CTTTATTTAAAAATGTGTGAACATCACAAAAGACAACTTAGTTGTTTATAAACACTCAGAGGCAAATGTAAAAGCTTGAGATAGACATTTCTTAAGAATAGGAAAAAAGATTTTTTTGTTCCCAATTTCAGTAAAATATTTACTATTACTACTGACATGACAAAACTGCAACCCCCCATTGTGGCACATTAATATTCACTACCATGTCAATATAAGGGGAATGTGTTGCTTATATTGTATGGTTATAAAAGTACAGTTTTGGTTTTGGACCTCAATCTTTCAACAGCATACACATAAAGTAACTCATCTTAAATACAAACAAACAGAGACCTTAACAGCATCTGTTCTAACTGTGGGAACTGTGGTTAATAGCTTAATGGGCTACCAGGATTTGGTCTTTTTGTACCGCTAAGTTTTACTAGCATGCTGTAAGTCAGTGTTAGCCCTCTAAGTCAAAGTACACCAGCCAATCCTAAGATTCTGCTTTTGGCTTACCGTGTTGATGACATCAGTAATTTGTCACTCTGCAGACACGCTGTGATTTATGACTTTTCCCATGCAGCAAAACGTGCTGCATGAGTTTCTTTATTACATTTAAAACCTATTACTGTTAAAAAAAAAAAAAAAAAAAAAGGGAGATTACTGCATAATACATGCTCGGAAAAGAGCCGCAGGTTGAACAAATATGCTGTGCTTTATACTAATAAAGTAGCTGGGTTATGGGTAAATGTTTACATTATTTTACAGCTTGCCTTGAGGAGGGGAAATATTTCCATTTGGAACCAGAGTGATGAATGTGGGTAATTACCTTGCATTGTAAGCGATATACTCCACCCTAGAAAGCTTCACTATGTTTCATAATTTGGATTTCACACTCAGACTAAAGTAAAAAGAGATGAATCAAGGTTCTTTTGATATCCAATTGATATGATAAATTCAGTAATGACCCAAACTGGCACAGAGAAACTCTGCGCACAGATGGATAACCTGTTGCTATACTATTGTTTTCCCAGCGGGTGATTTGCAGAAAGACATCCTCGTAAAGGCCACCATCATCGCTCTCTGAGGGCATTTCGGGTGCTGACACACCATGTCTATCAACTCAAACATGGCTGTCAGCACGGAGCACACCATCCCTGCCAGATAGTTCTCTCCAATTCCGCTTACTAGTATATTTTACAGTATCAGCAGAGAGGACCAAGCAGACAAAGATGTCTTTTAGCCGATATTGACACGCACTCAGTTTGATTGCATTTAAGGAAAGTGCTGAGGGATCATCACCACCAGGGATGTAAATCAAATAAATGGTTAAGGTTGGTGCACGTGGATCCTGCCTGAGGATGTTTATGTGTGGATTCTGATTATTTATGTGTAGGCATGTTTCCGTATTGAGGTGAGGAAATGCTGTCAGTTCACAACAAACAGAAAAATAATCAGGAAGACACAAGTCATATTAATAAGATCCTTTTCACAGGATGTTTATAAAAAAACACGTCCTGTAAGGCATCTGAAAACAGAACCCAACATTTCTTCTTTCTGGAAAAATGAAAAGTCAGAAATGGCCTCAGTCTTAAATTAAACAGGCGCCCTGGAAGTGGAGACCTATAAAGTGCTGATAGGAGAATAAGTTGTGCAGATGTCAGCACGGGTTTGATGAGAGTCGAGGGAGCATCAGTGTTGAAGCTGAGAGGGGGTTAATGTCGGCTCGGAGGGCCGGAGAAAGTCTTTACTGGGAGTCCCATCACTGTGGTCAGTCTGAGGGTTGTTAGAAGTGTTCATTAATCATAGTCTTAATTTGTTTTCACACTGCTGTGCTGACATATACTGAATATTATTACAGTAGCAGGGAGGCGGGAATCTGAATGGTTAGAGGTGTCATTGTAGTGAGGCCGGCCCTCTCATACATATGTTGGCAGGTAGAGGACGGTGTCAGTCTGAATCTGTGAGCTCTAACTCGTGTTCATAAAAAAAAAAAAACTTTGACAATTATATTGAACTGAGCATTACATACTGTCATTTTATCAGCCATGTGCTCAAAGTTATAAAGCTGCATATGCCATTGTTTAAAACATAAAGTATTACAGAGCAAACCATTCCCATGTGCAAAGTTACATACTACGTATGTGCTACTTTATGAAAACAAAAAGCCTTTTTTTCACCACTAAACCACTAAAAGAACAGCTGTTGGCTAACCTGACTTTCATGTGTCTTCATAACATTTGTGTAAAAGCATTATCATCACACAGAGGCCGTTAAAACAATTTAAGAAGAGATGAGGCTATTGTTGAGAGTGCTCATAACACAATAATGATAAACTTTCAATCAATTGCACATCAATCAATTATTATTTGTATAGCACCAACAAGTGTTATCTTGAGATGTTTTACAAAAGAGCAGTAACGAGACTCATACTTAAGAATTGTTAAGGAAAATGGGATAAGAGGAGATGGGATAAGATGCAGGAAGGATTACTCCTTTGTATTCCTTTGCACTTCCTTGCCTCTGAGGTGGAAGTTGGAGCAGGTCATGCATAAATGAGGACTGTGGTGGTTGTGGGGATGACACAGTCTGATGGTGGCGGCTGGGCGTCAGGGACGTCGGGTGATAGAAGTGCCAGATCACCTTGCTGAAGGTTGGGGGAGCTCCGTCTACTCGAGACCCTGGCTCCCTGAAGTTTAATCATATCACATGCTTTATACTCAAGGGTAGGTAAGTTGTAGATTTTATGATGTAAAGGGAGCTTACCATGAAAACTCCCGTCTTCATAGGTGTACAAAACCTTTACAGGAGCCACAAACTTTATTATCTTATTCAAGCTCTAATATTTTTTTTTTCTATTGATTGAGCTGCATGACATGGCAACCTTAAAGCAACATTGTGTGGGGAATTTGGTTTGGTGCGCTTTGCTCCCAACAGAAGTTACACTGCACTGTTTAAAGACACACAGTGCTGTTTTTTATATCCTTGTTAGACATTGTGCATCTGTTGACAAAAAGACTGTGCAAAGCCGACTAAGGTGTTGTGAGAAGCTGAGCAACCATGTGAACTGATAAGGATAGTAGTTCACATAATAGTAATATTACAGGATTTTGTGCAAATATAACTCTGTAAGCTTCTTCAATTGTTTTTTATAAACTGTTTGCATGTGGTGTTTGTGTATTCAACTGTCTATGGACTTTGGCTAAATGACTTCTTTGGAGAAGTTAATTTAATATCTTAGTTAAGATAAGTTTGTAAGGTGCCAAACTTCACAGGGAAAGAGACAACTCTGTCATAAGATGGATGCATTTATTTGTATGCAAATCTGGGATAAGAGGGTTTAGATGGCACTCACAACGATGACACTTAAAGTTACATCGCATCTGTTATGAGTAATATCTGCAGGGATGTACACTCTGCTTCTTGCTCGGTCACTCTCTCTTTTACTCCTCTTAACTTCATTCATCACTATCCTTTTCCTCTTAGCCTCAGCCATTGTATCTATCTGTACAGAGGTGGCCTAACTGATTTCTATTTACAACTTAAAGCTGATGTGTAGTTTCTTAAAGCTATACACACCTGACCGCAGCCTGCTGTCAAAGTATAGTGCAGTAAACATGTGGCAGTCGATCGCCCTGTGGACAGGGGAGAGATGACATTCTCCCTGTTGAAAGTTATTGTACTTTTAAATCAGCCTTAGAAACTACTTTTGGAAGTTGTTAAAGTTACATATTGTTGCTTTAATTTGACTTGCTGTCAGAGAACACAGTTTGATTTAAGTCATGTCAAGACTTTTAGCTCTGAGCTTTCAGGTTTTTTAAAATGTCCTTTTTTAAACACACTATTAAGTCCTTTATTACAAATGTAGCATGTGGGAATACCTTCATAACTTTACTGTGGATCATCTGGACTACCTTTTTTTTCCCCTGTTATGTTAATACCGACATATAGCATTAAACAAATGCTCTGACCTAGGAGTGTAACCAAGGAAAACACTCCACATCTACTCCCTGATGTGCTTCAGGAGTTGGCTTAGCTCAATGAAGTGGAGCCACAGTGACATCCATCAGAGAGGCAATACATTAAGAGAGATGATCATTACAGCATCTGAGGAAATGTCTCCACTGAGCTCAATTAGTAAGCTTAACATGCTGGAGAGAAAGAATAATTGTGCTATAGCTATAAATTTGTCTCTGTTTTGATTTCATTACGTTATTCGTAACAAGATAATATAGATGACATTTGAGTGTATTTTTCATTGTTGCAATAATCCCAAAAATATTTTTTTTTTACTAAAACAGGAAATCTCCTTTCTTAGGGACAGCTTGCTAAAACATCTCTTTTTAAAAAAAAACACATCCTTAATTTCATATAGTGTCAGATATAAAAACTGACAATTGCAGCGGACATACACGGGCATGCAGCAGTATTTGTACTTTAGTATTTGTTCTTCATCTCTATTAATGTCTGAATTACTAATTACATAAAAAAGTTAAGTGCCAAATATGTATTAATCAAGCTTATAGTTAATGCATGAATGACTGGACTTTACTTTAATTTATTACAATTAGTTTAACTTGAAGCTCTTCTGAGGAACTTTCACTTTGTAGCGATTTTTGTGACCGCTGATTCCTTTTTGTCTCTTTAATGACCTTGTCCTGTACATGCGTAGGTGTTTTTTTTCTGACAAATCTGACAATTTCATATCACTCATTGTGAATATTTGCTGACACCTACCCTGTCGCAAAGATTCTAGGAGTTAAAATCCATACGTGGTAAATTTAGACACTCATGGTCACGTTTGTTTTTGTACATTCATCTAGGGGCATCAGTATTAATTTTAGTTTGTTTCATAACCAGATAAAAACTCCTCACAGTAGATTTAAAGACATTTTCCATCTTGAAACATTTTTTTAAGGTATGAATTGAATATTATTTTAAACATATATCATGCATTCACACAAATACCCATTTCACTTAAAGTTGTGCAAAGGTAAAGAAAGTGAGGAAAGTGAAAGACCTCATTGTTTCTCTTCACCGTTAGCAGATAAGGCTAAAGGTTGCTATGGAAACTCAGCCAACTGGAGCCAGAGTCCAATTCAGGAAAACCACAAAGTCAACATGAACACGTGCTATGGCTGGGAGGGAATGAAAAAAAGTTGTGATTATTCAGGCCATAATCAGAAGTCAAAATATATCAACTGCAGGCCCTTGGATACAGTGACACATCACCATTAATTTCCATCAGTTCAGGTAAACTACGGCACGATGACACATTTACAGTATATATATATAACTAGGGACTGTCACTACTGCAGAAACCATATCCTTTTATTTATCCAAGGCAAGGCCAAATGCTGTTATGGTTACCTGCTTCCTTTGAATGTTTTAAATCAAACACATCTTTTGGAAATGAGACATTAAGCTAATATCTTCACAGTCCTCCCAAACGTCTGACTGCAGAAACTGAGAGGCAGTGTATGACTGGCAGGATGTACGACCGTAGAAAAGCTAAAGAAAGATGCGGTTTAGTCTTGTTTAAAGAAACTGTAGCCAATTTATGACCTTATACGATATGCAATGTGAACGTTCCCTCATATTCACACAGTTAACACTTTACAAGTTACATTTTATAGTTCAAGGTCGACTGTTTAAAGGTTTTTCTTATATGGTTTATGTATAGGATATGATATTTTCTCTAATCTAATAAACATAATCTAATACATCCAAGACAAAACACCAAACCTGTGCTGGCCACATTACGTTTCCTTTACAGTATAGAGGTATTTTTCTAACCCGGACCTGTTTTCAATAGGAAAGCTTGGTTAGACAGTAGAAGATATTAATCTCAGCACAATATTTAAATAGCTTCAGCAGTCAAGACTATTTAAAAAATAATCCCAATGTGGGCAGCTCTGTGTCAGACTGTTTCTTATCATGGCTGTTATTAGGATGCAGCAGGCCGACTCTGATCAGACCGCTGCAGCCAAGTTATTCCCAACCAACCTCAAATCAGGAGAATAGTTAGACTCCAATTAACCAGTGAATACTGTAGCTTCCTTTTTCTATGATCCTTCATACATACAGTATGTACTTATAATATGTATAACATCACAATGTTACACACAAGACTTAGCCATGGCCGGGGTCAGACTTACAGCAGTTTTAAAAAAACGCTTTAGAAATAACGTAGCATCAGACACACAGGAAAAACTTTGTGATGAAAGGTGTTTTCTTTAGTAAAAACTGCAGGTGTGAATCAAAGTGTGAATTTCATTATCTATCAACACTAGCATGCTAACTTCCTGAAAAGCTTTTTTGGTGCAACTCAGGTGAGGCGACGTCATCATAAAGATTTTAAATCCTTAAAATTTGTTTGATATTATCAGGGTGAACTTTTGAGTGGGTAAGCTGTTCAGGAGGTTAAAGACGCCATGGTATTCTGGGCCTAACAGGTTGAGATATCTGAGGCCATATTTTGGAAGGGAAATAGTGTATGAACTGGCCTCAAAGTAATGTATTCTAAATCTGGTTAAAATGCACTATACATTTTAATCATCTAAGCAATGTAATTCAGAAGAGTAGGTTTAAGCATGTCTGCTCTGAAAACGTAAATAACATCAGACTGCATTTTAACTACACTAGACAACCGAGTCAGAAAGTTTAACAAGGTCAAGACCCTGAAAACGTACCTGTTATAGCTATGATCTTCATTTTTATAAGTCTGACAACTGCATAAAATATTTGGCCATCGTGCTTCTCTCTTCATCATGCCTGACCTGACTCATAAGGTTCAAACAAACAATCGTAGTCATGAAGCATACCAAAATAGCCATGGTAATGTCATTATCAGCACACACTGACGAAGAATCAAGGTTGGGGGAAAAAAAAGCCAAATGTAATAAAAAGGCTTTTTAAAACAAGGATGGACGACTCACCTTTATTTCTCTTCCAATAGAAAAGTGAGATTTTTTAACACACAGTTTACACTCAATCTGTCATGAGTCAAATCTACAGCTGTCTAGTGCTCTGATCTTTTGCTTACTCGTGTCATTTCTTGCAGATGAAACATGACAAATGAGGCACACGTCATTAACCAAGCCGTTCATTACAACTTGTCAAATCTGATAGGGAGGGAGTTTTTTTTTCCTCGCATAAGTCTGGAGAAAAGTCCTTTACAACTGCCAGTTTTAGCACAGGCGACTCCCGCCACTGGTGTGGTACCTGTCCAAGAACAACTTGTCTGAGGTCGCTGCAGAGTCGGAGTCTGACACAGTGATTATAGGTGGTGCTCGGGGTGAGGAAAGCTGCGGTTTTACGCGCTGAATGTCTGAGAAATCCATTGTGAGCTTCACCTTTTCTGAGGTAGCTCTTGACTGAATTATTTGCCACTGGGAGGAAGCGGGTGAGTCCCCGGACTCTTACTAGGAGCTATATCTCAGACAAACTGCAGTGCGGATAGGCCTGGGTGCTAAACATGCACATGTGTGTTAAGCATTTTAAAAAGGATGTTTACTTCAGAAAATGTGGCAAAGAAGCCGCCTATATTTGTTAAATTGTGTTGTTGAAATCTGAGAATGATGGGGAGATTTGAGGTGATCAACACTCTGGTTGTCACTCACTTTGCTCCACTGCTAAAGCGACCTTTTGAGGGGAAATAAGCCATAATCCACACTCCAATGGAGCCATTGTGTATGGAAGCAGTTACCTCATGTGTACCAGCGGAGACCCTCCATGCAAATCTCCCCGATGGAGGGATTGAGATGTGGGGAGCGCCTGTGGCTTCGGAAAAACTACATCTTTCTATCTGAAGAGTCATAATGTCAAGCATGTTACAGTCCATCAGCTGGATACCTGCCACAAATAACTCCTACCAAGAGGGCCCAAGGGAGTCATATCGCAAACTAAAAGCTTCTTTTTTTTTTTTCTCCCCCCTCTCTTTTCGGACAGAACTGCTCTGCAGACGCCTCACGGCCGAAAGCGTACACTTGGCATGTAACATCTTTGTGTGTTCGGTGGGTGTTCGGGTGGGCTGACATACGTGTGGCATGTTTCAGGGCAAAAGAAAAACGGTAAGCGCGATGCGTGTACGGAGTGTCATGACGTGTTTCGTGCTGCTCAAGACACATTGTAAACTCGATCAGCCACCCAATAAATCCAGCTGGAGGGAAAACACAACACAAGATATATGGCTGTTTAATGATTGCGGGCCGAGGTGGAGGTGTAGAGGACTGGACGGAGCCTGAATGGGGTGTATCATGGGTTCAGGGAGAGTTGTGGGGGTTGTAATCCACTGGGACTATACCCTCAGTTTGGAGCCTACATGGGGGTAGACACAAGGCCCTAGTCACAAGGGGTTAATTGTAGGTGTTTAAAGAGCACATGTCGTTAAAGGGCTGCTGGGTGGAAAGAGTTCTATTTATACATGGCAGAGGTAATGAGGTGAAATTATTCTGTCGGACAGAGATGGGATGTGACCACAGCAGGCTGGTGGAGACTCTCCTGCACTGGTCTCGCTCTCCTCTGAATGTTTTCAGTCCAAATACGGGGAGCTGAAACGTAAGCTCGCTAATTAATTCCCATTTACATACGACCAGCTGTGGTTTCCATCGCACCCTGCAGCTCAGGCGCCCTGTCACAGCCGCAGGGGATTGACTGTCTAATTAATGATTCCCCAGATGCAACAATTAAATAGAAATTAACTTAATAGGCCTCAGATGGTTTAATGCCACAGTGATGTTTTCATTACTCATGTTTACATGAACACACACATAAACACAGAGGAAAGAGGCAAGGACTCACAAGATCACCTTTTAAGGTTTCAACAAGTTTTTTTCTTTTATTCTGGAGATCAGTTTAAGTTTAAGAGTCAGTGTGTTACTGCAGGCGTTACATTTCTGTAACTGTGTGTTTATTACCCTTAAACTATACTGTGGAAAAGTCATGAGATTGATTGAGTGAAAATATCCCCGGAGTGAATAAACAAGCAACAACTAGTCCACTAGAGGGAGCAACTCCATAGGGATCAGTAAGAGGAGATAACAGTGCATGACATAGTTCAATATTGAACCTGTCACACACTCCCTCAGTAACAGAGACATGGTTTAGGTTTTAGATTTGAACACTCACTGGGTTGATTTTATTGAGTTATGGTACATGTATCTACATGTGTATGGCTTAAGCTGAAAAGGCAACAGAACAAGTTATTAACCAAATCAGTCAGATCAGATTATGTTCATGAAAAACCTGATAGATAAATAAAATATTTTCCTGCATGATTTAAAAATACTTGCATTGATTAAAAGATCTACCTGATCAAATCTAAAGACTTGTTGACAGTCAGATCTTCATTTCTTTATTTTCATCAAATATTGATCACATATTGAAACAAGGGTTATTCACATGTCTTTCATACATATTTACAGATATTTATATTTATGGGTTTTCATCATGAATGGAGTCTTGAATTTGACAAAGGTACCCAATATGTCAGGGGGTCCTTAGACAAGAGGTCTGATTCAACTGACTGGCAACATAAGACAACATAGAAAGTCAATAAGACAACACTGAACGGCCTCAAAAAATGCAACACAACCACAAAGAGACTCCAAAAAACATCAAAATAGACACAAAACAAAAGATAAAAAAAACAGAGACAAATAATACGAAGAGAAAGTACAAAAATGTGAAGACAATTACAATGAAAAACTACTATACAAAGATGAGCAAACAGCCAGAAAATTACAAACGATCCCTACAAATAATTCAGCTGTGTCTTTCTGCGATCAGGTTTGAAACCTTCAACATGTCTGTTTCCAGAGGCCAGTTGTCTCATAATAGTCAGTTCTAGAAATAAAGTTTTGAAAACGTTAAATAAACAACTTAGAATAAGCAGTTATATAATATTGACTCTTAACCACATGGTTGTGTAAGGCATGCGTTTGGCAGTTCCTCTTTAATTAATGAAACAAACATCTACACATGTTGTGTACTTTTTCTGCTGTGACGTGCTCCAGGGTCTGTGGTGGGTATTTTGCTGAACATTGGAGGACACACGGCGTTAGGATATCCACAGGCGAGAGTCTGCGGTCGCCATAATCTGATCACAGGGAAGGCGAATGAAACCAAAGAAAAAAAGAAAAACATCAAACTGAACAAACTGCCAAAATAATCATGCAATTTCTGGAGCTCTCTGAAATGCCAAAAGGAAGCTGGACCTCCTTTCCTTGCTTGATAGTTTTCTTAAATAGCTGCTGAACTTCCTTTAAATCCCTGTTAAGCTGCGTTTTTCCCAACAGATTTTCTTTTTTATATACTGAGTGAACAAAATAGAGAAACAGCAGAACACAAGAGAGAAGTGAGAGTTTGCTGAGGTTGTGATTAATAGACGCATTCAGCAATGAAATGTCTGTCATTCATTCAGCGTTTTCCCCTGGCGCTCAGGTTACATGGACTGAAACAGCGTTTGTGCGTATTAGCACGGGCCCAGTTTTTTACCCTTCCTGTCTGCCTGCTGGTACAGGAGACAGGCCAGAGCAGCACTATGGCATGACGGTCAGTGGCACCCACCCTGCATTTCAGTCGGCGCCTGCTGTCCGCGCCAAGGCTGAAAAAGGTGAGATGGCTGAGATATACACTCTCTCAAACGAGGCCATCAGAAATAGGTAAAAGTCCACCTTTGTCTGCTTTTGTAGAAAAGCAGAAATGTGCATTTAATCTCAGGGATCAGCGTTGATCCAACCAGGAAAGTGAATTTGAAGTCGATTGTCGACAGCCAACACAGTCCAACAAGACTGTGATTCACGTACTCTGCCTCCGCTGCTCGTTTAGAACTTGAAGCACTCACCAGCATGACCCATTACCTGGTTTTGTAACATGGCAGCAGAGAGAAAGTTGCATCGGTGAACTGCTTAATTTGGCTCGCTAAGCATTGACAGTTAAAACATCATGAGTTGGATATGCATTTCATTACGTGTGCTTTAGATTTAAGCGTTAGAGAAGTGGCCTGCCCTCAGGCAAACCAACACAAATATTCTTTTTGGCTCTTGTCTTCTGGTTGTGTCTCAGTATGACATTCCCAGAGTGGAGGGTGACCTGCTGTCATCGAGCAGAGCCTGTCTGGGCTTTCTAATTCTATTCTTTTTTTTAACTGAACATTTGTTATCCTAAAAAATTAGTAACACAGCTTATACATACTAGTTGTTATTTATTATAGAAACACAACAGATAAAAGACACATTCTGCGTTTAATTTGTTTATCATATTATTGAGTCTAATCTTATTCCCTCGGTCATAAATAGTGTATCAGTTTGTCTCAGCGCTGTGAAGTCTCTCGTTCATTACTATACTACATTAACTGAAACATTAAACTCTGACAGCAGGCTCTGTCTCAGTTCAGATTTTCCATTTGCATTCTAAATGAAGTGATTATAACACACCTGAATAAATGCAAAGAAAAACAAAACTACATTTTAAACTCAAAATTACAAAAAATGAAGAAATAAAGAAATATGTATTTATGGTATTTAAAATAATGACAACTATTCAACTTATATGAAGCATAAAAAATATTAACAAATAGCAGTTTTAAGTCCTTTTTTTTAACGTCTACCTTAAAGTGAGTTCTACATTCTTGTGTGATGGTTTGTCTGCAGCAAGTGAATGAGTGTGTCCCCAGTTTAACTTTTAAAACACTAATCTGCTGAAAATAAATTACTTTTTTTTGTATTATTTACCCAGGTGATAATTCAGACGTCTACAACTTTTGCAAATACTCTAAAAACTCTATTAGTCATTGAATTAGAGTCTGTTCTTTTGCAATATCCAGTTGATTTTGGCTTTCTCAGTCGGTGCTCTTTCAAATCCTGCCTTCTTAAACTTTTTAAACAAGCACGCTGAGGACTTGAACTACTTGTCTTTAGTATAAAGTAATCATTGTTGTTCCTCAGATGTGCGGTTTTTGTTCACTGTTCAGGATTCTGAAATACATACATTTACATACATACGTTTCATTTAAAGTAATATGCACGTGCAGCCTTTGACCCTCTTTCAACCTATAAGCATATAAACTTACAGAAGAAAAACTCATCAACACAATTTAAATGCATCTGATCAACACGGATCCCAACAGGGCTGCGATGTGTTGTGTTTTGGAAACCCGACAGTGGCCTTTTGATGGAAATCACAGCTCTGTCCTGGTCGGGCAGCTGCTGGAGAAATCATCATCTGCGTTTGCATGGCACCCGCTGAGCACCATGGGAGAGCTCTCCTCGGTAATTTCCATAAATATGAGTGATGTGCACCATCTCCACTTGGGTGAAAGTCCCACATGGAGGTCGTGGGGATATATGCACAGGCCATCACATCCTCAGAACAATAATATATCTACAAATGTGTTTCTGTATTTACATAGATTTGTTTTTCTGCAGCTTGGTAGTGGAGACCAACTTATTATTGAGGACGGAGTTCGACCCCCTGACTGCTCCATGGTACTTTATAAAAAAAACAAAAAAAAAACAGACATGTCTGAACGCGTTAAAGACGTCATAACTCCATTTTGTTTAAAGCAGCTTTGCATATTGTATATTATGCATCAGCACACAGAAGGGGGGAGACTCTGCATTGACATTGTTCTAAGATTAAGCAGCAATAATGATCCTTATAATCATGAATTGCTCCATTTTATTAAATAAACAAAACATTTTTTATCTATGACATGAAAGCATCAAACTGAATGTGATTATATAACTGTAACACAGCAAACTACTTTCTGCATCCACTGAGGTAATGATTCGGCCACTCAATTCTGTAACCACTAAGTCCATTTCCTCCAACTCTGAAACTCTACAAACTGCAGTTATTTTCACATTTTTTTTCTCCTTTCCTCCTCGTTTTATTTTCTCTAAATAGTCATAAAAATAGAAACTTTATATCCCAGTGTAACGGCCCATTGAATTTTAGACTGCAATCCATATAATCTTTGGATGCACTGTAAACCTGCTCTAGGCACAATTAAACAGACAGAAAGGTCCACATGGGTCAGAGGGCAGCTCGTCCATGTAACACAAAGCTTCTGCCTGTGTTGTCTGGAGACCGTGCAAAAGAGGGACAGTAAGAATTCTCAATCATGGAGGGCTCAGCCCCTCTATGAAAAAGTTGTTTTATGAATGCTATCTCACATAAGTGTTAAAGGACAATACAGAAAATGCTTTCGTAAAACAATTCTCTATAACCACTTTAATGCTGTTTCCTCATTAAAAAAACAAAACGATTAAACCAAAATCAAAATCAAACACTCTTCCCGCCAACTTGTTGGATTTCAAAGCCTCTGTTTTTTGGTTGTATAAAATAAAGTGCAAGAAATGATTCCCCCTGAACTCATAATGTGAAAACCATATTTTAAAATCATGAAAGAAAAAGAAAATCAGTTACATCTGCTGCTGTAATGGTTGAAATAAATAAAAGCTAAAAATGCGTTTCATGTTCCAGTGCACATCCTCTAAAGTGCTGCTACTCGTTTCTTTGACTTTGGGAAGGTTAAAGGACATGACCTGCAGTGCTTGTGATGGTTCATATCAGGTTTGCACAATATAATGTTAGTGCAAATGTGTGTATGTTCAATAGCTACATAATGCTGTTTCAAGCCAATTAACTTCTACAATTCATGCTCATTCATGTCTTTACTGTTTGACACAAAAGGAAAAAGATTCTCTAATTCATAACTCATTTACAGGATGAGTTTGTCATATTTAAGAGGAGAACAGTGTGATTGATTTGTATGTGTCAAGGTGAGAAGTAGAAGATGTTTTCTTTTTTTTTGGTAAAATAATTGATTAAAAGGTTAAAAGAAAATGGCTGTTAGTTTTATATCTGTGCCTGAATAACACACAGAATATTATTATGTTTTAATATATTACAGAAAAATAAATCATTATGTCAGTTATCTTTCCAATATTCCCCAGTACTATTTTATACTGACTTAACAAAGTATAAATTGGTTCCTCGCTTATGAATAGACTCACTGATTTTTAGATTATTGTTCTTTGAATTGTTTTTGTAGTTCAGTACTCACCTAGAGCCTAGAGCACCTAGAACCCCCCCCCCCCCCCCCCCTCCTCCTCCAAACATTGTGTAAGTTCAACTGTGCTCGGACAGTAAATTAAACTCCTCAGAGGAAACCATTAATAAAAGCCTGACATCCTGCTTCCTTTTTCTGATTGCTGATTACACCTCGGAGTTTTTTGAATGCAGCTTTGCTAGTCACCCCCCAGACCAACGCAGGACAAGATCCTCTGAGCTGTAAATTAACCACATATATTATCTACAGCCCTCCCCCAAAATATGGTCGGTTTATCCCCGTCTCCTCTTTGCAGCAGGCGATGTGAGGCCTCCTCCAGGAAATGATGAAAGAGAAGAAGGCTTGTAATGGTTTTACCAGCAGGCTGAATCCCTGCCTCGCTAAATATTAAATCAAAGCTTACGGCAACTCAGGCAGAAGACAGAAAGCAGTGCCTCTGCAAAAATATGGATGATTCCTCAAAATAAGTCAACATTAGGACTTAGTGTGCAGCAGTCTGTCCTGAATGGACACATTAATATTGTAGTACAGCCTACATTTAAGTCATGCCAAGGACAGGACAATGTATCACATGCCAAGGTCAGGAGCTTTTTACTTGAATGCAGTGGCCCTTCAGAGGTCAAGTTTGAAGCGTGACATGCGAAGAACAAAAAACAATAGCCTTGTGGCTGTTTTAAGACTTAGGATTTGCAAATGAAGTGTAACCATGGTGACATAAATCAGATTGATTGAATTTTAATAGTAGTATCTCCTCATCTCTCAAAGTTAAAGATGAATCCACATGTTTGAAATGTCCAATGTGTGGTCAGGTCAGGGAACATACCTGAGACGAGAAAAAGTATCTAAAGTAGACAGTGGATTAAGTATTTGATTATTTTTTTTAAAAAGTCTCATAGATCAGCCTTTCATATATTAAGAGATTAGATGTATTTTTATAAAACACTCCTTAAAAATCATACTGTCATCTTACCTTGAATATGTTAATGATATAAGAAGTAAGGGGAAATGCATGAAGCAGTCAGACTCAACATTCAATCTATAATTGTGGATGTGATTATAATAGGAGCATTCATAAGGAAAAAAGGATGGGGAAAAGAATAAGGGGAAATTGTGTGTAATCTACCAGATCCAAATTAAGAATGAAGGAAAAATAAGTTCACATCATTTTCCGCTCCTTTCAGGTAACTTTTTGGCACACATAAAATGTCTATTGTAAACATCCTTTACCAACAGCAGTTTTATTTTGAATGCTTTTATCAAACTTTCAGATTTCCGCTGCTGTCCTATTACCTGTGGAGGCTCATTCTCCTTCAGCTCTAACTTTTTTTTTTATTCCCATCGATGCCTTTTTCTGAGCTTGTTATAAAAAGAAAAAGAGGTAAAAGGCCTCTTTCATCAGTAATTGATAGGTGCTTGTTTTGGTTCGGTGGTCATGTGTCACTCTTGCCACGTTGCGTTAGGAATATATCAGAGCGGCAGCGCTGTGTGAAGGTGGGGAGATGGTGGAAACAAATGTGTCATGACCGGAGAGAGTGGCACATACGCCATGCTTGTCAGGATGACTAATAGCCCAGGGCAACAGGTCTCACTGTGGGGTGTGAACAATCAGTCGGGCCTCAGGTTGTAGCCTGACAGCTAGACACATGACTTGGATACATGTTGGTCACCTGCACTTTGGATGTCTTAACAGGACCTTTGTCTTAAGAAGCTTTAGTTGGCTTGACTTTCTCTCCATAAATGACGACATTATTCCAAAAAGAATGTCTTTGAAATTAACTTCAGGTTTCAATTAAATGGTTTTTCATAACAAGACAGCGTTGACAGAAAGTGACAGACCTTTAACGCTTCAGATCAAATCACATGGATCATTTAATCGTTTTGCTTCAACTCAGAATCTTTATTTGACAAGTTTGCTCAGAAGGCACTACATCAATTCAAAGTGACATTTACACTCTCACTCATCCATAGGGAGTCAAAAGACTGACCTGTCTGCTCTGTGCAACAGTATCCCTTTCATATTTTTAAAAATGTATGGTCTGCCTACACTGCACGTTCAGAAGCATTACATTATTACCTTGTAATCAAGCTGTTCAGTTATAACTATACGGATCCAGTGTACAAAATGATGTGTCATAAGTCATAGCAGGTAATATAGTTAATGCAGAAACAGGTTTTTTTCCCAGTGATTACCTTGTAACTTTAGAATGGATGAAACAATATCTCGGCTGTAGACAGCCACCGGTCGGTCCACTTTGTCAGTGACGCCTCCGTAAAAGTAAGACGCTTGTCTGCCAGCTAGCTTCCTGTACGAGGTGAATGTACCTCTTAGTCTTTTGTCCTTGAACATGTTCTGTTAAGTGTAAAATTATTTCTGTCTTAAAAGAAAGAAAACCCTTCACAGCCTGATTTGCGTCACAATCTACTAAAAATAAAGCTCGGAAAATAAACTGAACTTGAGGTTTGTTCTTTTTTTACCTCTCAATATTGACTGGTTGGCGAAAGGCTTCCAGTTGATTGGTTAAACATATTCACACTGGAGTGGATTCATCAGCACAGCACGGAGCCGTACTCAGGAGACCTGTTTTCTCCAAGACTTAGCATTACCGCCATTACACAGTACATTTAATATTATATACATCTGCTCATGCACATCCAGTACCACACATGTTGACAGTGTGAGATTCATGCATTTTGTGGACACAAAAATAGCTGCGTTAATATTGTTTTTTTCTTTATTGCAAGGCTGATTACTAATGTCTCTATAGCAAAATCCTCCAGGAATAATAATAAAATTAAACCGTTTAGACCTTTATATCTCTGGTTCGGTGTAATTTGATATCCATTATGGCAGAGTAACTGGCTGCACAACACCTGAAACACAATAAACCTACTTGAAGCTCTGTCCACAAAGCTGTACACGTTGTACATGTGGACAAAGCAACTACAAGAGATGTTGTTTCAAGTGTTAAACAGAGTCAAGTCATCTGCATAGAATAAATACAGCACCACTCCAGAGCAAATCATCAAACACAAACATTAAAACTTAGTTCACATTACAGCTGACCTATCTGGAGCGTATACCTGAACATGCTGTACAGACACACATAGTTGAAAATGTTGTTCCATTTATCAAAAGAGAAGTTTATAGAGTGCTCATAAAATAAATACAGCACCACTCCACAGCAAAACCATCCAAAAAAGACACTAAAATGAAATTGCTGTACATACAATATGAACTGGCTACGAAACATCTGAAATATGATACACAGCCTATTTAAAAAAACCTTTGACAGACTCTGAGCATCGCAAGTGTTTGAATACATTTATTGAAAGAGATGTTGTTTCAAGTGCTAAACACAGTAATGTCATCTGCACAGAATAAATACAGCACCACCCCAAAGCAACACCATCAAAAACAAATATGTAAAACCAAAATTAAAACATAACTCTTAATGACCTTTATGTCCATTGTATCTAGTCACATGATACCTATTATGAACATTTGTTGGAATGTGATACACCTACTTGTACTTGCTGTACAGATCAAAATAGTTGTACATGTTGTTCCAAAATAAAAAAACTACAAGGTATTCTCCTGACACATGTTGGCATGTTTTTTTATGAATCTGTAGCCCTGATGTATTTAAGGCTTTTTAAGCTTCTAAGTTGGTTCCCCCCACTGAAGAGCACCAGAGGTACTAATTATTTTCAAAGACTTAAAAAAAAATTCAAGGCATCTGCTTTTGACTACAATATATTGGTATGATGGCTAAACTGTGATATCGTCTGCGTAGAATAAAAAACACCCTGAAGCACAACTATCAAAAACAAACATTTAAAACTCAATACACATAACTTAAAAATGTACCTGTTATTGACCTTCATGTCCAGGTTTGTGTACATTTTATATCAAGTGTGAAACAACTGCTGCATTTGAACATTTGAAACATGATACGTTTACCTGAACATGCTGTACACATAAAGATGTCTGTGTATTTTTTGCAGATAAGTAATTACAAGCGACGTTATTTCAAGCGCTAAACACGGTGACGTCATCTGCATAAAATAAATACAGCTCCACTCCACACCCACACTTGACTGACTACTGGTTTCCAACTTGCCAACATCACTTGACGTCTCTTCCAATTCTGCTTGTTCATTTGCACATCAGTGTAACACTGCAGCTCAGGTTTGTTAAAGCCGTGTTAACAACCAATTAGTCATGAGTCGAGGTGGCAGATTTTTATGTTGCCCTGGAAGACGAGCGTTTTTCCAGCGGCATTTTATTTTCCAGGTGTGTTGAGCCATTTTTATATGGTGTGGGCAGACAGCCTTGCCCACCCTGTAAACAGTTATGTAGAAAGTGTCAGAACAATAAAAAAAAGGACCACCAAAAATCTGTTGTGAGATTTAATTGACTTCTATTCATAAGAAAATCAGCCAATGAGTGCTGATCAGCCAGTCCATTTCAGCTGTTCTGGAAGTCACTTTGCTTTAAAATCTTAATGGCTAAGTTTCAATACTGTCACCTTGTTCTCCCAGATGTGAATACTTTGATTGGACATTAGAGCGCATGTTCAATTTCAGATGAGGAACAATATTTGTATCTGTGTGACTGAACCAGAGAAAAACATCCAAACAAGCATATTTAAAAAATGTGAGGGGAGTTCAGGTTAGGCTCTTATATTTTTAAATCAAAATAGTGCAGTAACATGATACAATATTTTATGCTTATTTGTGAAAGGTGATGTGTCAATAAAGGCAGCACATGCCTCTCTTGATGGAAACAGACTGAGCAGAGAAATCATGATGTACATAAAGCATGTGTTTGAACAGATAAGGGAGGCAAGAGAATCAAAATAGCAGCAAACTAAAATGCAAGATTCAAGTTAAATTGAAAAAAAATATATCAGAGGTTTGCCACTTTGCCAGTTGAAAGATCATTTGTTATGCCACAATTTCTTCATTTTTGGCACATGATAATTTGTGGATGAGAATAATGACCACTCGCTCAGTTGTTCATTACAAATGACTTAATCATGAGTTACTCCTTGTATGCAGTCTCAGGGACCATCAGTCTGAGTATAGTTACAAAGGAATTCCTCATTACTTTACAGTAATGTTTATAATAACTCCAGTATATTCAAGTTTAATGGATCTGTAGGTTAAACTGTTCAGTTATGTGTATAAACATACCTGTATTTAATATAGTTGAAAAAAAATCCCTGATTGTGCCTTATGCCTGATGCTGTAAGGTGCTTAACTAAAATTTGGCATTAACCCCATGTTATGTTTAAATCTAAGTGATATGTGTATCATATTGCTCATAAGACAGTTATTTTTGTGAGTCATGCAGTAATCTGAGGGGAATATTTTTCCTCCAACCCAGAGATGTGACTGCCTGAGGCCTTGGCAAAGTCCTGCACAGTCCGGGGGAAAAAACTCTGTTAAGCGCATGTGATTAAGTGTCTTTATTTAAGCCCGTGAACTCCAATGAGCAATCAGAGCCAAACCAAGGCTCCAAACTTCCTCAAAATCATGCTGCTGGAACGATGTACAGTGTTACTGGGCGACCATCATCATTTCTCTCCTGTCAGCTGGTTGTGCACATTATATTTTAGATTCTAGATTCACTAAAAACCTTACAATGAAAGTTCACCAAGTTTTGCTTTGAAGCAGTATTACCATAATAACCGGCTCCTCCTTATAGAAACTCTGTCATCCAGGTCTACACTCTCTCCCACCCACTACACTCTGCCAATGAAAGGCATCTGATCCAACTAGTGTTGCGGTCTCGCCCTGCCTTGGTCTTGATCTTGACTCGTTCTTGATCCCTAAATGTCTTGGTCTTATCTCGGTCTTGGAGCACTCTGGTCTCGTTAGTGTGGTCTTGACTACAACATGAGATCCCACCTTCACAACAGGGCCCAATGTCTAACTAGATTCTCCTCCTCTGCCCCCTCCCCCCTGTGGTGGAATGAATAAACTCCATTTGATCTACAGAGTACCTTTGCACTTTAAGAAAAAGCTAAAGACCCAGCTCTTTTATGAACACCTACTGTACTCACTTAATGATATTGATTTTGATGATGGTTTTGATTTCATCCTTTATGGATCCTTGCCTGTGTTGTACTTACTCTCTGATATACGTCGCTGTAGATAAAAGCGTCTGCTAAATGAATTGTAATAAGCAGGGTTAAACTGCTACATTTAAATAGACCCCAATATTAAATAATCCATACAGTTATTCTCTAGTTGAACCACATATTGACACATGAATAATAGTGACTTATGGGAATATTTTGTCCTGGCATAATGTATGAACGGACAGATCTGGGACATTCTGTCTCTTGGCCTAAATCCAAACGTCTGCTGTGGCCTCATCTCATTGTCCTACTTTTCTATCATATTTAAAACACTCCTACAAATGAATATAACCTTTTTATTTATCCTGATGCTCTAGCTATTGACATTATCTAGCTATTGACATTATTAAATCTTAAATCTTTGGAGGCTTCTTCACCGAGAATGAAGATGTGCTGAGAAAGGAGTCATCAGGACAGGTTGAGAGATGCAGCATGTCAGCATGACAAAGCACATTTGTTTTCTGCGGTTTTTATGAATGAATTAAAGTTCCTGTGTGCTGGCAGCTTGGTCATGTTTCTACCTGTCTGACGGAGAAATTCCCACATTCTCTCTGTCTTGCTCACATCACTCACCCCGATGAGCCGATAATGTCAAGGAAGTTGGATCGTGGAAGTAATTTATTTAGTCATCTCTGCAAAATCCTTTAATGTGCAGTGTGATGTAAGAAACATTCACCGCTTTTGACTCCTAATGCTCTGTTAAACTGAGTCAATTCTAATTAGCTTGAACAATCTTGGCTTAAGTAGGATTGAATTGATGTGATTATTATCTGCCTACGTGTCACACACAGGTGAAACACCAGCTGGGTGTGGGTGTCCAGACGTACTGAGTCTCTATTTTTAGAACCATTTAAAACAAGGATGAGGTCAGAATATGTTCGGTTTTAGACACACACCTTAGAGTGATTCAGTGGCACTAACTTGTGAGACCTGGTCTGGTTGGCTCAGATGTTCTAACAAGATCAGTAAAACATGTGGAAACACTTGGTCACTGACATGACTTTCTTTTTAAAGGGATATGTGGAACATTAGACCAATAGTGGTGCACTGTTTTCATGTTTTACAACTCTAAAGTTTGTATTATGTACTAATAGAATGCAGAATTGTTTGCCACAATATCATGGCTAATTTGCTAAGGCAGCTGTTTTTTTTCTTCTAGTTTCTTTGTGCTCAAAGTCACTCTTGGATGGCTCGTCAGCATCTTTGCTCATCGTTCTCAAGTCCCTTACCGATCAAAACAAGGAAAAAATCTGTGTTGAAATCTAATTTTAGCTTTAATAAAGCTAACAGCCCACTTAAAGGCACAGTATGTAAATTCCACCACCAGGGGGCTCTCAATCAAAACAATTAAAAAAGATGACATTGAGGCTGACAGGAATGATGGGAATGATTTTCTGTTACTCCACCCCTGATGAAAACAAACCCTGAGTTGACTGTAGTCGAGACAAACGGGCGGAACAGCCCAGAGGAAGAGAATATCTTTAGGATGTACCCAAGTGTGATTTACAATACATTTTATCACAGCAGCACATACAGCAACAGAACGGCAACTTTCGGTTGCAGTTCCCGCTTCCACATGTAGCGATCTTTGACCTAACATACTGTGTTTCCACGGCAACGATAAACATGGCGTTTCAGTTGACGCTTTGTCCTAGCGGCCTTTGTGACGAGACTTTTTCTGATACAACTATAAAATAATGGATTTCTCTGGCTTTGATAACTGTTGGAAATATTTGGGCTAATGTTACTTTAGAACTCAACAAAAGATATTTAAAATGAGTTTAGTCATTTTTTAAATTAATTTAGATATTTTTGTGTAAATATTCTTATTAAATTCGACATATTGTACATTTAAAGCTTCTTTCAGGATCTTTCAGGTTTTGTTGATTTTGGCGTCCCTTGTGGACAAAGTGGTAGCTCTTATGTCTTTGTTGATGTTGTCCTTTACATTTTTTAAGTAGAATTTTTTCTGATGGACTCACATACAACTCACTGTGAATATTTGCCATGGAGATGTTTGGAAATGGCTGTTCCTTTCAGTTTAGTTAGTCATCTTGTCTGACACCTAAGGCAGTGTTTACAGGCATAATAACATATGTATGAATATGTATATCGTCACTTTGGATAAAAGCGTCTGCAAAGTGAATTGTAGAATATATAATAATAATAATAATAATAATAATAATAATGTAGAAATAATCAATCTTGTCACTGATCAGCTAGTTTGCTTTTGTAGGTCATATAGAGGCAACACTAACAAATGTCAGTCTGTTTGAAAGTCTGTGCTCCATTCAAAATTTTGCTTGCATAAAAAAAACATCTGCTCATTTTAAATGGCTTTACCCATTACAAAGTAACACATAAGCTTAAAGCAGTTTTTCTTCAGAGACAGAAGTTGAAGCTGAAGAATGGAGAGCAAGTACATTCTGCAAACGAACAACAGGTGAGGAAAAATGGTTTAAATTATTAGAAAGTATTACGAAAAGTATGGCAATTTAAACAAAGCATTTTAACTGTACAAATAAACAAGATTATTTGCCCTTTTATAAATGATTCTGATATCTTCTGCAGAGTCAAGACACAGAAATGTTCATAAAGATATATCTGCAGGAATGATGTCAGAAAAATGTGTTTTGCAAGCCTTTAGATTCCTTGTGTGATAGGCAGAGCCATCACACATATTTCTTTCAGACTTTACATGAGAGCATGAAGGCATCTTAATCTTTTCGTTGATGACAGACAGAATCTCACAGTCAACAGCTGGGAGCTCTGGGAATGCTTCTCTCGTTCCTGTGTTTTTGTTGTATCTGCACGTACATGTATTTCTGTGTATGTGTGTGTGTGTTGCCAGTTTGCCATTTCTGTGAAGGAGTGTGTGTCCCAGCTGGTTCAGACAGCCAACACACTAACCTGTTTAACTCACTCGGCGCCTGAGCCACTGATGGGGGGCCTTTACTGCTCCTGACTGGTCCAACCCCTAAAACAAGCTCCCGGGCTGCAGCAGCGGTTAGAACCCAAACCAAGCCTCCATTCACCTCATCAACCCAGCTGTTTATTTTCAGAGGCATTAGAGGAAACACTCGACGGGGCTTATCAGATCCAAACAGTCACACGTCTTTGTTATTTTACACACAGGGCTCCTCTCAACTCAGCCTCATTTTCAGTAATTGTTTTCTTTCTTGCTCGGTGAAATAACACGGAGTGCTACATTTAACACAAGTGGTAAGGGAATCCGTCAGTGTAAACAAGGCAGATACAATGCACACTGGGATTTTATC
Source organism: Labrus bergylta (assembly GCF_963930695.1). Lineage (NCBI taxonomy): Eukaryota > Metazoa > Chordata > Actinopteri > Labriformes > Labridae > Labrus > Labrus bergylta. Next base: position 23,112,825 of record NC_089210.1, on the reverse strand, counting down.
TGAGGCTTTGCTGTTATTCTATGTTTTTTAAGGGCAGGGCTGGAGCAAATATCAGAGTGTACGTGTGTTCAAGTCAAATTTGTTGAAATGAAATACAGGCTGTTTTGAGGGAGAGTCTTCAGCCTCCCGTACAGACCTCTGTTAAATCCTTCAATAAACATCAGAACCACTTGGGAGTAGGATGAGATACCAGACTGACAGGAATTAGGGAGGACATTCTATTGTTTCCGACTTGTTTTATTATCCTAAATTTAAAGAAGGTCTTTTGTGAGTATTTAAAACTCTTTTTAAGTTTTGTTTATGTGTTGTCATAGCAGAAAATCAGCTCTTTCCCCTCTTATCATGTGGTGCATCAAGCTTTTTGTGACGCAAAAGCAAAGGGGTTGGTTGTTGTGACACTGTAGTACACAAACTCAACATGGTGGCAGTGTTGCACTGTCTTTGAGCCACCTGGATCCCTCTGTGTCACTCTGTACCAAGCAGCTGGAGACAGCACTGAGGATTACGGAGCAGCTGTGAGGATCAACAGGCTGCTCTTCACCAAATTACAGTGAATGTGTTTTATACTTTTAACCGGGGGGGGGGAGGGAGGAAGGAGGGCAGGGCAATGACAATACACAATTGCTTCAGTTCAGAAAGTTTGCTGAATTAATTTCAATCAAATCATCCCTCCTTATCAAAAGAGACAGCCTCATCGGAGAAATCAGCAAGTTTAAAGCAAGCAGGAAATGTTTGCAGTCACTCGTGACCGACAACACAACCTCTGTTCACTCACAGGGTCCTCAAACAAGCCAACGTTACAGCCCAGTATCAAGGCAAACATGGTCCAAATCCCCCCACCCCCAGTCCTACTCCTCACGCTGCCAGCAGGAGCTCTCGTAGATGGACTGGGTAAACTCTGCCAACTGCGCCATAAAATAAACACACAGTAAATCCAGCGTGATTAACATTAATCACGATCACGTCACTGCTAATTCACTGACTGAGGGCAGGGAAATCACTCTGACCTGGACGCTTGTCTTTTAGAGAGGAGGGGTGGGGCGACGCAGGCAGACGGACTTTCAAGAACCATGCTGTGGAGAAAAAAATCATTTAATGAGAAATAAGTGCAACGAAAAAGAATAAGACTGCATATAACTTGACCCAAATTACACAAAGCAACATATGTGTTAGACACGGTTAAGTTGGCTTTATTTGTGTGACCCCTGCATTTGGGGAGGCTGCTTTGAAAAACATGCAACTTTTAGGAAAGGCATCCATTTAAAAGGTTCTCTTTCAACTGTGGCAGTGCCAGACACGGTTTGACTAAAAGTTCCCCCAGGGCTTGTAACTTATTGTCCAGGATTGGATTTCAGCTAAAATTAGCCATCAGGCCGGATTTATTACTCTGATTGAGGACTCTGAAAACGGGCTCCCCGTTAAATAAGCTAAGCCCCAAGTTGAAGATATAACGTTGCAATTGAATTCCGGCCACATCACTTTTTACTCAAATGTGTAAAAGTGGTGGTAATAGTAGCTTAGCTTTCCCAACAGTATTGAACTGGTCTGAGAGGCTTGGAAAAACAGCAAAGTCCCCCAACAGATTTAATGGTGGTGGCAAAACAAGCGACTTTCCTCAGGTGACTTGACTTATTAAGCCCACTGGAAGACTGTGAGTTGTGAAACGACAGGCCAAATTCAAACTGGCACCTTATAGCTCAGTCAGTTTTAAAATGTAAGAAATGCAGCTCAGGTTAGGAGCAACAAACAAGAACTGCTCACAGTCAAAGATACTTAAAGCTCATGTGACGAACTCTCATTTTGGGTCGATTTTGAAATCCCCCTGTGGACCAAACTATTCCTCTTGTGTTGCAGATTTAATCCCGTAGATGTGTAGGTAGTGTTTTATTGACAAAAAAAACCTGATGTCTTTTAATAGTCTTATGTATCCCTCAATGGGAATCTTTGCTGTGGAAAAAGTTAGAATTTCTGTATCTGCGGTGTGCTGTTAATCACTTCATCTGACACCTACCCTGTGGCAGCTGTTTCAGAAATTATAAACAACTATTAGAAACAGTTCATCTTTATGCTAATGTTCTTTTGTTTACTTTTTTTATTTCACAAAAACACTTTAGAATTAATCTGTATCTGTTTCAGAACCAACAAAAAACACCTCACAGGAGCTTTAAACTTCCTCTTATGTCATTCATTGTCTTTTTAAAAAAACTGCCCTTTTTTCACTTTAGTTACAATTATCTGTGATTTATAGTTATTTAATCTGGCCATTTATATTGCTATACTTCTGTTTATAAGGCCTAAACTGTCAGTTTACCATCATAAATCACATGCTCATTTGTTGAACGGAGCGCACAGTCCTCCATGTTTTAAAAAGTCCTCTTTGACATGCGTTAACTGCCCTGTTCTATTGCAAATGCTTTATCATCGCACTGATCTGTCTTTGACGAACAGTAGCGACAGTGTTTCTGCAGAGGTTTGCACACAACCTCCTCACCTGAAGACAAATGTCCTTTTGATTGAAAAGTGGTTTCCTCCTCACTGTTTAAACACAGGTGTTGATTCTTGTGAAAATGACTTCTGCGTCTACGGCCTCCCTCTCTCTCTCCCTCCCTCCCTGCGTTTGCTCTTTTAAATATGAAACACAGAACACTCACACAGGAGCTGTGGACTCTCAAGCAATTATCAGAGATTATTTGAGTACAACCTCCCCCTGCAAGCACCCCACCCAAACACACTCGCACACTCTTTTTTTCGTTTTTCCACCCACTAAACTCGCACAACAGGAGCAGTAGAGGATTATAATAGGTTGCAGTTTGAACAGATCTAGTTCTTGAAAGCGTGCACCATCGCTGCTGCCAGGAAACAGTCTGTCCTGCCATACTGCTGCAGAACATGAAGGCGGGCAGGCAGTGCCCTGGCTCTGCACAAGAACACGAACACAGGCCAGAAGCCCCTTTCTCCCCCTTTTTCTTCTCTAGCGTCACATGCGTCTCCCAAGCAGGGTGTGTCTGCAAAATTAGGAGGGAGAATCTTGATTTCTAAGCGGTAGACAAAGTGTTTTTCAGGAGCGAGTTTGTTTTAACATGCAGCTTTCTGAGCTTTCTTTATTTCTGATTAGTTTAACCAAAATAAAAAAGTTTGGCTTCCCGGGGTGCACTATGGATTCCTGCATGTCTGCGGTTGGCACACATGCATGTCTCGTGGCACAGACCCTGGCCCGTGGCACTGGCATGCTTTGAGCCCACACCCAGTGCCATGCTGCACACTCCTCACCGCTGACATCCACCACTCTGACCAGAGACTGTTAACACCACTGGAATGGACCACACACACACACACACACACAGTGTGATCTACATGCTTCAATGGATTGAATAAAGCAACACACACAATTAGACTTAAAGGCCTTAGGTTTCTTTTTCTTTTTCTTTTTTTTATTTTGATCATATAAACATCAGATGAAATCACTTGTATCGTAAATCTTTAAGTGGTAGATTTTATTTTATAGGATCAAATTAAAAAAAAAACGCTTTAATCTGTGCATTTACAACCATCAGTGATGAAACAAAAATCAACAATATAGGTTACAGAAACTAAAATTTGGGATGAATAATAGTTATTTATTCAGATAAATAACTTTATGCTGCTCATATATTTATATAAAGAGCCAAAATAACTACTCTATGTACCAGTTTTTGAAATAATGTATAATATTATACGTTGTAGTAATCTTAACATGTTTAAATTACATTTTGCAGTACATGTAACATACATTTAAAACTGCACTCATTCATAGCACAAAAACAACTTCCTGATGCACGGTAGTGTAAAATCTATTTATAAAGGACCTCCTCTTAAGCCACATCAGATATAACAAACAAGTAAAAGAATATGGCAATATTGGACCCCAAAATACCAGATATCCAGTTGTAGTTGCATAATACCTTACACAGCGCGGGTATAAATCAAAGTTGGTGGCACAGTAACGCAGGAGGTGAGGTGCTATAGGAAGTGGGCTGTTTGTACTGCGCGACAATGTGTACTTTGCAGGCCTCTGCGGGTTCGAGCCGCCTGTATATAATGGCCAAGCTGTACAGTAGCTGACCACTCGGTGACAGATGCCAGCTGACAGGAGGGGCCACAACACCTCTTTTAGATCCTAACACCCAGCTACGAGCCTCATTTCTCAAGCACGGTTGGCACTGCGGCTGCTATGCTATAGCTATATCCTGTGGAAAAGGATGTAAATATCTGAACCAAAAACTCACAATAAACTCGTGTTTCTTTCTTATTTCAGGAGATTTTGACAGGAATACATATATCTGCTACATTTAAATGCTAAATCTGCTGTTATGCAGCCGAAATTGTTCACATTTTATCCTACAGAATAAAGGCAAATGCAAAAAATAGAGGTAATAACAAATTGGATATGGTTTCCACCACCCGACCCCCAGCTGTGTTTTTTTTTGCGTTAGGATGATGCAGGTAAAGACAGAGCCCTGCATCAATAAGCATGAGTTACTCAGTCATCTGACATCCAAAGGCTACCATCATGCCCTGCAGGTGACCCCATTGATTTATATTTGACCTCTGTGGTCAGACTGCTTTTACTGGTGTGGCTGCAGCAGTGCACTTTACATTACAGCTTACGTCAAACGTGCAGCATACAGTAAACAGCTTTGCTGATCCATCTAAATATTAGTAAAAGGAATGAAAGCGGGACGGGATCAACACGGTTGAGACTCAAAAGACCTCTCACATGTGTCGAGGCAGACTGCGTCCCGCTCTCAGAGCTCAGAGGGGAGTTGCCAGGCTGCGTGTGTTTTCTGACCAGTTTTAAATAAACAAGCTCAAATCCAGATTTAATGAAAAGGAAAAGCAGGCTGATGAGAGAAATCAATTTATTTAAGGACTGATGCCACATGGTAAACAGGGAGCTCTTAGCGCTACGTGCTTGTGCATTTTTTGGTAGTGCAAACTACGGCATGGCTGCCAGGGGTTACATAGTAGCACATTTATTATAGCGAGTGGATTTGACAGTCTAAATAAAGTGATTTTAATAATACTGCTCTAGCTCAGCTGTTTCACTGAAGCTAAGATAACACAAGAGATTTAGACCCACCTATCAATGCAGCTTTTTCTCTAAAGCTGTGAAAGGACTTCTGTGTGTTGGGTCTGAGGTCCTATAACTGACCTGCAGGTGAATCCCCCCCTCTTCTGTCAAAACAACATTTGCATGATATCTGCATGATGACACAGGCCGACATTAATACACAACCCCCCAGCCCACATGAAAACAGCTATCTGCACCATCTGTTGACTTTGTGTGCAAATGAGATGAGTAAATGTTAAAATGTTAAAAGCATAAGATCAGAGCAGTTAGAGTGCAAACATGACACAACAGCTGTGAACACAGCACGCTCCTTAGATGTGCAAAATAATATCTTTGTTAAGGAACTGAAGTACTTGAATCCCTGGACCCTTTAAGCCTTTGTATGTGGCAATAGTGTAAAACAGAATAGTAGGGATTTATTAAAGGTGCACTTTCTAGCTTTGGTAGAGAAATTTAAAAGTTGGAGAAATGTACAGCTTATGTGATATATGTCCATAACTCTGTACACAAACTGCTCTCAGAGGAAAATTTGGTCCCTGGAACACTGTTTAAAGATACAATGCTACGCCAGAAGTTATGGTGGGGGGACCGCAACAATGAAACTGTACTGGTAGCTTTGTAGCTACAAACAGTGTTCCAGGGACCCATTTTTTCTTAGTTTGTTCATTCAGTTCAGGAAATATAGTATAGAATTGTGTCACTTCTCCAACTTTCAAATTTCACCACCAAAAGTCCATTGTGCACCTTCAAGGTCCTGTGTAAAAGTGTACATATGTTTGTATGAGGAGCTAAGTTAGACCATGAAAACAGCAAGCCTGATGCATGAGGTAATATTAACTCAAAGATGTTTTTGTTCCAGTGCATCCTATGAAAGGAACTTGGAGTGCACAGTAGTCAAATGGATCAGATTTTTCAGAATCATTGTCTCATTTACTTAAAGAATTTTACTCTATTTTTTTCTGCTCAGTTTGTACCTTGATCACAATCTGCATTTTTATTGTTTTATTTATTTATTTTTAATATTAAGTTCACATTGGACATGTGGCTCTACCACTGAGCCACAGCCAACCCACATCTATTATAAAACCTGAGGAGCATTTACTAATCTTATTGCAAAGGGGATAAATGATTTTAAACTGGGATTAGTTTTACAAACAGGCTGAACATGACGATGCCCTACTGGCAGCAAATAAACTTCACTCTGCAGTACATGTCCAGAAGAAGCTAAAAACATTTGCAGCCTTCATAACGTCCCTAAGAGTTGAATGTGTAGATCTGATGTTGTTAACCTTTGCGAAACTATGATATATGTGCTTAGGATTTCTCATTAGACAGTCCATGATGGGGAAGACATAATGAACTCCCTGTACGTATAGTCACGTAAATCTCAAACACAAAGTATTCAAGCAGAAGAACTTTTCAGTAGGGAAAAGGCAAATGTGCAAAGACAACAACCAAGTCAGTACAGGAGGAGACATCATAAAGACAAAGATGACATGATTTCATGACCATCTACATGGCTGTCTTTTAGATCACATGTAGCAGAGCATTAAAGCTTCAGAGGCTTTTATCATCCCCAGTGAGGGCAGCCGGGTCGGAACGATAAATGCAGATCCGCACTCCACTTCGGTGTCAGGTGGGTTTCAGGTTACCGCTCCTCAAAATGTTTTTCATGTTGACTCTCTGCTTGTAGCTCTCCAGGGCCTACTTATCATGTACAACAGGAATGATTGATGACCTGGACGGGGTGATCATTAGCTCTGAGAGCCGATGCAGCAGCCAGCTCATCGTTCTGACTGTTTAGACATTAAAAAAACAGGCTGAGGATCAAAGGGTCATTCCTTTTCCTAAACTTGTACAGAGAGTCAGTGAAACCCTGTAGAAACAGGTGCATGATTTGTTTGTCGCCTATAACAGTTTGTCTATGTAAATATCGGTTTGTTTGGTGTGCTTTGTACTTTTCCCCTTCAGTTTTTCCCCCCTGTTCTCCATGGAGGAGTGTGAAGGCTTTGTGAATGTTTAAAATGTCAGCTGCTATCAGTCATTACATCTTTAACAAGTCATTGTTTGTTCAATTCATTTTTCAGTTTTTTAACAAACATTTTATCAGTTTATGCATATTCTCTTTGCTATGCTTTTTTATATCCCTGCACGCTAAACTAGGTACCGTTACTGAACTTGAATTATTAACAAAACAAGGAAACACAAGGTGTAAATGGGGCAGAACTACAGTGCAAACATAGATAACATCCATTTATAGCCGAGCCAATATATCACAAATGTTATCTCTGAGCCTCAGCCTCACACATGAAGGGGCTGATTTGTTTGGTTTATTTAAACCAACAGATACAGACTACAGTCAATCGACATTTCTCTGCACCTTCATGCATTGAGCCAGAGGTTGGTTCAATTCCAAGGTGGGGCGACTGTGGCTCAGTGGTAGAGTGGGTCATATTTGAATCGATAGGTTGTGGGTTCGATCCCTAGCTCCTGCAGCCACATGTGGAAGTGTCCTGCGGGGCAAGACACTGAACTCCAAATTCCAACAGGAGCATTGATTTAGGAAAAGCTTCGTGGTTGCATTAGCTTAATCATATGCAATGTTTTAGAGATTTTTTCTGTCTTCAATTGTTTTTCGTCAACCACAAACTTTTGAAAAAAATGTGTGTTTTAGCCACGACCTGCAAAGGCCTGTAAATCACATGTCTCTAAGCTAACTCTGGTTCAGGGCTGGCAGGTGGATATAGTCTGTTCTCTGCCAGTAGATGGTCAGACAGCAGGTTTGTAGACAGGTCTGACAACCTGGAATGTGCCTCTTTGATCCCTGGATTATGGTGTCATCGTTTGGGCTGGGCTCATCCTCTCCTCTGCGATCCAAGGGACCGTTAAGATCCTATTGATACGTGTCTGTCATGATGGATCCTCAACTAGGATTTAACATACCTGAATGTGTAATACTAAACCTGTAGCTGCGTTACGCACAGTATCCATGGAGAAAAAAATGTCCCTTTTGAATAAATGGAGGTAAACATGTAATAACATTTTAACAGTTAGTGTTTGCTGCTACACACCTGTAGCAGGACGACATTTGATCAAAACCAAAAAATAAAAAGCGACAAATTGAACTCCTGAACACAATAAATGACCACCTTATTTTATCTTACTTTAAAGAAAGCAAATACGATTTTTGGGGGGATAGGTTGAATTTTGAGGTCCAACAAAAGCATAAAATCTTAGAAATTGACGACAAAACAAAATCATTTACTCTTGTATTTTTCACACATCTAAATACTGCAAGAAATCAATACAAATGTATAAATGCAAACTAATAGATAACATCTTGAATAATATCTAACTGCATACAAACCCGATCAAACAATAGAACCATGTAACTCATTGCAAAACAGCCATTATCCTTTAATTCACAGAATGATTTCAGGAGAGTATTGCTACAGTAAAGCTGACGTCCTGTGACACGTTCAATCAGTAACGTTTTAATGAGGCACATTCCTCTGCAGCAGGAATGCCGGCAGGATGACCTCAATAATCAGAACTGTGCTGCAGACTACATGTGGCCTGAACTCTGTTCTTAAGTAACCCATCAGGTCCTAAACTCTGTTCATCTTTTGGCTCTGCGGCCGGCCCCTCCTGTGAGACCATGCTGTCATGACTGCTCTCTTTACCTTGTTTCTGTGCAGCAGCCATGACCGCGTTGATCAACAGAGAGGAGGGTAGTGCTGCTGATAATGCTCTGAAGGTTATAGCTGTGGCACTGTTACATTAATAAGTCTGACTATACTTCAGTATATAAAATGACCCTGCCTTTATTTGGGACAGACATCATAAGGACACAGGCCTTTAATGGTTTTCAAACAACACTTTTACTCAGCAATGATGGAAAAGACTAAAGATAAACAAACTCAATTATAAATCCTGGATTTTCTTTTAGTTTGTAAGACAGCCCATCCTGTGAGGGAGAGAGAGGGAGACACTTGTCAATATATTTTTGATTTGCAAACCATGACCCTAAATGCATAGGAGCCTCTAATCAAGACCTGCCTTTATTTGTCAAAACATGCAGCAGCATCGGGCTAGTAAAAGGGACTGGGCCTTAAATTGGGATGGCTTTTATATATTTAAGTTTTACGGTTTATATCATTAAGACTGTAATGCTTAAAAAATGTCTTTGCTGACGTTTCTGCACAACTGCAAAAGTAATAACATTGGAAAGAATTGATTAACCTTTGAACTGGCAATACAAAACCACTTTTTGCAATGCATGATGGGACTTAATTAAATTAATTAAGTTATATCTAATTAAATTAAATAGAAAAGAAAATAATTGACCCATGAAGAGTATGTACAATATGTATAATTATCACACTCATACAAAAAAATCAATGTTTTTTTTGTTTACAAAAAAATAAATATGCAAAATTCTTCAAAATAGATTTGAACATTCTGTCAAATTGTTTTTTTTTTTTTTTTAAGTTGGGTTTTTAAGTTAAGTTTTTCTAAGTCATAGATTTCTGTATGATATTTAACAAAATATGTTCCAGGATCAGCCTTTTTTTTTTTTACCTGGTGTCGTTGCTTTATCGAGATTTATAAATGGCCCTCACATTTAATGGAGGTCCACATTAGAAATAAACTTCCCTTACTGGTCATTTTACTGTTTTCTTCATGTGGGGGACACACATTTCTTCTGCTGTCAGACACCACTTCAGGGCTCCATCAAACAACCTGTGGTGCACAGATTGTGTCACACATAACTCATACAGCGTAACATCAGACAGCGTTTGGTCTCCACCGCCTCTGATGAACCGGCTGCTGCATTCCTGGCGAGGGTGCAGTCAGATAAAGACACAGTGTGGAAACTCATGCAAGTTTCTGTGAAGTCACTCAGGCCAGGAACTCTGTAGAGTCTGACTGTACAAAACATACACAGGAGGAGAAATGAATGAAGTGTGCAGACTTGTTCTGTAATTTCAGTTTAGGGCTCTTGATCCGGTTTTCAGCAGGTGTCAGGACGTTTCATAATTATCGTTGAGAACTAGATCAAACTATCAATCATTGAAATATTCTTGATTCAGAGGATTATTTGATCTTTTTCAAATTTTTAAAACTTTACTCATTTTTTTTTTTTTACAGCTTTCATGAACAATGTGGCAACCTGAAATGTTAAATCCTGCATTTCGTCAAAGGTCGCTCGAGGCTGGCTGTGAAAGTACCAGCAGTCACATGCTGTACACACTAAGCCAAAAAAGCTAGTTTTAATGAAATATTTTATCATTTTGAAAATGTCATCGTGTTACCAAATAATGATTTTTACAGCTATTTTGCCTATACTTTTACTCAGGGTGTTAATATGTGATCAAAGAGGTCCATGAGTGTACATCCCTGCTGAGCATCACTTAAAGCTTTCTCCACCTTCAGTGCAAACACAAGTTGTGTTTTCCTTTTAGTGTAATTAACATGTCAGCCCAAAAGCTTAGCCATTAATCTGCTCTGTTAGGTAAGCAGTGTGGAAAGTATATTTTACTATGTGTGACAGAACGTTATAGACTTTATATTTTCACATTTTGTAATATGGATTTGAAGAAGTTTGTTTGATTCAGAAATAAAAACATATCTTTCAATAGAGAAATCTATTTAAACAATCTAAGAGTTCATATCAGGAACATACAGCCATTCATGTGAATTCCCTCTTTGAACCACTGATCCTGCGTCACATTCCTGTGTTGAGTTCAGCATGTAGATCAGTCTTTAAATGAAATATCCTTCACCATCCTCACACTGTATTCCTACCTCAGCCTCCCCACAGCTCTCAGACAATAATTACAGCCTGTGCATGTATCGTGTGTTTTACATTTCCTCCTTTGGATGACGGTGCAATGAAGCATTTCTCCACAAGTCCCGCAGAGTTTATTTAGTGCGGTTTGGAGGTTTAAGCTATTATCTCTGTAGTTGCTGATAGAACTAAAGAAAGGAGTCTTTGCACATAAAGAAAAGCAGCGAGTTGTGGATAAGCTACATCTTGAGTCAAACTAAATGTGTGTCATCAGTGACTCAAATACATTGATTGACTTTGATTCTATTGTAGGAATATAAACACAAGCAATGGAAAGTCAAATATTTCTCAGCTGATCAGCCGGTGTCATGACTCAGTTGGTCATGTATGCAGGTTTATGTCTCCAGTCTTTGATCCAGCCAATTACTGCACCTCAGCTCACGCTTACTGTATATAACCAGCGTTCAGTTACAAGGTGGGTGTGCTGAGGATATTCTGTGGCTTCCTTTGCAGCAAAAGTCTCATTTAGACCCATGTTTAAGGGGAAAATAAAATCAAGTCTGTGTGTTTTTTTTTTTTGTTTTTACCAGGCACACATTTAATTCACTGACAGTTTCCTGCCGCAAATCCTTCCTGTCACACATCACACATCAACGGTGGAAAAACATCCCCACAGACCAAGCGGTGCATTTACACTGCATGTGAGTCAATAGAGATACTATTACTCAGACACTATAATTAAATGTGTGCTATGAATGAACACACCCGTCCACATACCTTTGTCTTTAAACTGTCATCTTTGAACATCAGGGAAAGCACCGATCATGGCAGGCATGCATCCTTTTTTTTAATCTGAAAATTGTTTTAATAGATGGAAGATATAAACATATTTTAGAAGGTTTTCGACAAAGGATTTGTGTATCTGTCTTTGCTCTTCTTCTTTTAGCTGTGGGAAAAAAATAATTTCAAGTATTTTTTTAAGGTCAATTAGTGTCAGTATGAGCATTAATGGAAACACATTTACGGCATTCAACTAAACTAAACTAATATTTTAGCAGTAAAACATGAAACCTAGAGTTTTCACTCATACAAATCCTGTCCATGCATCCAAAGGATCTGTTTATCAAAGAAAACATCAACATGTTGTTGTTCTGGAGTTGACATTTCACAAGAAATCAGCCGGCATGGATGGTGTGAATGAAACACATATATATTCCCAAAGTTTCAACATTTCAACAGCTTGTCATTTTAATGCAAAAAAGTTGCTCTTTCTCTTGCAAACATGAAAGGTCAAGGAAGAGGAACAAGGGGAGGAGCAGGAGACAAATGAAACTATGTTGAGATAATTATGATACAGAGAGAATCATCTATTTGTATCTAGTATTTTGTTTTAAAAAAAATCATAGTAATACCAAGAATTGAGTTCTACAAGTTAGTGATATTTTGTTTGGTTTGAATATAACAGACTCAGTTCAGTGTCAAAAGGAGAAGTACCGTCCTAGTCCTTCTCAGTTCAAGGCTGGGATGAAGAATGCGTACAGAGTGACTGGTAGGTCCACTCTCACACTAATCAGGGAGCATATTCATTAATGTGTATATTTACAGTAAATGCAAACCAAAAAGGGTGCCCCGAGTTAATGAGCCACTTACAATAACATTGCTTTTTAATGAAGCATGCATCCCCAAGTGTTCTTCAGGCTACTGTTTATTTAATTCCTTCATTGTAATGAATCTCAGATGCCTCGTGTTTACACCGGCAGAGGCCGATGGATGTATTTCTAATTCGCTTTAATAGAGCTCCAGGTAAAGTAAACTGTATATTTTCATTATGTTGTTCCAGTGGAATCATTAAGACTTTTTCCTGTAATTATGCTGAAAAATTATGTTTGCAATTATGCCATGTCCTCTTACTATGCAGTAAATGCTCATATCGGTCACATTTGCTGCTCGACCTGATGACAGTACCCTCTGACTGCAATTAGAAGCAGTGAGTTGTTGACAATGTAATCACTGTGACCGTTTGCTCAAATTGAAAGCACTATAAGAGATGTATATTCCAACAAAGTTCAATGCATAGAAGAAAAGATGGGTTATATATGTTTTGTGATGATATAGATGTTAGGGGTTGTAAGTATTCGAGGGACCTCTCCGACTTCCTGCCACCAACACTGGTCGGGTTACGCCAAGGGGCGTCTGAAGATTGTTATCATCCGGTGATCCGTCAGAGTAAATAGAACATCTTCTATAGACAGGAAATGCATGCATTCCACATGAACAGAACGGTCCAAAAGTCTGTGACAGCTGAGGATAAGTGGCTCATACTATGAATGGAGAAATGAGGGAAAGTGAACAAAGTATTGTTTGGTCAGCAATCTGTCTTGGAGTGAGACAATGCCTCTTTGATTGTCGTCTCTGTGGCCCCGAGATTCAAGTTCAATGCCGAGATATCTATATGCCGTGGCACAGGGGCCCCAGTTGTCGGAGGTCAAATGAGTGGGAGGGTGCGTAGGGAGTAAGGGGAGAATAGGAAGTAGATGTGTTTTAAGGTCAGAAGGAGAGAAATCCCAGGGGGAAAAAAAGATCATAAAAAACAGCTACTTTTATCTGACCTTGCCACCAATCATAAAATATCCTTGTGACCATACACAGTTTTTGCATGCACCTTATGCATCACAAGACAAATAATTTGCAGAAATATGTGCAGAACTTATGTTTAGACTTTTCATGTTTTCTGCATCAAAGCCTGCCATTATTTTCTTAGCATGAGCTAGTCAAATCACATGTATACACAAGACATGTAGTCTTGCTGGCTTTCTTTTCCCAGATTCTGTTTTGCTTCCTTTTCTTCCCTCCTTGCCGTTTTTCTTGAATCTGAAGTGTACTGCATGCACATGCCTGACCCTCTCTGCAGTGATAAGATTGTGCAGCTCCTGATAATGTGTTCTGACTTTGTCTGTCTGGCCAGGTGTCTTCTATCAGTCTCGCCCACTGTTACATTATTTGCTGAATCCCGAAGAGAAGATTATGACTTGTGGCAATCCCCCTCTAGAAGTATCTGTTCAGTTCTTTCCACATGCAAAAAGACAGAGTTAAGAAAACAATTTCCTGCAGAGAAAAGTCTTCTAAAAATTTAATTAGTTTTACAAAGTATTAAATAATCAGTGATAAACTAGCATGGCCTTGTTTCTTATAATTACATGTTATGGTTATGTAAGAAGATGCTTCATACACTTACAGGGTCTATGAGACAGAATGAATCACTCGTGGTCTGGAGGATATGTTGTCTGAGTATTAATGGAGACAGCAGTCTAATAGTGTCTGTGTCTGAGATTGTTGGCCTCCTGCCCACTGCACTAACTGTCTGGAGGAGGAATATCAGAAAAGCACAAAAGTGTCACGTTTCATTGCTGTGCCTCTTTCTGCATCTGTCTATGTTCATCCATAATCAACAAAATAATGAATATTGCCCTTGGCCTTTTCACATATGCACACTCAAATTTTCAAGAAAAGTTCAGGACAGCCTGCTCCTTAAATCTTACTGATTTGCTCGTTCGCACATGTCCCTCAAAGACCGAGATCTCAGGACAAGGACGAGGTCTCAGGAGGAAAAACATGATGTAAAAAAACAGGTTGTGGAAGTCCCAATGATGCTATGCTGATGCTTCATATCCATGCTCTGTGTAATTGGGTGTGCAGCGATAGTATGTAAAAGCCTTATTTTGTGTACCAAGACTAATCCAGCTGTGCACCAGTCTCGTAAAGCAAACATCACCTCCTCCCACTCAAACATGTTGAATTTTCACAAATATGATTATTGCTGAGTTTTTCACATCCAGTGAAAATTGTGGCTGTTCGCATTCACTCATACAACTTAACCTCAAAAATCGTCAGGAAATTTGCAGCAGTCTTGTGCGTGCGTAAAAAGGCATTTTTGCCTGCTTCCCAGTCTGTATACAGCCAATTGTGTTCACTGGAAAGTCAACCAACCAGAGGCCCTGCTATAGTGGGAATTAAATCCAGGGCCTTTGCTCGTCTTTCTCACACTTCTGACTCACCATTCTAAGCTCACACGTAATGGTAGACATGATGGGCAAGGCCTGATTCAGCTTGCAGCACTGGCCAACTTTTAGCAGTTGCCAATGCAATTAAAAGAGGTGGTCTCTCTTCCCAAGGGTAAATGATTCAGCAATGTCAGTCTTTTCAATTTTTTTCCCGTTTTTTCTCCGAAGCATCAACCTCACCATCTATGCACTTTTTTAACCTTCTTCCCAGGCTCTTCCAAAAACAAGTCTCACCAACTTCATGGAATGACAGTGATTAAGTCATTTCTGAGTTTCTTGAGAAGGACGCCATTAGTTTCATTTTTATCGTGCATAAGTTCCCTTTTCTAAATAATTTGTGCCTACCCCACAGCGAAGAAGCACTACTGCATTCTGACCATGATCAATCTTTTTTAATATCTGTGTCCTTGTAAATGAATCACATTTTTAGGCATCAAATGTGTATTTTCCTGCATTCTCTCGCTCTTAAAGGAGACCCTGAGAGACAGATGTTCCACACTGTCTTCTCTCCTCTGGCTCAGGAAAAAGCAGACCAGACAGTGAACCTGAATCTTGGGGACAGACTTCCACAATGGCTACAATGTTTATCTACATGATTACAAGATGCCCCACTTGTGCACAAGCCAGACTCTGGGAGGAGATGCAACAATACAACAAGGTCACACAGATTTGGCTTCTGCTTGCTGATGATTGCAGTTTTTGTAACCAAAGAGAAATCTTATTGTTACCTGTAGTTATCCTTCAAGAAAACAACT
This sequence comes from Labrus bergylta, assembly GCF_963930695.1. Classification (NCBI taxonomy): domain Eukaryota; kingdom Metazoa; phylum Chordata; class Actinopteri; order Labriformes; family Labridae; genus Labrus; species Labrus bergylta. Next base: position 23,097,108 of record NC_089210.1, on the reverse strand, counting down.
CTACTCCCCTCTACTAACTACTTCCCAGAAAGTGATGAAAAATATGCTGTGCTGTCAGTGATTGCTCTGGATTTTAAAACCCACAGGCTGACTCATTGCATGGGGGACCCAGCTTAGAAGGGTTTATGAGTCTGTCAGTCAGACCTCTATAAACAGTACTTCAGATTTGTATGGTAGCCATTTGTTTGGTGGGGCCAAACTACATCAATTCGATCCATTGGTGCATTCAATTATTAGTAGCCTGCAAGCCTTGTAGCTAACGTTAGCACATTTTCAGTTACCAAGTGACAAAGAAATCCAACAACCTTTGGGTGACAAAGCTATTAGGGCATCATCAACTTCATTGTCATGATGGTTCATAAGGTCCCATTAGTTGCTAAAATGTATGTTTTTTAATGTCTTTGTTGACATTAGCTTAGCATTTTTACTATTCGTGGACACTCAGCTGAAATGGAATTCTGATTTCTGACTCGCAACAGCTCTACCTCTTTTCCTGTTTCTATTCATAAACCATATTCTGATGTTGCTTTGACTATACGTCCATATTGTCTACAGCATATGGTGGTATCCAAAGCTGATAGTACTTGTGCCTGAAACATATCCTTCAGAGTCATGGTCTGTCATTACAAATAGCCATGTCAGGGTTATCTTTGTCATATTTCTTTTAAAGACACTGCACTTAAATTGGTAAATGGGCTTATATAGCACTTTTCTAGTCTTCCGACTACTCAAAGCGCTTTTACACCACATGTCACACCCACCCACCCATTCATTACCTTTGACACACTGATGGTAGTGATAGCTATGTAATATCATCCATCAGAAGTAACTAATCCATTCATACACCACCACTGAAGCAGCAGGAGCAATTCAGGGTTAAGCGTGTTGCCCAAGGACACAACGGACATGTTCATCAGCTGGGGATCGAACCCTCAACCTTCCGGTTGAGAGGCGACGACTAGTTACTTCCAACTGAGCCACAGCCGCTACTTTGATTGTGTGATTTGTAGTCTAATATATATCAGTAACTGGGATACCAGGTAGCTGAAAGTCTGTGAAGGTTGAGGTGAAGCCGTCCTGTCAAAACTCATTCATCATGCAGCTTTTAGACATAACAGCCGAATTTCCACGCCCTCAGTAGCATTGGTCATATCAACATGTCATAATAACCCAGATATAAAGATTAGTAGTCTCATTTATGAGTAGTGATTAAAGATGAAGAAAAAGTCAACTCAGGTATATTGGATTTCATGTCGCTGACATGGATTGCATTTCCCCCCTCCCAATGTTTCTCTTTACAGTGTGAAACAGGGGAGCGACAGTGATTCAACCTCTCATATGTCAACCTTTTGCACACTTCCCTGTCCAAATAGCCAATCAGGATCCATTTAAGCAGCAGTGGCCTGGAACAGGAACTGACAGGCCTGGCAGAGGTGTTCTGCGCCACATGTGAGCAATGGAAGTCCTCAGCAGTCCGGAGTTGAAATCCATACTGTGGTTTGCACAGACACTGCTGATTACCACACTGCTGGTGCAGACGCGCAGGACAAGGTTGTCAAGTCTAATCGTCTAATGGAAAGAGAGGGAAGTCACCTCAATGATGAAGCATTCCTAAGAAGTTTTTATTCTTTCAACTGTTTTTTTCAATTTAAACTAAGTTGGTATCTCGAATCATATTTTTTTTCTGGTTGTAGTTGTTGTTGATCTGGTTACATTTGAACTCTCATAAACTTTTTCTTTCTCTTTATTGGCTTTTTGTCAGAAATGTCAATCATATCCTAATTGAATAACACTTAAGTGTATTTTAAATGATAATTCAGAAGTAGTCAATATCACAGACAGATGCACTGTAACAAAAAGCAGTCCCTTCTACACAAGATAAATGCTTGGTTACTCGACAACCAGCACTGTTATTTAGTTCTTCATTATTTGTATTTATTCTATGTAAACTTCAGGCTCTGGATTGCAGTTCTGCTGCCAGATCACCTTTCAGGAGGCCTGCAATTTCAGTGTCCTGCCTCCACGCTTGGATTAGTTTGGTTTAAACAAACCAGCTCTGGGCTTTGTGAAGCCATTCAGACCACAATCATTGTTGAGGGGCCAATCAGACACTGGCAGCTACAGGTTCTTTTGACCCATTTTTACACTTCTGACCGTATGAATCCTTTTTTATTCTGATACTTAATCTTAACAAAATGATACATAGTGTGTTCAAATAAGAAACAGTGATTACACAGTTTCAGTGCAAAATTGAATGAGTCTGATTTTGTGTTGGAAAAGATGTCATGTAGCACATTTGTTTTGTCCTTTTACAAAGTTAGATCATTAGGTGCAGGACACAATGTCATAATACAGTATATATGACATGTTGCAGTGCAGTGCAGTATGATACTAAATTAAACAAAACGGTATGATACAATCTTAGTGTGACAATTGGTAGAGGACCTGGTGCTTTGCAATATGATTGGATACAATACGTCACTATATGGTGCCATGCATTATGATATGATACGGTGAGTTATGATAGGACCCGAGACGATACGACTCATTATGATAGGGTAAGGTACGATATGATACGATATGAAACGACACAACACAACACAGGACGACCCGATACAATCTGATAAAGTTATTATTATTCTAAAAAGATCCTTTCATCCTCATGGATAAACTTGTGTTTTACTCCAAAACTTGCAAAACCATTTGGAACAAAAGTTAAAGAAAAATATCTTTAAAAAAAACTACTTTCTGTACGATGTAATCTCAATCATTTGTCATCATGTGTTTGTTCTACAGGAGTGAGTTGTGTGGCTTGTAGTGAACTAAGCTCTGAGGCACCATGCTGGCTTACTTCACTGCAAACACTTCCCTTTTTAAAAGCGAGGCTCCAATGGAGCTCCAACATGAAAGTCTTTGTTTACACAAATTCATGTCAACCTCCTGAGCAATGCACAGATTTCAAAACAAAAACATCAAAAAAAATAAATGTCCAGAGACTCTCCTGTGTTTACTTTGTGGACTTTGCTCAATTTGTCTCAATTGCTCAGTCACGTCACTGAAACTGTATATGTCCTGTCAAAACCAGGCAATATATGACAGATCACCTGGACTTGATTCATCTCCATTCTGGCATGTTTTGAAGTTGTGTACTCTTAGCGTGGCGCCACACTAAACTGCCCAACATTTAATTAATTTCCCTTTATTTACACACGGCCTTTGCTTCTCGCTAAAAGAAAAAAGTATGGCGCTGCATATTGCCGGGGTTTTAATTATCATTGAATACCAATATAAATAATCCTGCCAGGAAAACTTGGCCAGAATTTGGTTTGCTCTGAGTCCAACACAACTACAGTCCCATAAAAACATTATTCATTTACATTCCATTCATTACCACCTCAGGACATCTTTGAGTGTTGCTCCTGATGTTTGGAGAAGCACATTTTGAGTTTAAGCTATTTTTTTTTTTTTACGCCTTTAGAGGGTTTACTTCATAATGTGGAAACTAGGACCCTGAAAACCTTAATTTCACACGGATAAAATTAAAGAGTCTTAAAACTCTTGGCCTCAGAGAGGTGCTTGAATCAAGCAAAAGGGGGCCAGTTTTGTGGAATATACTCCTGGGATGCTGAGTTGTTTATTAAAACCTAAAGCATGACTGTTTTTGCAAGTTAACCACAATCCATCCATCATCCTATAGCAAGTAACCAAATTAGCTTTCTTCCACCCGGGGACTTAGAGGCAGAGTGTACTGGGCTTCCTGTATGCTCAGAGGGGATAAAGGTGTCCGTAGAGCCTGTATTTGATGTTGCACAGACACCATCATCATCACATACAGGGTACACACAACCCTCCCTCATTTACCTCAAATGTGGGAACAGTTCACACAACCATACTAAAACTCCTCTTGACATCTTAAGCAAGAAAAGGCTGGTCAAATATTCAGAACATGCACATGCTCATGAGCTTTATTTTCACACTGTTATCAAATAGAATCTCATCCGTCATTTCATCTATAGTTAAAGGATCAGTTTTTTAGTAAATGTCTTGGCTCTCTTGAAATAAAAGTAAACAAAAAAGGTGTTACTATGTTGGTTAACATCTGTGCTTGCACCCTTCTCCTTGAGCTCTTAATGTAGATTGAGGTTACCCCCATTTTAGGGAGATGCATTGTATGTAAAAAAAAAATCACAATAGTAATAGACTTGCAGTGATAAAAGATATTTGGCTGAGATCAAAAGTTTAACCTGAGGTCTCTTTTCTTGCCCTAAAAATCTTCAGTAAATCAAACCATCAGTGTGACGACAGGTTGATGACGTCATTCACGGTTGATTTCCAGCAGCCGGCGGGGCTTTGATTAGAGCAGTAAATCTCCTCCTGTATGTCTGTCCTGTGAGTGAAAGGGCAGCTCAGTGGTCAGCCCTCCATATGTTGGTTATATGGAGAGGCCTCCACTTGCTGACACTGGGACTATATTTCAGGGTTTTTTTAAAAAATGCATTCAGTTGTCATTAAGAAAATGTGAATTATAGGAAACAAATAACTTTGCAAGCTGATGATTGGTTAGGGAAAAATTCATATACAATTGTGCTGTTTAGAACGCTAATGGTTACTTCGCTATGTAACTGAATGCCTGTACCCCGTATTTTGATTTATTCATGTAATTTTTTCCTTAAAAGATATATTTTTTATTTGCATTCCAATGCATTATACTTTATTTCTATTAGAGTAATAGAGTCAGTTTTGAAGTGTTAAAAACTAAACGATGACAGTAGCGGATCTAAACTTTTTTTTATATGATTTAACTAGTAATTATCTTTAACAGATTTAATATCCCTGCGCTTTTTAAAAAGTCACAATAAGGGCTTTACTTTGTTCCCAAAGACAAAATGTGTGTGCAAATCACTGGTACAATATAAGCCATGCGTAATATCACTTGATTTAGATGCAGACATTTTGCTCTCCTGCTAAATGGGATCAGTGTGGCTTTAAGTGGCGTTGATAACAAGCTAAAGAGAGAGGATGGCCATAGAAGAGCTGTTTATTAAGAGATATTGTTAATTAGTTAATTAAACAGACCAAGTTAAATCTCTAAAATATCTTTGCATATTTGTCCATATAGTAATTCATTTGAATATGCATTTTAATTAAAGTAATAAGCACAAGTAATTGTCAATTTAGGATTCTGGGACATGGCATGATCTCTTATCAAGCTTGTACCACTTAAAGAGATATCTGCTGTGGCCTGAGAGTCTAAAGAACAACACCAGAGAGAGGACGAAGTCCAAGGTCTTATCTGCTCCGGAGTGCAACTAAGGAGAGAGGAGGGGACCAGGAACATGAAACCAACATCTCTGCGTCAAGCACCGAACATGCTAAAGGTCTTGCATCAGCCTCATGTATGTATAATTGATTGCTGAGGCACCATGGGAGAGCTGCATTTACCCCGTGTCCAAAACATGCACAGAACATAATGAATGTTCAGGATCGCTCATTACTTCAATGTACACACGGAGGGTAACTTTGCATCCCAACATGCATTTCACTGTTGTCCAAGCTGTCATTGTTCAGGGAGCCTATGGTCTTAAGTGCTCAGCCAGTAAACAAATCAGGGTTTATTAAATACACACTTGTCACTCTCCACTAGCCATGCATGGGAAAATTTATTTTGACAAACGTTGCCCCACAAGACTTAAGTGTCCCTGGCTGACGCCAACAGATAAATACCACTGAATTAGGAAATGGATTGAATTTAGCCAAGGTATGCTTTTAAAACATGGATTTCTCCCTATCCATGTGGCCTATCTAAGGTCAATAAACAGTCAATGAGTGACACATTTAATTGCTTAATCTAATTGTGTTGCTTGAGTTTGAATGGCGGACTACTGTACATAAAGTTTGAGCAGTAAAGCTTTAAAAAAAAAAAAAAGAGTGTCAGAACAAGTTTATTTATGAAACAGCTAATTGATGTAGGAAAGTGTGTGTGGATTCCTGAAAGAAAGACACAGATAGAGAAAGAAAGAGACTAGATGGAGAGAAAACCTTAACAACCCCCACTACTTGCAAATCTGTGCAACATTATCTGAAAGTTTATTCATATGTGCTCAGCATGTGAACATGCATGGGTGTGTGCAGTGAATGTTTGAATGTGCCTCCGCCACATACAATACAACATGCTCATGTAAGGAACAGTCTTCAGGTCTGTGAACATGCATTCAAATGCACTCACTGTGGTTGAAAAGGTCAGACAGAACAAATGGGAAATCTTTACTCATGTCTGGGCAAAGGTGCATACATCACATTCATGTGACACTTTGCATACATTTACTATAAGTGAGGTCAGGAGAAATAGTCCCTTCACCATCCTGGCATCTAGTATAGCTGTCAGTTAGGCCAGGATTTCTCAGGCCACACAGAGGGAGTCCCCTTTCATACAGCCATCTGTCTGATGCTTGTAATACAGCAGGGCTGCAGTGGCACAAGTGAGTTGTCCAACCTGCCAACCAGCAGCGGGTGATTGGACAGTGGAAAAAGCAGTTACTCTGTGTGTTTGGTTGTGCGGTGGAGAAAGAATCAAGCTTAAACTACTGCTTGGTTCAGCTAATTGTACTATTTTGTAAATGTTGCCAGAAGAAAGCATTACAAGTGCCTTAAGTGACTAGATTGGGGGGGGAGCTATATTATCATTCTTTGCCCACAGAAAGGAGCCTGCTAGCTGCTCTCCAGCAAAGCAGAACATTATGTTTTAGACCACAGAGTTTGGGGTAATGCAGTGAGAGCTTCCAGACCTTGAGGAGACCTTCCCTGCTACCCTCAAACATGCACACACACATTTACACACATACACACCATGTCCATAGCAAGTCTCACTATGTGAAGTATCAGAGGAATCATTCGAGGCTAGATAAAAACACAGTGCAAAGGTGGAAAAGATAATAACGGGGGGGGGGGGGGGGGGGGGGGGGGGTATTTCATTGACTTTGCACTACTTTGGCAGTTTTGATAATTTGATACTAAACTTCTGTGCTCCTGTTACAGATTTTGTGTTTTAATGATACATACTGGACTTTGTCACAGCTGACAAAGCTCTGGAAAAAAAAAAGAAAGTGTAAAACATTCTTGTTTTGTGTTGAGTAAATGATGCCATATGGCCAGTGTCACATGCAATCTTTGCTATTGGTCCACATTCCGCAGCCATGGAGGTGGCCGAGAGCTTTGCAGAGGAATAAAATAAAAAGAGACCAACTGAACAGTTACACAAGCTGTTTTCACATTAAGCGCTCCTGAAAATATAAAGACAATTTCAGGAGAGCCTGCCCCTGAAATCTTCCTCAGTTGCTTATTCACATATGTCTGTAACAGTGTGAAGTTTTCCCTGTTGGAAGTTCAGTGGGGGTGACTGTTGGGATGTAAGATATGAGATAAACAAAAAGGCGCTGAGCAGAGTCTGACACTGTAATTACTGTTTTTTTGCCTTCATATCAATGCAGATGTATTCACTTCTTCATCGGATGAGTGGAAAAGAACATAGGCTCACTGGCGAGCAGAAAGGAGTATGAATAGGTTTCATTACATGCACAACGATCATAATGGTTGCATGATACACGTCATCACCCGTGCCCACTCGCTCACGCTGAATTTTCCCAAATATTTCCTGCTGTGTGGACACATCGCCTCACCCTGAGACTTCACAAATACATTTTACTAAGTTTCTGACCAGAAAAAGTCAGAGTAAAGTCTAGTTGAATAAATGTGGTTGTTTGAGTTCACATATGCAGCTCACATGTGTTGTCATTGTTTTTCTGTGTGTGTGAAAACACCAATACAGTATTTACATTTAACACTACTGTATTAACATACAAACAGGCCCAGCCAGACCTAATGCAAGTCATGCTGCAAGAAAGGGCTGTTTGTGGGAGTATGTGTGTGTTAATGCTTGTATGCCTGTGCTTTTGTCAAGAAACACTGACTTGACTTTCTAAGCGGAACTCAATAATTAATTAAGAATTCTTTTATATTTTGCCCCCTCTTTGTTTCCTATTGGTTTTCTCTCTTTCAATTTTGTCTGCAATCAACTTTTAACATCTCTCCTTTTTCTTCTCCCTTGTGGGCCGAGTCATTAGCATAACAACTGAGTGAGGCACAAAAGCCCTATGGGCATGTGACAGGGTTGTGGGATGGGGGCACATGGACTGAGAGAGAGGGAGAGAGAGAGATGGAGAGAGAGAGAGGGAGAGAGAGAGAGAGAGCTTGCCCATGCTAATATCTGCAGCTGGGCCTTTGGTTTTGTTCTCTATGCAGCTGGGCTGGATGAGAGAGCCTGGATTCCAACACTCCCCCATCGGCATAAATCTTGCCATGCTCCAAGCTTGGAATACGGCAACAATGCCGCTGGGTCATTCTATGCCAAGTCGGCTGGGTCCGCACACACACACGCACGCACATGCTCACAAATAAATTGTTGTTGTGAGGGGTTGTTTGTAGCTACCAAGGCGTTTTTGTTTTTTGTCTTGTGGGATGCATATATTAAGCGTTTATCATTTGTTCAGTCCGAGGCTAAATGAGAACCCAGACGATGCTAATTATTCCTTTCAGACTCATTGGCATTGTCCACAGAACAGAACCAGACAAGATTGTGTCATGTGCAGGGGTCAACTTGACGATTTGTTTTGATGAGCACTTGTCACTAAAGATCTGGATCGCTGGGGAGTAATCACAAGTTATTCTTTGTCCTTGCAGTTGTTAAGATAATGTTATTTTGGGCCATGACTTTGGAAAGAGACAAACAGATACTAGACATGCTGCAACACTGTGACAGTCAGATGTGCTTCTTAACCTCTGACATATTCAGCGCCCACTAGACCGCTCTTCCATAGCGGTGGAATGCACCCCGACTGCACGGGCATGGATTAAAACAAAGCGCTGCTCAGCCACAGTGACAAACTTGTTCCCAAAACATTTGTCCACAGCTTTCAGCCTATCATTAATAACCCCATAAAGAGCTCTTTATGTCCGAGTGGACAGTGTCACTTTTTGGAGTCAACTTTGATGAGATGAATGTGCGTGGTGAGCTTGAATGCTTCGCAGCTGGGTGCGAGCCGGGCGCTGGTGACAGCGGGTACCAGGGCACAAATCCCATTGCAGAAAGGGCATCTTTGTTTGGCCCAGGTGCTCTCTGGATGCACTGCCCTCACATCCTGTGCAGTCTCATTCATTATGCATGAGCCGTACATTTAAAATCATGAGCTTCCTGTCAAAAGCCAGAAAAGGCAGGCCTGGCAAAGTGCACTTTCTGTTGCTTCAGAGGGAGAATAGAAGCGTAACATTTTCAAGACATTGAAAAGGGCCTAAAACGAAGGTCATTGTGTCTCCAGCAAGCATTATAAAATGTATTATAGCTTTTACTTCCCTAGAAAACAGCAAGGCTTCATAAAGGAATCAATGCTTTCAGCTCCACTGAAATGGATTTTCACAGTTGCCTACCTCCTCGGCACTCTGTATGGACTGCATGAATATGCATTGTGTTATGACAAGGAAAGTTTTTTTTTTTTTTGTGCAGCTTTTTGGATAGCTTTTGGTTGCAGAAGTTTGTCATCAGTGGCTGACATAATGAAAAAGAAATCCACTCCTCTCATGTGCCCCACTGCTCCCATGAGAAGATGTGGCTCAGTAATTACTGAAGGATTACAATAATCTACGTTTGGAAGCGTAACCTCCCTCCGGCCTTTGTGGCTCAGCACGAGATGAATCCAGCACAATTAAGCCATTTTGTTTCACTGCATGACTGTTCATTAGCATTATCTACACCAGTGGCTTCGGCTCTCAGACCGGGTCCCCCTCAGGTTCTCATCATTGCATCAGTTCCCTTGGTTACTGCTCTGTCTCTGTGAGTCTGGGGTCAGGAGGGTCAACGCCTGATGATGTGAGCAGACTGCTAGAGATACTCCTGAAAGTATCAAAACTCATCTCAACAGAGATCACTTTTGGACGACCAAAGTCATACCTGGTCATGCTCATCCTGTGGTTCCAACACATGAGAGCACCAGAAACCTGACGCATGGCTGACTTTCATGTGATGTGTAGTCAATCGATTAGTGTCCGTGCTTTATAGTATAAAGCCATTTAGCCTTGCACCAGTGGGGTGCCCTGCTTCTGGTAAAGGGTTGAGAACCTTGTTTAACATCCATAGCCTGGAGCAGCTTCCCACCAGCTGACCAGCCGATATGACCGGGACCTGAGCAATTGGCTCACGCAGGGGCACAACAGGTGGGGACATTAACCATTAAAGAGACACTTCTGCTGACCGTCTGGGGATGGAGTTAGACCTCTCAGCTTCCTCAGGCTTGAAATGATCATCTGGGGCAACTCAGCGCAGCTCGGCTTAAACAGGATTTAGGGAGTGAAACCCCCTTTTATCAGGGCTTACAAGGATGAGACCATAGCTGCTTAAGCAGATCCCTGAGATGTGATCCTGCTGGGAGGAATTCTCATAAAAGTAAAGACGTAAGAATATAATAGGGTGCTCTCTTTAGTGTTACATCATCTAATTAATTTCATTGTAAAAGTTAATGCTGCCAGGTCGAGACAAAGATGTTCAACATTGGTGCAGAAAAGTTTCATCATGCTGAGATTTGAATACATCGATACATCTGTATTGGGTATTAATGCAACTTTTGTCAGTATCTAAATTAATTTGACAGAAAAAGTGTGATTCATATTTTCTCAAACCACTTAGCGTTAGGAGTTAGTCAGGATTTGGTTTCCAATGGGTCCATGGGCTTTATGGGATTTGTCCTCAGTCTAGTGGTCACCTAAGTCTTATCCTGAATACTGTCACCTCTCATCTTTGACCAAATCTGGGGTCAGACGTAGAATATTGGCCGGTGATGAAAGGTGGGATATACCACCCACTGTTAGTTTCAGATTTAATCATGAGCTGCTCATACCACAAGCAGCAACTCCAGAAAATGCTCCTGTTTGTTTACGCTATTAAAATAAATTGCATGTTGTAACGCTCTACATGGTACTTAGGAACAGTTAATTCCAGATAACTTATTCAGGAATGTAACACACACATGCTCACCCAAGAGCACACTGAAAACACACACACACACAAAATAAACTCATAACAAATACCTTTCAGCTCACTGCAGGGTGTGCCGATTTGATTGAGCCTCCAAGTTTGACTTTAATTTGCTGTCCTGACAAGCTGTCATATTAAATATGTTATTGGTATACACTGAGATCACCCATTAGTGAAATGGAAAAATTAATTTGGCAGCAAAGTAGATTCCACTGTGAGGTCAGTGTCTGAGGGCCTGGATCTGGACCGCTCACAGCCTGCTGTGGGTCCGCCTGTCCAGTCCCTCGTTATAAGCCAGCTACCCCTAGGCCGCCATAGGCAAGATATCCAGTCATAAGACCCAAAAAGAATGGCATCAGTCACACTTTAATGGATCCTGGATTATTGTGCCCTCGTCCCTCCACCCCGCGGAGCATGAGGGTGGGTGGTTGGCTCCGATGCAGCCTCCAGGAGCAGCCCAAGTCTTTCCTTGTGACCCTTGCTGTTGCCTGTGGGCAAAATCAGCAGGACAGCTCCTAACCAGCAGGTCAAGCCCTGCTGTGTCATGCTACTTACTGGCCTCAATTTTGTCAAATTAGTAACCAATCTTAACTCTTGTTCTTTGAGGGTACCAATAATCACTCCAAGAGCACCAAAGGGACCAGTTTTGCCCTCTGCAGGTGGACGGACGGGAACAAAAGCAGCCTGCTAATCCTGCTGATAACATTCTTTCAGCATTAGACTGAAAGGAAGTAGCTCAGGGTGGCTTTTGCATCCTCTTGAAGAAAATCATGTGTGTGTAATATTCTCAATTATTTTCATGCAGAAAGAATATTCCCAAAAATGGCAGGCAATTTTGTCCCTGTCAGTGCACCATCGTTAATCATATTGTCTTCCTGTAGCCACGGGGATATATAGAAACTACACAGATGTGACTTTGAATGCCTCTTTTTTAACTCAGTGAAAAGTAATATGCACCTTCTGAAACATTCCACTTTTTTTACTGTTCATTTTAGCTATTTTCATTTACCTTTTGATCCGCTGCAAGATTATTTTCCATAGTTAATGATGAAACTTTCAAACAACTGGCATTTCCATATTTTCTGTCAAAATAAGAGCCTGATATTATGTAAACAGGAAGTGAAGTACCCATAGCTTAAGACAGTACAAAATTAAAGGATAACAAAAACTGTTTTAAAATGTAAAACAATAAGATTTTAAACATGCGATTGAAAATGTGATTAATCACAATTAAATATTGAAATTCAGCAAAGAATCCTAAAATTTTTAGCCCAACTTAAATCAATATTTAGTTGAGAATTGATTTGCAAATGAAGGAGCAATGCTTTTATCATTCCAGTGCAAAGTGTAAGGGGTAATAAAAGTAATCTGTTACAGTACTCTGATTACTTTTTACATTGTAATCTTGTATCATAGCAACAATACTGTTCCGATTTGGAAAACTTATTTTAAACATGGTGTTCATGCTCACTGGAATTGGCCTAACTTAAACTTGTGATTCTTTTTAAAGGAATGAACTGTGACAGAAGAATAAAAATGAGTTTCTAAAAGCTGACAGATTGAGCTCCTTGCAATGGGCTGCAAAACAACACTGCAATGTTTATCAGAGCTGCTCAATAAAGTTAGAACAATTAACTTCTGTAAAGGCAGCCTCTCAGACCGAGTGGCTGCTATCTGATCATTGGTACCACTTAGTGGGGACCTGCTGAGACCTCTGTTTATGCATTAACTGAGCAGCAATAATGAGCACTGGCCTCTCACAGTGCATGAGTCAAATCAAATTCCCTTGCCAATTAGAAGGAGATTTACACGAGACCCTGTAGCACAGAGGCTAATCTTCTTGTGCGATCTGCGCTGTTCCTGCACTAAAACAGCCTCTTATATTCTCATGGACCACTGGTGCTAGCCCTCGTGGTGGGATTTGTTTCTGTTTTCATATGCTTCTGCAGGATCGGGAGGGCTGGAGCCAGTCTGTGTGTGAGCATCCTGCTTGTGGAACAGTCCTGGCAAACGGCCCACTCAGGACATTTGACCCTGTGGATTTTTTTTTTTTTTTTCGTTCTTCTGTGTGGTTTTTTGGAGCTCGGGCTTTTCCTTTAGCAAGGGCTAAAAGGCTCAAAAGGGTGGAAAGCAAAATATTTTCATAAATCTCCTGGACGCCAGGTTGCATAAAAGGTTCCACAGGCGTTTGCATCAAACCTGGACTGTTGAGACCACAGATTCTGTTTTCTTTGCCATAAAACTGCTCTTTCCAAAAAAGCACATATATGTATATTCCATTTGCTTGATTCTTGTAAATTTAAATGAACTGAAAAATTAAGCTTGCTCCCCAAAGAAAAACAGGAGGCTAAATATATTAGGCATAGGAATATAAACTTCTCTCCATCTACTAATACATTGGGTTGAGCAACACACCCTAAGTATAGGGGGGTGTTGTGTTCTGTGAATGCAAAATGCCCCATATGTGAAATAATAGAACAATAAATCAGATTTTAAGGGAAAAACAAGTTCCCCTGCACTTGAACAATATTTATTATTTACCTGTATTTTCATTCAATGTATTTATGTGATTGAAGTGTTTAACTCACATCCTACATTGGTTAGATGTGGAATAGTGATCGTGACCTTACGTTTAAAGGTTATGTTTGGGCTTACTGTCACAGCTAGTTTGAGAGAGTATTCACCTTGCTGTCATAACAGCCATGGGCACAGCCTGCCAGAGCTCCTCACATCATTTGACTCTACAGAGAACAGAGGGAAGCCCCCAAAAGACCTGAAGACCTCCCTTGTTTACTGATGCAGGAGACTTTTTTGCATTTCTCCTTTGGTCTTAGGGGGTGGTGGTCCAAAAAAGAGGGGAAGGGGGAGCAGAATAGGTTCCTCTCAGGACTCTTTTCCTCCTTCCCCGCTTTGTTTGATTGTGGTGATTACAGGCTAGTTTGTTGGGGTTGTCTGGTCACAGTAATTGCAGGTTAGTTGTCCATCACTCCATGGTCTGTTGGTGCTGAGGGGAAAGGAGAACACAGAGCCCCGAAAAGAAAGGATCCATTTAATCAGCCGGGTGAAAAGGTGAAATCGAATCGTATGAATGAGCTTCTCACCTTTCTGTGAATGCCAAAAAAAGCAGGAGTTGAACTTATAAAATAAAAAAAAGCAACAACAGTGTGTTAGCATTGCCAGCAGTTGTGAAATAACTTTCATACAGGACACACAGTATGTGTTGTGTATCCTTATATTTTCCCTCTATAGGCAGAATTGCAGTGATTTTACCCGCTGTCTAAAAAAAGGTATCCTTGAGCGAACAGTTTAGCCATCAATCATTATATTAATGAGGCTCACTGGTTACCTAAAGTAAAAAAAAAAATGTTCCAATGATATTTGAGGGTGTGAAGTTATATAAGGCTGTTTATAATTTACAGCTTTATTCACCGCTGGGGCTTTCAGAGGTGGCTATACTGCCACTGGGGAGCTGCCGGAGTTGGAAAAGCTATGAATACCCTTTTACCACATTCCCAGCCTTATAAAGCAAACCCTCAATATGGACACAAACTCGTCAGCGTATGTTCTGAGAGCAAACTGCAAACCCTACAGGTATGGACCCAAGCTATGCTTCAAGAAAATACTGTAGAAAACATTGTACCAGTACTTTTTATCAGATTATTAAGTCTTAAACTTAATGATTTATCGGTTTTTCACTGTATCATTGCAACACGGCTGATAGTGTTTTCCGGGTATGATTTGCCTTCATGGCTTTATCAGTGCTCAGGATTAAGTCTGTTTGCTTAGGGACAAGAATGCAATTAACAGACTGATCGATGCTGGCATATCACTTGCAGTGACCAAGAGCAAACACGTTTTTTTCTTTTGAACAGATAGGAAAGGAATGTCAAATACGACCTGAGCTCCAAATACGTGGCTGCACAAGTTAGAGGCTGTTGTTATGTAAGAGGAAAATATCCGTGTTTCCCAAAGTCGAGAAATCTATAAGTCACCTGTTTGTTTTCACAAAGCTGCAGGTTCTATTTGTCATCCCACCCTAGTTCTCATCCCTCTGTCTGCAGCTGAACAATAGCTACAGAACCCCCTGCTGCTCTGCCAGGTGACCTCATCACATGGCCGCCAATCAGCCCTCGCTCACGCAAACAAAGGTCGAGCCGAGTGAAAATGCCAGCGCTGGTTCTCACAGTCACCCCGATAATATCTCCTCTCCCCCAGCCCAACACGCATTGACATGGAGCAGCGACACAGATAGAGTTGCAAATGGGCACTTCTATGAGTCAAAGCAGGGGAGGGTGGGACACTGGACATCCCCCCAGCGGACGCCTTGTTCTCCCATTAATTGATCGCTACTTGATCTTGGACGGCGATTCAGGGGTACTCTCTAGGGCAGGCCACCGGTCTCGGTGATATGTGTGGGAACTGTATGGAGGCCATGAAGGTGCACCTGCTAAATGGCCGTTTCGGCCTATTCCCCCAGCACCCTGCCTATTGTTAGGGATTTCTATTCAGTTTCCTTCTCAGGTGGCCACACACTGAAGAACTACCAAAGTGGGCTTCTCTCTTTTCAGAATAGCGGTCGTTTAAAAGACAAACCTGGTGAGGTTGAAAGAGTGACACGGGAAGAACACAGATGAGTGCAGAGCACAAGGAGGTCTCATGTCACACAGCAGTGATGTCAGAGGTTTTGTTGCAAATTTTGACTTTTCCTCTCCAAGTCCAGCGGCAGAACATATCTCTGCATGCCTTCTTTCTACAACAATTTGAAAGCAGTGGTTTAAAATGTAATACAGTTTACGAAACAAAAAGAAAGTAATTGAATGGCGACTGAAAAGTAATTTTTCATTGCAGAAAGGATGATCACAAGCCAACAATTAGCTTTAATGACAGCCTTATGTCCCTCAGCCTGCTGGTTGACCCATGGCCCTCACTTTAATGAGCGCTCTAATAAGGGACATTACTCTGTCAGTGTGGGGTCTCAACCCAGGGAGGATGGTAAGATGAAAGGTGCCCGCTGAAGTGTGGGCTGCAGGTGGGATTAAGAGACAGTGGGACAGACAGGTGCAGTAATAAGGTGTAACAGATACTAGAACAGTAGCTTTAACACGAACAAAAATTACTCTTTTTGTTGCTCAGTTTGGTTTCAAAGATACTGTTGATGTCTTCAAACTAAAATAATGTAATCTGTTGGTGTTTTATACATTCACAATACTCCAGAAACTTTCTCAACATTTTCAAGGTGAGCAGCAGGCTTGAATGCAAATCGTTGTTTTTTTCACCCCGACTTTACTCGGATTTGGCAGCAAGCCCCCTGCTAAAATATCCATGTGAAGTCGGGGTGAGCCTGTATTTTGCTTTTTACATAATGTCCTGCCTCCTGAGTTTCCAAGGGTCCGGCAGAGGAGAGGTGCACATGTCAACAGGCAACTCATGAAGTCTCAGGAGTGCATTTGTGTTGAAAAAGAAAGTCTATTGTCATCTTAATAGGTTTATTAGACTCTAAAGAGACAATAACATGATGTACATTTGTTTTTTTTATTGCAGAAATTATCGTTTTTTTCTTATTTTTAAATAAATGTCATCATAACTCAATTCTTAATAAATCACTTGTTTTGATTTTTCTGTTTTTCCTCATTGCTATCGGTGATCATTGGACTCAAATCCCTTCCTCGGGAGCATGTCATCACTGTGTCATTCTCACATGTCCATTCTAAGCTGAGGCTGTTACTCGCTGGCACACACCACCGCCGAGATCTTCAGAGAGAAGATAGAGAGGCGGAGGAGTGTTGGTGGGGTGGGAGTAGAAGGGGTTGAAGGGGGGGGTAGGAAAAGAGCCGGAATTAGCAGATTTAAATAAAGTCAACTTTCCGGCCATCTGGCCAGTGTTTGGGATAGAGGGGGAAGCCTTGAAGGCTGCCAGAGTCAGAGTGAGAAAGCTTTATTTTCAATGCTTTGTAAACCTTCAAGCAATACAACACTAAAAAATCTGTTAAAAAATTGTTTGAACATCTCCTAGAATATCTGTTAGTCACAGTTTGCAGTTGCCAACATATTTGCAGACAAGGCAGCATGTAAGAGTTTTTTAAAATGGATAACTAAAAACTAAACAATTATACAATTTTTCCATCTGTATCAACTCACTGCACTTCAGATTGATGAGTCAATCGCAGTACACCCTGGAGTCAGTGTAAGTGGATCTAGAGACATGCATCAGGGCTCAGGAAAAGTGGCACATGTGCTGATGAGAGGAAATCACATCATTTGAAGGCAGAATAAGGTGACCAAGAGGACATATCCCTAAAGCGAGCACTCTGAAATTAAGGACAAAACAATGTGTCAGCCAGTGATTGATCAGTCTGGGGTGTTTTGTCAAAATTCAGTCGTCTTTGCAGCCCCACCTCCAGGCACTTCCTATAATCAAAGGCCATGCCCACCCATGGCTAATTAGACATTAAGCAAACGTCAAGAGGGTCTGATTTAAAGCAGCCACCCTTAGACCTGAGCAAAACAAAGGGAGCAGAGTGAGGAAAAAGGGAGAGATCCGGATCAATATTGAGCGGCACTTTTGTTTGCTAAAACGCCACAGAGGCTGAAATAAATAAGACAGAGGAGGCAGAGAAGGGTCGGCGATTGCGTTCTCACGGCTCCCCGGGCGCTGCACCGAGAAAAAGGCACACCTGGTCCAACAAAGCCCAGGAAGAGGAGGAGGGGATGAGCATGCATGCTCCCACAGAACCTCGTACACAAACATACCCTATCTGACTACCTCTAGATCAAATAATCAAGAGGAGGTTTATGAGCGTTTCCTTCAAAGGCCAGCTGCAGGCTCATCCTAAGCAATTGTGGACTCTGGAGAAGATCGCTGAGGATTTATATGTTTTGAGACTCCTTAGTGAAGCCTGGGTCAGAAACTATAAAAAAGCCAGTGAAATTTTATGCGCCAGTTGTGAGAATGTGACTTCAGTTTGCAAGGGCATCTGCTACTCTAAAACATGCATGCTTTGTTTTTTTATGAGGCCCAAGAAGAAAGGAACAATATCATACAGTTGCCATAAGAAAATAAAAGTATCCTTGAAATGAATGTGAAGAATAAGAATTATTGTCTTGTTTTAATTCTGCATTTTGAAGAGCATTCTGTATGATATTTGTCAGTTTGTCTTTTTTTATGTCAACAAAGAATAGTGAGGTAGATCTACACTTTTCCAAATCGACAAATATCAAAGGGGAAATGTATTTCACGGCAATCGAAAGAGCTGTGGTTAAGAAATCAGCACTGCGAAAAAATGAGGTCTGGTGTCCTATAGTACATGGTCAGTTTAATTAAAGAAGTTCTAATTTTTGTGATGGATATATATGTTGTTTATGTCATCTCAACCAATGTCAAGGTCTCCAACTTACAAAATAATTCAACTGAATTAAAGAATTAGAGTCAAAAGGACAAACCTTTCTTTATGTTTGACCCAAATATGAAAAGATAAATACATATATTAAATGACATTAGTGAAGTTGGGCTGCACGGTGGTGCAGTGGTTACAGCTGTTGCCAACCAGCTGTTTGGCCATGTATGTAAAGAAAACACTGTGTTGTCAAAACAATAACATTATAAATACAAGTTAAGCAAACTAAATTATGTAAAGCTTGCGTTCAGTATGTTTCAAGCAACTGAGCACTGCTGAAGTGCCCTTGTCCAATTCACTGACCTCTTGTGTGCAGCTCTTCACTCTGACATCCCTCCTTTAGTGCATGTCCACAGGATCCTGTTTGTGTATGTATGTCTATAAACAGATTTAAAAAAAATAATTTCCCCTCAGGGATTAATAAAGTCTTCATGTTCTTAATTCAAATAATGCAAGAAAAGTTTTAAAAAAATGTGCAGAATGCGAAGAAAATACCTCTTGGAAGATCAAAGCTTATCTAAAAACTGATTTTTAACATAATGCCATATAGAAGCTAGGGCTTCAATGGCTTGATCAGCTAGAAAAAAACAATATCTTCCTCCATTCATATACTCTAGATTATCTACAGTATTTTCCATTAGTCCAACCAGCTTCACTTTAAATGTAGCCTATATATTAGATATATTATTTTCATTGCATATCAATTCCACAATTAAATTCAGTTGAGCAGTAATTTCTCCATAGCAGCATTAGAAATGTATGAACAAATACAGTACTTATACATATAGAATAATACACATACTGTATTACATACAGTGACATGATATTGGTAGTAATTGCAAATGCTGCAGTATTGCACTTTGGGCAGGTTTTAATTTGGTTCCAAGCTCATGTAAGCTCCTGATTCAAACAGTGACGTTCTCATTATGAGCTGCTGTCCTGAGGTTTTCTGTCACTTTGAGGCTAACAGAACAATCATTCTTTGGAGTTACAGGGTTTCCAGTCAAGTGAAAACGCTTCACTTCATCCCCTCACACCCAACCACTCCTCGCTCTGTAGCATCTGTGGCATGGCTCCCCCCGCCTGTAAATCATACTGTCACTTCTCACACTCAGCACCTCTGAAGCGTGAGCGCCTGAGCTGGTTTCAATTTGAGTCCTCGGCAAAGTTAATAAGTTTGAGATAAATTCAGCTGGCCTAGCTGGAGCTGATTTGGAACGGTGTACTCTTTCGCCCCCCTGATTAGCCCTGGTCCTAAACTTCAGTGGCAAAGCACAAAGAGAGAGTCTGTCTTGCCCTGACCCCTAATGCAGTGTGACCCCATGCAGAGAAGCCTGTTATCATTGCTAGTTACAGAGTTCAGGTTACAGGTGAGTCAGGTACTAAAAGGATAGCGTAGGCTGGCTGCTAGCTCTGGGGGTTCACTTGGGAATACATTTTGAGAGCATCCAGGTCAGTGAATCTTCAGGTGTGGTGCTAATAATGAAGCTGGGCCTAAAACAAGGAGCAACTTCAAAATAGACAAGTGTAATAATGCAGAAAATTGGACGCGGACAAGTCATCATTGTACCAAGAGTGAAATTATTCATAGTAATTGAGAGTGGCTTGCCACACATAAGTGCCCGTGCCATTTAGTAAAATAAACCTCACATGGAGCTAATATTCATCCGTGGTAACCTTTGGCAACTGGCATGATGTTGGTAAGCACCCGTTTGGCACTCATTAACCAGCTGGAAGTGACTAGAGCCCTTTCTGCTTCCCACCACATGATTGGAGACAACCCCCAGTAACCCAACGCAGGTCCCAATTATAGATAATTTAAGACTTAAGCAATTTGGACAGATTTCTGGAAATTACTGTAGAGGTCTTGTTGCTGTCGCCGAGCAGAAACGAGAGTGGGATATTTTGACAGGTTTTTACCACAAACCAGTCCTCGGATACACAAAGGCAGAGGTTACATGGTGCCTAATATCCATGTGTTGATTGGGGCTAAAGTCAGGGGGTTAAGCAAGGTCTAGTTAGCCGGGTTCTGAATTACCACAGAGAAGGTTAAGCAAAACATCAGGCCTTCGTCCCACCTGTCCACCAATTACCACTACATAAACACGATGGTTGGCCGGCTGCATGCACACGCATAAGATACATTTACGTAGGTGGTCGGACTTCCCCAATTAAGGAATCCGACAACTGGTGTGAAACTGAAAAATGTTCAGTATGAGCAAAATACTGTATGAGCAATCTGTAGAAGGTTTTGAGAGTAGCAGCAATACAATGCAATCAAAGAGAGCAAAAGAATGACCCAAAAAAGAGATTTTCTAAGGCTATTCTGTTACTGTAACTGTTGCTTCTCTTCAATGCTTTTGCCCTATGACACATCTCTCTCATTGCGTCTGAGCCTTTTTCCCCTGCTGTCTTTGGCCCCTGCGACCTGGTTGTGTTAACAGGTGGATGCACCCATGTTTGCTGCCCGTCTCTCTCTGTCTGCCAATGATGGTCAGACAGGAAGCTGGCCAGACTGCGGTCAGCCCGAGCCAGTGTCTGAATCTTTTCGGCTAGGTGTGAGAAAGAGTCCGTGACATCACTGTTGAAGGAGGAGGCTGTGTATCTATTTCTGGCTCTGCTTAAATACACGGCATCCTAAATCGGACACACTTCCATTCAAATTAGATATCCCTAAGATACAGAATGCAAAACATGAAAATTGTGGAGACGTATGAATACCTCAGCCTAGAAGTATTCTATACTGCAAGTATGGTCTCATGTGGTGGCACCGGCAGGATTATGTTTTATAGTATGCACAAGAACTATCCCCTTACATGGATAGATCATCTTTAATGACTAGATTCCCATGAATGCACATACATATGAAGTTAATTCAGCGTCTATCTGTTGATCAAACTCTTGCAGAACAGCATCTGTATTGATTCCAAATGACGGATTCCAGCCAGTTGTTTGTCAGTCATTTTAAATATCATAAGAGGAAACTTTAAGATAGTGTTTATGTTGAGTTAACTGCCATGATGGATTCCTCACAAAACTTTTGGTCATCTGATATTAACAGTGTCACCAAGAGCGCTCAAAACCTTCCCAGGAAATTTACCTGTCACCTAGAACCAGTGACATTTACACCAATCACAGGCCATCAATTAAATGCATCACTACTTTAGGAGGTGGAGTAAATTAAGAAGATTATAAAGAGTTAAAAAAAATGGCTCTGTTGTTATCAGAGTTTGATTTTCACGAAGGAAAAAAAATGACCCTATAAAATGTGTTCACAGTGCGTACAGGATTACAGCTGCCGGCGCCACTGGTCTCATGCAGTGCATTGGTTAGGATAAAATTTGTGACAAAATCCGCTGAAAATGGGCTTTGACATAAAGTTGGACAACCCTTTGGAATTGAGTTAATGCTTGTTATAAAGGTATCTGCTTTCTCTGATTTTAGTTGAACCCTAAAGGCATTAGGAGAACCAGGACTAATCCTATGTTCTTCCTGCTGCTAGGCCCTGCTGTGTATTAGAGACCTGCTGTTCTGTGGACCTCAAATATCCCAACATATTCAG
Organism: Labrus bergylta; assembly: GCF_963930695.1. Taxonomy (NCBI): domain Eukaryota; kingdom Metazoa; phylum Chordata; class Actinopteri; order Labriformes; family Labridae; genus Labrus; species Labrus bergylta. Next base: position 23,075,072 of record NC_089210.1, on the reverse strand, counting down.
GTCTAATTCCAGCTGTGATGGTCATTTCATTCAGGCCAGGGGATTACAATATCTGCGTGAATGTGCATATGTGTGAATACATGACATTGTGCGTGTGGTCTCATTCACATCACACATCCATGCCCCCTCCCTACTCCTGGGTCACTACCACTTCACCCAGAGACACAATTAAGAGTCCGGGCCGGAAAGCAGGCGTGAGCGGGTGGACGCTGAGACGAGACAGGCTCGCCGGGGCAGTTCCTTTCCCTTCGTGTCTCTAAAGGCTCCTTTGGCACGACGCAGACGGACCGACATGTCAGAGCAGAGCAAAAGAGCAATCTGTCTCAACACAGTTGGCTGACTGCGAGACCTGAAGCAATCCCAACACGTAGCATCTCTGTGCTTGCTTTGCACTGAGCCGTGCGCGCTCACACAGAGGGAAACAGGAAGGCCTGACCAGGCCAGCATTTCACAGCAGTTGAGGTGGTCTGCACCCAGAGCTGCTGAACTCACAGGACGTAGCCACTGGTCATTTTCTCTGCTGTAGGCCAGCTTTTCTTCAGAGCCAATTCTTTTTCTAAAAGCTACTGCCCACTCTGCATTACAAGGTCATAACTTACCAGCAGATGCTTCTTTTTTCATGTGCAAAGACAGAATCTTTACATTTTTAATTCCCAAATATATACAACATCATTCTCTAATGTTAGATCTAAATAAATGCTCATAAATGATCAATTGAGCACCAGTGTCCTCTGTCAACAACCTGAGACAAATCGCCTTTTAAATGTCTATTCCAGAGTCCCTGAGGTCAAATGACAGTCCTGACTACATATAAAGGGCTATATTTAGGACAGTGTCTTGTATTGCCTCTAGCACCCCATTAACCTCTGGCCTCTAACTAGGCACTAAGCTGCTGCTGGTTCACAGCTGGGACACAACTCTGTCCAGCGAGGCTGGTGATAATTTATCTGTTGGATGGTGACCCAAAGAAAAAGGAGACGCCAGATAAATATGGGTAAAACATAAAAGTAAAAACTTTCTTGGACTCTATGTATTTGTATTGCAATGACAGTACGAGTGTTTCATTTGTTAAACCCCTGTTTAGCCACTGTGATCTCTCAAAAGGCTGATGAGTGTGTTTGAGCACCTCCTCTAACGTGGTATTGTCAGGACCGAGCAGAGAACCCCTGTCCTTTTGTTTTTGATGTTTACTCAGAACAAACATACAGATTTACTGCTTAGAAATGTAAGTGCTAAGTGAGAGTGTTGGGTCTCATTGGGTTTTTCAAGGCGACTATAATCAGGTCTTTGAGCTTGTCTGATAAGAAGTGTTTGCTTAACATTAACCTTTGATATATTGAGTAAGTCATGGTGCTGTTTTAGTTCCAATTTAGTTAATTTAACATCCAAGGTCATCTGAATTATGGGCTCAAAAATGACAGTAGTTATATTTACATGATCATTACTGTACCTATTATTGCTCAAGTTTGTAATTTTTCTGTTATCACTAGCATTGCTATTAGCCTTGATATGTGTTATTTTCTTGCTGTGTGTACGTCTACCTGTCTGGATGTCTGCCTGCTTTATATCAATCTCTCTTTTTCCTCTCTCTCTTTCTGGTTCCGCCAACCACCAACTACTTAATGAGAAATTGAAACACAAATTTCTAATATTTTTCAACCAATGAGATTTGTTTTATGGGAACAATGGTGAGCCTTATCCTGATTTGGCACAGAAGGTACCTCAAAAGTAAACAGATTTATTATAAATTATAAAATGAATTTCAACTCTGAATTGAACAATTTAAAAAGATTCCAAATACTTGCACATTTCAAGAGTTGTAAAATTGTCCGTATTTTCGAGTGTCTTATTGGTTTCTGGTGTTTGACACCCAGGTGACAGGTGTTTGTATTTCCCTTCCTGTAACCCACAGTAGGTTTATTTAGGTTTTCACATACAGACTACATCCAACTCCCAGCTCCTGCTCTATCCTATACAACAGGAGGAAGGCATCAGCTGTGACTCACTTTTCTATCTGGGCAGCTCTGCCAGCCTGAAACACAGCTGAGGTCCTGCATGTAACTTAGCCTCCTTCCCTTTTTAACCCCCAGCTGTAAAATGACACAAATCCTCAAGTAGCTCCTCAGCAGCCATCAAACCCCAAGTGCCTGTTAAAACTCACCGACTCCCCCTCACCTCCACCATCCCACTCTTGTCTTATAAAACCAGGAGCCATAAAACCGCCACTGGGCTCATTCTTACTCTCCATGTGTCCTCTGTCGGACAATTCTTACATAAAGATGTCATGATTAATATTTTGAATGTGGCTGCTGTAATTGGTCATTCATATTAAGCAGTTTGAGATCAAAGGTCAGACCACAGATGCTGCAAATCGTTCTCTACAAGTAGGTGCTCATTCTTGTTTGGAGCACATTTTATTTCCATTGCAAACTACAAGTACTGATTGTTTGCCGTCCAGCAATATCAATATATTGGGGACTAGTATTTAATGTGCAAGTCATGAAGTCACCCGAGCCAAGTGTGCATGGTGCGCTTCCCCATAAAGAAGCAAACAGAAAGTGACTGGAAACTTTTATGACCAGCTTCCAGGCGGACACGAGGAAAACATCACCAGCCTGAGTAAGTGTGCAGAGGAGTTGGATGTCAGCACCAAAACCGCCCCTCCCGATCCCCACACCACCCCTCCTTTTCTGTGCTCCAACTCCACCCTTATTCTCTGCCACTCACTAAGATGAAAATCTTGGCCGCTGTTAAATTCTTTCCCTCGTTTTTAAAGGCCAAAAAAAGAAAATGATTGACATTATCATACTTCAGTGAGTCACCTTAAAGACACTAACATGACAATGTTTCAAAGCAAATCACTTTACAAAGAGCCAGGTGCAGAATCGCCTGCAGAAAGCAGCCATAAAAAGTTTTATGGAACAATAAATTATTAAACGGCAAGCAAGTAGGCTTGGATTTGATTAGCTACTTATCATGCATAAACATATTTCTTGTCGTATACAGTGTAAGTTGTGCTTTCAGTCTGCTTTTGAATAGACTTGCACACAGTTTCGCGGAGAAAAAGATGTTGGGCTTTGCATCTTCTACAGCTACATGGAAACAATTACTTCCTGGCAAATGCAAAGTTGTTGGCAGATCTTTTCCTCGCTGTGTGTGTGTGTGTGTGTGTGTGTGTCTGTGTGTGTGTGCTTGTGTGTGCTCTTTCCTATGTGTAGTTACACTTAAGCACAAAGAGTATAATTGCCACTGAAACGTCACCAGGTTTCATTTGACAAGTGTGCTGTGCATCAGCCAAGCAACATCTGGACGCAAACAGAGAAGTGACTGCCAAGCACATGCGTTACGGCTCAACCCTCTCTGCATGAGGATGCCTGCGAGGCTGAGAATTAGCTGAGAAAGTGGTGTAAATGTTGTGAAGTAGGAGCGTCTCTTTGTCTGCCACTCCACACTGATCCCCCCGCCCCTCAAAACTCAATAATCCAAATAAAAAAAAGTAGCTGCAGACATAATGTTGCATGATGTTTGAGGGAAGACAAGGGGTAGCTGGTCATAAAAGCTGCACAAATACAAATAAAAACTACACTAAAAATAAAGCTAAAGGTTATAGTCACCCCAAGGAAGCATAAAATCCTCATAAAATAAGGTCCTCTAATGCAAAAAGATGTAATAAATATCTCTTTCAGTGTTTTTACTGGACATATTAACTTCACAAGTGGCTGCTGTGACCACATCCATGCACAACTCCCTCTGCAGTGGTCCTTCTTCGTGCTCTCAGGGATTTAAGCATGCAAGTTAAGGTCAAAACTTGGAATTTGTGATAATGATTTAATACAATTTAAGCAGTTTAAAAAAAGTTAAAATGGTGGAGGAAGAAATCATTGCAAAAACAGGAGATGAAAAATGTAAAACTGAACATTGTAAAGGTTACAAACCATTAAAATGAAAGATTCTCAGTAAATGGGTTTTAAGGATAAATGTGTTGAAAGGTCAAATTTACCAAGAGTGTCTAAGTAGACAGCCAAGGCATTTACTTTAATCCAAGGCTGATCATGTTAAAACTAATCAAGGACATTCTTTGGATCAGATTTCAGATCTTGGAAAATACTCGTACAATCTATTTTCTCTCAGGTTGAAATTCAAACAAGTGGTTTCCAGCTTCACAAACACCTGGCAGAGCAGAATATTCCTCTTGGTTTTTTTTTTAGTATGCACCACACCGTCTGCAAACAAGCGATGAATACTGAACGCCGTCCTCAGATGAACTCTGACCCGGTTGCCTCTGAAATGTAGAGTGGAGGGCCTCTCTGTTCTGCATGTTTAATGAGAGCGGCTGACAAATTGAATTGTGCCTGAAAAGTGCCTACTGAAGCAGGAGACGGGTTGGTTAGACGAAGAAATTAGCTACCAGGGCCTGTTCTCTGTTGGCTTTAAATGAATCTGATTGGCTGTCAACAACAACGGTTAGCATTTCCTTTCCCTAAGTTATGTAAATTGCGAGCTCTTTTGCAGGATGACGGAAATACGCCTTATATTTTAAAGTGTTATGGCGTGTTTCTCAGTGATGTAGGGACTGCAGGAGGATAGGCAGGCTATCCTTTGGAATTATATTGTGCTAAAAGGCATTGCCAATGCATGTAGAAGAATTCCCTTAAGGAACAAAAAGAGATGATCAGGACATGGAGGTCTATGCTTGATAGGTGTGTAGCATGGTTAATTAGTCCAAGGAATTAGTATCCCTTAACATTCTTCAAACAAATGTTTTGTAAATTTTACTTTTTTAACCATTTCTCATCCTTCAATGAAAACTTGAGCTGCATGTTTTCCTGGAGGTAAGACTGTGTACATCAAGGCATCAAACTGCCCTTTAAAAAAGCATCAACCTAAAGAAGTATCTCCACTGACTTGCTTGTGCACACACACATCTGTTGCTGGTTTTAGACTATTGAGGCTACTCTTTCACATGCAATCCCTCGCACTATCCAAAGGATAAGTAATAATTGATGAGACAACTGTAAAATGGTGATCAGTTGCTGAGTGTTATAGAAACCTTATGACAGCATGATAGACCAGGGGAGGGCTGTCCAGCTTGCAGATGTCTGGCTGAGTGACTGGCTGCAAAGTTTCATGGGCCGGATTTTCTCTCAGGGGAGCCGCAGCCGAGACTGACAGCTTTTAGGGCGAGCGGGGTGGAGGGAGAACAGGAAAGAGGTGATGCAGAGCATCAGAGGCCGGGCCATTTTTATGAGTTTTATTTTGGAAGGACACTCTATCTCTTGTAATGGTGATGCTGGTTGAATGAAAAAAAAATAGGCATGGAATGGGGCCAGTGCACGACAGGGAGGTAAAATGAAGAGTGCAGCGATGATGATGATGATGATTAGGCTTCCTGACTGCTTCAGGCAGCCTAGCTAATCAAACTTTGGATTTTATTGTCGGATCAGTTAAGTAAACTCAAATCTGGCTGCTGTCTGCTTTCGCCTTGTGCACCCATTCATATTTTCGTTTGCCTTTTCTTGGCTCAGAAAGTTGGCATGGACATGGACTGAGACATTAGTCTGTCTGAATTTCTTTTCATTTAAGACATCTTTAAACCCGCACCCCCAACTCTATGGATGAATGTAGAGTTTAATAATTTCATGATACATTCATAGTCCACAGATAGCTTTATACTAAAGGTTAGTTTAAGAACCCGACCTTATCTTAACAAAAAACTTCTTATACTCAGATGTCTGCTAAAACATGGTCACTGTTCTTTAAAATACATTTGCATTGCTCTGTTTGAGCTGTTCTTACGGGTTGCAGACCCAGTTAAATCTAGTTCATATATAGAACTCCTCAAATGTTTACTTCAGTTATATCCTTAACCTAAAATATGCCAAAGTCGAAAGAGAACTCAGACATTTGAATACTATCACAGCACAGACATCTTGCTCCAAAATAAAAAACTCTTTGGATGACAAACTTCACATTAATAAGAAAGTGTATATCTAATGGGTATTTCCCTGTAAAATGAATAAATATTTTGTCATAATACAAGTTGGAGTGCTTACTGGGTACCTCAAAGAGTCACTTGTCAAGTCTCCGTATAAATGTTTGCCCACCATTAAGCAATTTACAGTTCAATAATGCCAACCCATTCTAGGACTCCCGAGGTGATAATAAGAGAAATAGAGTGGCTGTCATGTGGGATGGTTCTACAGGGATGAGATCATTATTATGTAATTGGCTCTGATATTGCAGTCTCTCTCAATGTGTGAAAGTGGGCATCACCCACACTGACTCCCTGTAGCCCCGCCAAACCGCAGCGTTTGGAGAACAGCCCTGAGATCCACCATATAGGCTTGGCTCAGACTGCAGGAGTTTTGTGCCAATTTACACCCAATTCACATCGTCTAACAAAGGGGGAGGGATCTGTTTTGTAATATGTAATGTAAGAAGTGCACGAACGTCACATTGCCTCATGTGAACCATTTCAATAATATCAAAATCATTATATATTGGGGATCAAAAAAATCAGAAGAATTTAGAGCCAGGCCACAACAACCAATGAGAAAGAAGCTGCCAGAACAATTGGCGGAGAAATCATCCTGTATTTGATTTCTCTCTATTTCCTAACAACAAGTTATAAACGTAGAGGTAAAAAATAAGACTATTGGTGGTATATTGGGAGTGAGCCAATATTGAATTACCAATAATCATTCATGTCAGAAAGAAATTTATGCAGAACTCAAAAGAAGGTGGTGGGGTTGGGGAAGTGGAGTCAGTTTTCAAAATGCGATAAAAATCAGCTGGCGCCTGCTGAGGAGGTTCCCGTGTACGTCCTGTCACCACCAAGGACAAAATCTCTCCACAGTCACGCCTTAAACAAGGATTTCCACTTTAATGCTCTTGAGTGTATCTTTATGTAAGAGGTAATCTTTGTTCTATACCATACAAAGTTCAGGCTACTTAACTTACACTCTTATTTTGCAGATCTGTTCTAATTAAAACTTGTCACATTGAACCAAGTGCCACCTCAAGGCCAAATGACATTCCTCATGAACACAATTCTGATACTTTAATTGTCTTCCTCGAGCTCGAGTAACAGATATTTGCTTCTCTCAAGCCCCTTCCTGCTCATATTCTCTGCGATTTTTCCCATGTTGTTGTTTTTTCATGCCATTAGCCTTCACCTTCAACTGCAACGTTTAGCCCCCAGTGGGACTGCATGCTTCTTGCGTCGCACCCTCTCCCTCTCTGGGCTTGTGATCTTCAGGCCGGTGAGAAACATGCAGAGGTGTTCCTTTTCCTTCCTGTTCCATGCACGAGTTGAAGTGGTGACCCAAGAGACTGGGATAGAGCTGACTGACAAACCTTTGCCAACCCCCCCCTATTCACTCACTATCGTTGGTTTATCCATTGGACTTCATCTGCTCCTTCTCTGGGTCTGCCATCTGCACGTCCCTCTGTACAGACACCCATTGTTAAAGAGTTAGGCCTCAGTGAGCAACTTCAACCAACCTAAAGTGCGCTGAAGCCAGTTTCAGCTCACAGGAGTGCGCTGAGGTGTAGGTGCTGGGTAACTCTAGATTTTTAATTACAGACTGAGCATAGCTGCGATAAGAGGGTCATGGCTTCCTGATAACCTGTTTGGTGAGTCAGTGGCTGTTTGTCACCCAGACGTAGGGTAAGCTGTGAGAACGGGACAAAACCTCATCTTTGTGTCAATACTGGTACGTATCTCTGATATTTCTGTAGACTCAAAGAGAGAGCCGCCATCTGTTTTCCCCTCTGACAGTTAAACCACACACCTGAGTCATTATGCAAAGTCTACCCCCAATACAGGTACAAATCCAGACACTGCAATGTGAACAGGGTTGTTTTACAGGAGACAGACTTTGGCAGGCACATCTCTTTATTTATTTTCTCCTTGTTTGTGGTAAGTGTATAATGGTCAATCAAAAAATACATAGAACAATGACTAAAGGTCATGAAACTTTTAAAAAGTCCAAAGATAAAAATGAAGTGTGTGTTTATTGACACCCCATTTTGTTTTTTTACAATTTTTCAGTCACCAGGGCAATAACCAGGTTTTAGGTCCGCCAGCTAACCTGTCATGAACTCACCAGTCTACTGCCAGGACGCAGCGAGCTTCATCAGTCAGGACAGCTCTGAGCTCTGCAGCAAATCTAATAAACCAGTAACAGTTTTCTTACTCCCACCAAGAATGGTAACCAAGCTGCTCAAATATTGGATCTCAGGAAATAGTGAAGGACAATTTCCCTTCGAGCGTAACATTAGAATGCACAGGCCTGGCTCCCGGAGGTTCGGGGCCACCACCGCTGGGTCACTCCAATTAAACGGAGCTTCCCTGCTGTGGCCCGAGCCAGCCTGAACACGGGAGCACCCGAGGGGAGCTGGAGGAAGAAGTAGAGGAAGGAGAGATGAGAGACACACACATCCCTGAGCAGTGTGTTATGCTTGGCACATATTTGGCCCAGCGGCTCTCCCTGTCTACACTTCTGGGTCCTGATTATGCTGCAAAGTGATCATTAGAAAGAAAAAAAAAAAGAGAAAAACATTCAAGGACAGCAAGAGTAAAGACAAAGCATCTGCTACTTCAGCAGACTTTTCCATCAGGTTTAAAAATGAGTTCAGGATTTTAAGGAATCTGTACATTTCAAACTGCTTTATGTCACGAAATCTGGCTAAAAAGTCGAGGCTGCAGCATACTGTATTTGATAAGTTAACTTGGGCTGTTTGTGTTCTCTTCCACAAGTTTCCAATGTCTGCAAAACAGATTGATGTGCTCCTTGTTGAAATAAATAAATCTATTAAAACCATACATAGAAATGTTTAACACTGGTGTATACAGTGTCACTAAAAGCAGTTTGTTGACCTTCTCCTTTCCCTTTGCCTTGAAATAGGATTTATCAAGAATAGACTTGGATTTCCCCGTTGAAATAAGACACTGTTTTAAAGCCCTTAAAGTATGCCATTGTTCATTTCACCCCTGCCCTTTCTGGATGTATTAATCCCATTGCCACGGTCTAATGCTGAAATCCCCAGTGGAAACACCTAAGAGGACTGGATCTGCTCGACCACACATGATATTCCTATTTCCCCTGCAACAAGTGATATCAAAGCTATCACCATGGCGACCGCTGAGCAGCTAAGAGGAAGTACATCTGTATGTCATTTATTTGTGAGTTTTTCAGCGACAGTTTGTTGCCAGCTCTGCTGCAGGTGCTGCGCTCTGGAAGGTGATCAGATATCATCACTCTTTCATTAACTCAGCATTTCTAGTATCACAGTGACTGTGTAGGAAGAAAGGCCCCTTTCATGGGTCATCCCGACTAATGAGGTCTGCTGAAAGGAGCAGGTTAAGGTGGAAGGATAATGAAACAGGAGAGAAGGGGGGAGAAATGTGACAAAAAACATGACACCAGGGATTTGTGAAATTAGGCAATGTTTTTATTTTTGAATTACAGAAATAGAAAACAGAAAAATAGAATTGTTCATCTAAATATTACCTGGATTATTGAAACCACACTGAGTAAAAGCTCTTTTGAGAAATAAAAAAAAATATGTAAACAAGGACAGGCTAAAAATAGAGTGGAAAAATAAGGAAACATATTATTGCTTTATTTTTAGGTTATGACACAGCAGGCGACAACAACAGCCTCATTTTCACTCGATCATAGCAAAAAAGTAGGAGGAGAGAATGGCTGAAGATTCCGTTACGTAGACCATGAGCCGAGCACACACAGGTTTCTTTGTGAAAGGTGTCTCTGTGTGCAGAAAGAGGTGCCGCACTGACATCATCCAGAGCTGCGGATGGGACTTTTCATGTGTAGCAGTGCCAGGGAGCTGCTGGTACTGTCAGCCATGAGCCTGACTCAGCAGACGCTTCAGACACAAGCGTGCAAGAATCCATGAATGAAGAGAGTCACACAGCTGACACCACTTTCCTGCTCCAACAACCTCAACATCAAGATAGGATTTAAGAAATATCAGCTGGATTTCTTTTGAATGTAATGGATAAAATACACTGAACACTCATTGTTTTAGAAATATATTCATTTTTAGATCACTCAAACAAAAATTATGGAATATGACATTCAAATAAGAACAGATAAAGAATTGCCCTGAAATCAATGGAGTTAGAATCTTTATCCAAACCTTTTTCATCTGTAAAACTCTTACAATAAAGTTTTTATTAATGAGGTACAGTGCAGTATAATACACTACTTTACTTTAATGCACAAATATGGGGCGTCCATGTGGTTCAGTGGTAGAGTCGGTCGTCTCTCAACCAGGGGGTTCGATCCCCAGCTCCTGCAGCAACACGTCCGATGTGTCCCGTTGCTTCTGCAGCGCTGTATAAATGGGATCAGTTAATAGTGATGGTCACTTTACATAGAAACCTGCCATCAGTGTGTGAATGTGTAGGTGTGACATGCGGTGTAAAAGCGCTTTGAGTAGTCAAAAGACAAAAAAAGTGCCAAACAAGCTCAAGTCCATTCACCAATTACAAAAGTAAATAATCATAGGATAATGATTAAGTAATGATGGTCTACTTATTCAATATTATTTATCACCTGCGGGGGGATAAATTCAGTAAAAGCTCCCTTTAGAATCGTTTAGTGGTGTTGATGTTGGCGCCCCCTGTGGACAAAGTAGTTAGTATTTGCTGATTTTGTCCTGTACATGTGTAAGAAGTTGTAAGATGTTTTGAAACAAAAAAATATCATTCTTCTGTATTTTAACCTTCAAATTTCTCACTAATCAAGAATCTCAGCCGTAGAAGATGTCAATAATAAAAGGCTCTTACTGTAGTGTGCTAAAACTCACTTTCTCTGAGACCTAGCCCTCTGCAGTGGTTTCAGGCAATCACTAGATTTAAATAATAATGAAGTTGCTGATTTCTGGTGGTCTTATTTGCTTTATTAAATAATATAGATGCATCAGCATTCATTTCAGTCTGTTTCATTACCAGTGTGAAACTCCTCATGAAGGGCTTTTAGTAAGAAGTCATGAATGAAAGGTTACTACTTCTGATTCACCGGCTGGTGCAGATGAAGGACTTCTTCTAAACAAGACTGATTCACAGATTGTCATGAACTTGTCAATATCTAATGATTTATAAATATGATTTATAAAAATCAAATAAGCAAAGTTGCTTGATGCTTAACAAAGTTTTCACATGCAGCAGAAAGATTGTGTCATTTTGTCTTCCTAAAAATTACACCACCTGTCAAACTGTTCAAGTAATTTATACTTGATTCACATCACAAACACCAGTAGCAGCTCAATATAAGTGTATACTATTCTTCACTGTTTTAACTCGTCACCTGTTCTCCATTAAGAGGACCCCTGTGAGGATGCGAGCCCACTATTAGTGCCTGCAAAGACCCGGCTAATGTCATAACATTTTGTCAGCACTTTCAGAATGAGCCATTGTCATGCGCACATAATTACAGGTCAGGCTCTGTAATTGCAAATGCAGGAGAGTGACCTGCTGAGCCCACACTCTGCTTTTATAGCATTTCATTGTCAACTGAAACGACTGTGAGGTCACTTCACCTGAAGGCATGGAGGTGTAACCCTCGAGTCACTCAGCAGAGTTCAATATTGGATGTGCTTTTCAGGTGTGCTTGTCAGAGAGGTTGGAAGGTGAATTATGCACGTATTCAGCTTCTCAGGGTTCTAACAAAGGAAAATGTAGTTTCACAAAAAAGTTTGCAGCCATTTGCAGACTGACAGCTAATTATGTGAGCTTGATTTTGTCCCATGTGTGCAAGAGAAAACATTAAAAAAGACTTTTTCAGTTGTTTGAGTTTGAAATGGAGTGGCAGGATCAGACATCTCATTTCTCTTGTGATGTCCGATTCCTTAAAACATTAGGTAAAGACGAATGAAAAAAATAATGCTAAATAATCAAATTTAGCTTCATTTTGGATTACCCTTTATAATACCATTTGAAAAAATGGCTCGATGGTGGCACACATCCAACAAATATAATGATTATCAAGAACTATTGGTCCCCCTGCTTTCCCAGGTCACTGTGCATTTCCTTCCCCACAGATAGACTATCAATGAGCACCCAAGCTGTTTCACTTTACTAAAAGCCAGGAGCAGATAAGGCTGAGATTGCAGAGTCGCTATCACTAGAGGAGGCCGGTGAAAGGGGAAGACATACAAGAAAGTGTGCGGCAGCAATTACCACACACTGCTGTTCACATGGGTGAAGGCCAGAACACATTTGTATCCGTGAAGTTCGATTGCATTTCTTCACTTTCAGTTTGTGCATGCAGAGTACAATTATGAAAAAATACAGCATTTTTTTCGTCGCATTGTGTTCAGATGTAGTGAGGCAAGTTTGATAAAAGCAATGTGAAATGTATGTTTTTTTTTTTTTGCAAGAAAGCTAGGCCCACATTTCCAAGTGTCTGCCTGCTTTTACCCCTCAGTCTTACTGGTGAAGCCACTGGAAGCTGCTGCGGGATATCAGGGAGGTGTGAGAGAGTCAGAGGAGGGAATATAAACCCGTCCTTCTGAGGGTGTCAAGGCCTTGATAAGTCCTGTTTAAACTTTACCCCTTGCGAAAAAGCAATGTGTCAACAGTCGCCCGTGGCCAAAGCGCTCTGATCTGGTTGGGTAAATACCTGAAGCCCATCCATTTCCATGAGTCCCCGGCTCACAGTTGCCAGGGGGATCAACCTGAAATCTTCAGGAATTAACAAACGGCTATTTTTCGACTGTAAGGAAGCAACAGTGGAAGCAGCTGGGATGAGAGTTCAGATGGTCCGCCGACGGAATTTTCTCAGTTCTGGATGTTGCAGTCCTCTGCCATGTCTGGGGCAGTTGGCAGTAGTAGCGGAAAGTCTCAGACAGGTGTTATGTCGGTTGCGAGTGGTTGAAGCCACCTCTGCCTCCAATACCTCTGCTGCATTGTTTGTCACTCAGAGAAATCTCTCAACTCTTTGAGGGTCTCAATATAGACGAGGTTTAATTTTGCAGTATAAGTAACGATTTTATAATAAAAGACACAAGTTAAATGATACTTATTATGGTTCCTGATATGATAAAATGAGCGTTTTAATTTGTTATGCACTTAGTTCAAATTCTTAGATTTTATGCAAATTGCATAAAACCCTGACTTTAGTGGGAAAAACAGAAAAGAAAAAAAACACTACACATGCTGTATTCCTTTTTAGATTTGTAAATACAAACCTCAAAGGCAACAAAACAAAGACTCAATAATGCTGTTGAGATACACACAGGACACGTAAAGATTATAAAAAAAACAAACAGGGGCGGCCTGCTCAAACATTTGCAGTGGAATCTGAGCGAGCGAGAAGAGGTGGAAGACATGATTTGTCAGTTTACCCCCAGTGTTTGCCTCAAAATTTTGACGCCATGGCTCGAAGTCAAGCTGAGAAGTTTCCCAAGACCTGCTTGGCCTGCAGGCGGGCGCTCCATGTTAGCAGTAAGGCTGGCCTCCCTCCTCTAATGATCTGTGCACCCCCCACTCTGATCTGCTGTAAGACAGCTTGCAGGGCACCTCAGTACTGTGGGGGCGCGAAGATGTCCGACCACAATCTCTGATGCCTCCGTGTTAGCCATCAGTGGGTTTCCTCCTCTGCATGTCGAGACCAGACGCCTTTACAAGCTCAGCAGTCCCAAATGGCAGCAGACCTTCAACAAAACCAAGTCCAGTGAAAAAAAAAAAAAGAAATGTCCTCAGACTTTTCTAAGGGATGTGGCATGTTTGTTAATAAGAGATGAAGTGTTATTCAAGCTAATATTACATCTCTTAGACATCTGAGACGTTAACTTTAATAAGGGAAATGGATGAAGGGTTTCAGTTCAATAACATAATGTCTTATAAAAGTAATATCATTATACTCATACCTTAGAATGAAACAAATACAACTTACAATCCTTTAGTTTTCCATTCACCTCTCCCTTTTCATCAACATGAATAGTTGTAAAAACAGTCCTTTTTTAAATTGTACTTAATATAGTTAGGGATGCTGACAGTGCAGTCTGTCACAGCCAACAGGAGCAGAAATAGCAGGTCGATCTGACAGCCATATTAGGCTGTTTTAATGAAAATGTCAGACTGAACAAGAAACCCTGAGCCACTTCCTTCTTTTTCAGAGAAAGATGATATTCATAACTGGTGTTTATTTTTAGCAATGAGAGGCACTGCCACTGACAAAAACAATTACTAAACCATAGCATTGTTATATAATGGAAATTGTGCAAACGACATACATTTTTAAAACCCAAAAAGCATGCATATTGATCAGGAGGCTTGGCTTTAGATGTTTGCAGCCTCTTCTCGTTATGGTTATCTAAGTCGTCACCATAAAATCTCCTAAGATGTTTTAAAATCGTTACTATGACTGATTTGTATGATTATAGATTTTACCTGATGTCAGAGAAAAACCAGTGTGATAATTATTTTATTGAAGTTATCAAGTTCATTTAACTGCGTCATCAAGTCATGATAAAAATAGTTCATTCTTTCACAACTCTATGTGGACTCATACCTTTCAGTCGGATTTTGTATCTAAATTTAAACACAGATTATAGTGGCTGAACTTTCTCAACAAAGTGTCCTTTGTCCACAGAAAACAAGTGTTGGAGCAAATCCAGAAAAGTAGATTTAAGTGTTGCGACACGTTTGTGTGGTTGAGGTATTTTTTAGACTTACAATTTCAAATGAAATGACTGAAAATCACTCCAACTTTGATACTATATCTCTTTAAATGAATTGATTCAATCATCAGATATTATTATTAGTTTATTATTAATAATATTATTGTAGATTAATAATTCAATTTGAAAGCAGTTTACAATCCTACTCAACCATTGGCGGATCAGCAGTTTTTACGTCATCAGTCAACAACGTAAATGAAAATAATGATGTCTAAAACGAACGAACACCCTTTAAGTACAGACATAAAGCATGGCCATGTCTCTGGTTAATGTTATTTTTTTTTTTAAAAGATCAAAATATTATAATATTAAGTGTTGTTATTTATTTATGTATTTTTTTCAGTTTGTAAATCAGAACGTCAATAAAGAATTAAAAGCAGATCGGGAAACTGAATTTAGAAATATGTTTTTTTTTTTTATTCCTCTCTTACTTTGTTTTAATCATTGCAGCCTCTGCACAGTAACAAGGCTTCCTCACAAGTTTCTGGACTGCTGTCTCCCCCTATTGGTCCATATTGTCCCTGTGCTCAGAGCGCGCGCTGCTGCTGCTGCTCCTCCGTAGCAGCTCAACACACACAGACACACACACACACACACACTCAGCGAGTCTCTGTATGCCACAGACATCTTAGATTAAAATTGCTCGTATTTAGTCAGATCATTATCTACCTAAAACAGTGATGTTAAAGATATTTGTATAACCTTAAGTGGTTTTATAACAAGAACTGCTCCTTTTTTATCATCTGAAGATTGCATCCAATAAAGATGTCATGCGTAAAAAGCTCTGACTTTTCCCCGCAGAAAACTTGTTCACGTAGATAAATTAAGTTGGGAGACAAAGTGAAGAATTAAAGAAAGAATTGAAGAATAAAATCTATTCACCTGCATGGGTAAGGTTGTGCAAATATGCAAAAGAGTATGTTCCGAAAAGGCACAAAATAAGTAATAAAGTAACATTTATAACCGAGTAAAGCTCTTATAAATTAAATGTGTTGATAAATGTCAAATGATCAACATATTGAACGGAATACTTGTCATAAAATAAAGTTCATATAGGATGATATGCTTTTTTAATGTCATTTCAGTTTCAGAATGGATTACGTTATTTTACTTTTGAATTCAGCAGAAGTTACAATGTTGAACTTTAAAGTATTAACTCAAAGTATACTTTAACACATATGAAACCAAAATTAAAGGGGAAAAACACCTTTTTCCTACGTGAACTGGGTTGTTGACTGCTAGGCTTCTTTAGAGCCGAATCGGATTACGTCTCCGCCTCCAAAAAGTTTCCCCCAATCATTTCCTTGCCGTCAAACATAAATCCAGGCATCGCCTCCTGAGCCTGTAGACTCTCCAGCAATCCTCATAGAGTATATCTCGCAGTGTCATTTCTCTCTAAAGTCACACTTTTAAAGTGGAGCATTAGAAAGCCAACATTTGCATTCGACTATTTTCTGCGTCAATTGCTAAAGTCGGAGGAGCGTCAAATCTTTTATTTTTGACATTTTTTTTACTTTCAAGGATTCCAGTTTTTCGCGCTGTGCGCCCTCACAGACTGTCACTGCAGTCTTTGGGCACCGCACTTGGATTTAGAAAGAAGGATATCCTCCCATTTTTACGGCGCCTGAGCTGTTCTTTAATTCTTTCGCATGAATCTCCTCGACCCTTACCTGAAGATGACCGAAGAACAGGAGAATCGTCACTCTGACGCTCCCAGCCCAAGTATGTCTGAGGACTCCGCGGGCTCGCCGTGCCCGTCCGGGTCCGGTTCGGACACTGAGAACACCCGGCCGTCCGACAACCACCTCCTCTTGGGTGCAGACTACAAAAAGGAGGGCGAAGAAGAGAAGTTCCCCGTGTGTATCAGAGATGCTGTGTCCCAGGTGCTGAAGGGATACGACTGGACGCTGGTGCCCATGCCGGTGCGCGTCAACGGCTCCAGCAAAAGTAAACCTCACGTCAAAAGACCCATGAACGCATTCATGGTCTGGGCTCAGGCTGCACGGAGGAAGCTGGCCGATCAATACCCGCATCTGCACAACGCGGAACTCAGCAAAACCCTGGGAAAACTCTGGAGGTAAGTTCCCTTTGCATTTTGTGTCTCGTGTGCAGTGCGTCTTTACGCGCCGTTGTGCTCAGCGCTTTATTTCTCGATATAATTCAGTAACGACCTGCTGTTCCAGCTAGAGATGTGGAGTTTGTGAATTTGTATCCGACATTTAAAATGTATTCTTACCTGTTATTGTTTTGATTACTTTTATTTTCGTGTGCCTGAACAGATGGATTTCTAGAGAGTTAAATACACAAACTTTTTTTCAGCTGCTGCTTTAGATGAATACTTCCTGATAAACGCAATGTGCACATGTGCAATGTGTAATCAGCATAGTGCACATCTGTTGCATCCATTATTAAAGGAATCTTGTGCTTGTTGTTTACTGGATGCATTTTAATGTGAATGTGCATTTCCCTTTGCTTTTTTTCAGATTGCTCAACGAGGTAGAGAAGCGTCCGTTCGTTGAAGAAGCCGAGCGTTTGAGGGTGCAACATAAGAAGGACCACCCCGACTACAAATATCAGCCGAGGCGGAGAAAGTCTGTCAAGAACGGGCAAAACGACCCAGAAGACGGAGAGCAGACTCACATCTCTCCAAATGCGATCTTCAAGGCGCTGCAGCAGGCCGATTCTCCTGCGTCAAGTATGGGCGAGGTGCATTCTCCAGGCGAGCACTCAGGTAAGAACAGACAAAAAGAAAATGAAATTGTTAACGGAGAGTGAGGGGAAAAAAGACATTCTCTGGATTTTTTTTGTTAATAGACAACTCAATAATTTGACACTGCTAGAGGAAGTTGTATCTGTAGAAGCCTTGGGGGCCTTGAACAGACACCTGTTAATGATTAATAATTAACCATTAGCGGTTTTTACAAGCATTCATGCAGATACACCTCTCATTGTAGCTAAAAAACATCTTTTTTGTGTATTTACCTTTATGACAAGGCTTTTATGGATGAGGTTCTTTTGCTTGCACGAATTAGTAAATCAGATTTAAGGCCTAACTCTACTTTTCCCTTTATCCAGGTCAATCCCAGGGCCCACCAACACCCCCAACAACCCCCAAGACAGACCTCCCCTCCAGCAAAGCTGACCTAAAGCGTGAGGGCCGTCCCATGCAGGAGGGCACCAGCCGCCAGCTCAACATTGACTTTGGAGCCGTGGACATCGGCGAGCTGAGCAGCGAGGTCATCTCCAACATGGGGAGTTTTGACGTCGATGAATTCGATCAGTACCTGCCGCCTCACAGCCATGCTGGAGTGGCAGGAGCAGTCCAGGCCGGCTACACGGGCAGCTACGGCATCAGCAGCTCCTCAGTCAGCCAGGCAGCCAATGTGGGAGCCCACGCCTGGATGTCCAAGCAGCAGCAGCAGCAGCAGCAGCAGCAGCAGCACTCTCTGACCACCTTGGGCGGGGGAGAGCAAAGCCAGCAACAGAGAACCACCCAGATCAAGACGGAGCAGCTGAGCCCGAGCCACTACAGCGAGCAGCAGGGCTCCCCGCAGCACGCAAACTACGGGTCCTTCAACCTGCAGCACTACAGCACCTCCTCTTACCCCTCCATCACAAGAGCACAGTATGACTATTCAGACCACCAAGGTGGTGCTAACTCCTACTACAGCCATGCAGCAGGCCAAGGCTCTGGTCTGTACTCCACCTTCAGCTACATGAGCCCCAGCCAGAGGCCCATGTACACTCCAATCGCTGACACCACAGGGGTGCCCTCTGTGCCCCAGACCCACAGTCCGCAGCACTGGGAGCAGCAGCCCATTTACACACAGCTCTCCAGGCCCTGAGGAGGCCTCCATCAGCACTGACTGAACTCCACCCATCATAGACTTTTTTCTGTCACCTTCGTGCCACAAACCCGTCATTGCCAACAGAAAAACATGACAAGGACATTTTTTATAGTACTGAAAATATATCTTTGGATTGGCTCACGACAGTGCCTTTTGTATTTGTTGGAATTGTGATTATATTTTTTTAGATATAATGTTTTAAAAAAAGTGAAATCCTCTGTGAGGACATACTGGTTATGAATATTTTAGTATGTACTGTGTATGTGTTCTACTCTTGTCATCATCATCATCATCATCATCCTCTTAATCAGTGTCATCAGCATCTTCATCATGATTTTTAGATTAACACGTTTTTAAGGAGCAGGAAAGCCGGGTACAAATACCCTCAGTGGCCTTACTTCTCACTGATGTATTTCTTGTACAGAAGTAAGAAACGTCTGTTTACTGACACTGCCGTCTTAGGATAGCCCACATTCTGCTTTGAGTTTTTGTACTGTACATATCTTACTGTAATTCCCATGAGATGCAAGAATTGAGCACTGCAGGTTGGAAATAGATTTGAATTTTTGGCCATGATATGACCATGTCATCAGTGAATTTGTCAAATATTCTTCTCCTTCTTCTTCTTCGCTTTAGCTCAAATGATTATTGGAAGTGCAGGTGGCATGTAATTGAACGATGCTTGCTTTTACTGCCTTGATACCGTTGGTGCCTCTGGAGCCACAGTGAGGAGGCTCAAGTCCTCTGGCATTGCAGTGTCTAAACCATAGCCTAGTTCTGGCTTCCTGCGTAAGGAGATGCAGGAAGTGACCTTGACCTCTCTCTCCTCAGCAGCCAGCAGGTCTGAGGCTGGTATGCTTCTATATCATGCCTTACAAACCCCACCTTTTATTTTCCTAACCTTTTTTTTTTCTCTTAATTTATTCCTTAGCATTAATTTTATTTGAGAATAACTATTTGCAATTATCATTTTAATTCAGCAGCAGCTACCTGAGACGTTTTCAGTGGATAGTTTGCGGCAATATGTGGTACAAATTTGTTTATTTATCATTTGTAAATGTTTCCGTATAAAAGGTTCCTTTATTCATGATCTAGTTATGTACAGATTACTTATAATTACACGATGAGTCTTTCTCTTAAAAAAAAGAAAAACTGGATGTTTTTTTTTCTTTTTTTGTTCTAACAAATGAATTAATTGTTATGGAAGCTGTGCCTGTTTTTTTTTTTGTTGTAAAGAATTTGCTGGAATCAACAGGATACTTTTTGTTATTAAAAGATGTGTTCCTTGTTTTATATTCTGTATCATTAGTTCTCAGTTCGTCATCTCCTTAATGCAGTTTCCGTAGGTAAACATGGCATTGTCTTAAAAGCATATCTTTTGTATTATATTGTTTGCAATAAAAACAAAACAATGAGAAATATTCAATCTTCTCGTGCTGTTCATTACATTTCATGAAGTTTTACCTGTGTTTTTTTTCCAGCTGTGGATGCTTTCCCAGTAAGTTAAACAGTTTATGTCAGACAAAGATCACTGAGGTTTACTTTGAAAAGGTGTAGGAAGTTTATAACCTCTACTGATTGATAAAACCATACTCGATACATTTAGTTTAAAATTACTGAATCTGAGTTGCTTTAGTGTTTTGCTACACATTTGTAGAAACAAAAAGGAAAACAAGTTTTAACATGATGCAGATCATTTGATTTCTCTTTAATCAGAATGTGCTGTTGGCTACACACAGACACAGTTGGCTATAATATGTTTTAAGATAAACACAAGTTTAAAAAAAGAAGAAAGAAAGTGGTTTTGAAGTTTTGGTGATAGGTCCGGTGGGTTTTGCTTCCGGCTTCTCAGACCATGAGGTCACAGGTCCATTATTTCCTCGGCCTATTGAGAAGACGTATGTCCTCCACACCCCTTCCCTTAGCCTTGTATACAGCACAGCTTAAAGAAACAAACTACATGTTGAATATTGTTTATTCATTACAGGCCAAGTAATACAGGAACAGGACTGACCTTAATAAATCAGTGACAGTGTAAACACAATCAGGTACTATAGCTTTGTGTTGAAATTCGAGGCACATTCGCAGATGACGTCTCTTTCCTCACATCGACTCGACTGAGACGTTAGCAGCCTCCCCACTGCTGCACCTCAACACACTGTGATGACCGGATAGCCCCCCCCCACCTCGACTCTATAACTCTATACATTATATAATATAGAAGTATGATTACCTTTAAATCAGTAGCAAATATATATATATATATATATATATATATATATAAAATGTAACTATATTAGTTAAGAGTTATAATCACAAGCTTTTTCATAAAATCATCTTGATTTTAGTGATGAAGTGTCACCATGTTGTGATTCATCTCTTTAGAATCCCCTGGGAAGAAAAAAAGACTTTATTTTCCCCTCACATACTTCAGAACTTGTTCACAGTAAAAAAAAAAAAAAAAAAAAATTATAAGAAAAGAAAGAAACAAGAAGATTAAAAGACTGGCAACATTGATTCCTTGCCTTGAAACATTCTTTATGTATGTATTAGCTTGAGATGGCTAATTAGCACCTACAATGGGTGCGGTTTTACAAATAAACAAAGCAAAATAACGTGTAGGTTTAGGTAAACAAATGATTTAAACTTAATAGATAAATAACGCTGTTAGAAACTGCTTTTGGGAACAACTGTATAAATATAACATTCAAATCTGAAGACTCCAGTTTGTGGTTTACTCGCATGCTTCAGGGTTTGTTGAAAGTGGAACTAAATCTGGGAATGTGGGCACAGCTGAAAGAGAAGTTACACTATTTCAACACAATATACCTCATGGAATTCACTCACAAACTTAAGACCCAGGTGCATTTACAATAGTTGTTCAAAATTGGGATTCACAGTTTGACTTTACTGTCTTGGCAGAATTGCTGATACAGTGCAGTCAAATCAATGACATTTTCTTCTCTGTTTATCAGCATTTTGCAGTCTAAGCTTGTTTATTATGCTTCTACTTTTCTTGTCAGACCTGTTTGTTATCTCTGCCCCAGATTCTTCTTCTGCTGGTGCTTATTATAATGCTACTCTGGTAACTAGCTGAAAATGAAACCAATACTGTGTTATATAAACTGCCATAAGAAAATAGAAAAAATTAACATATCAATATGCAATGATTTAAGGCTTGTTGTGTTGATGACAAGATAATGATCGTCCTGCAGGCTTGACTCTTTTGTCTCTGGCTAAATTTAAAGGCTGCTATCTTCCCCTCTGACGTCGAGGACCAGGCAGAGTGTGAGAATCCCCGAAGCTGCCCCCCACAGAGAACCCCAGGGCCACATCCATCAATGGATCTCCAGCGGCTTAGACCTGGAGGGAGGCAGCGGGGCCTTAGAGCCTGACAGGGTAAAGAGAGGCCAGTTAGAGAGGACTGCGCAGATGATGGTCCGCGGAGATCACAAGGAAAGGTCAGAAAAAAAAAAAATTAATGACATGCCTTGAATATTAATGTGCCACTTTTGTAAATGTCTGCAATAAGACACATTCTCCAAATCTGGTACAATACTGACTGTATTTTTAAATAATAGCCTACAATGTAATGTATCTTTGGTTTGAAAAGAATCATTAAACAAAGACTTCTCAAAATTATCTGCAGCAAAAAAATAATTAATTTGCTTTACCGACTCATATGAAACGATCACCTATGGGGGGGGGGGGGGGGGGGGGTCACCCCAATCTACAGCACTATTTTTGGTCAGCCCTATTACGAAACTTGGTGTCATGATCGTTGGGGTGAAGGACTCACTTTAGGTTCAGATGGAAGCCAAACTGCTTCAGCCCATGTCTCTGAGTTCTCTCGCATTCATAACATGCTTTAATAAGATATTCTTTATATATATATATAGAGAGAGAGAGAGAGAGAGAGAGAGAGAGAGAGAGAGAGAGAGAGAGAGAGGGACCAGTGTTTCACTGTCTTAAACACTCTTTTGGCCTGGAGGGGCTGTGCTTAGACATTTGGTATGGCCACTGATATTTCCATCCATTCCCTTATTCATCTCATCCAGATCTGAGGAAGTATCTTCCAGTAATCAATATAAGAAAGTGGATAAACCTGGGTATTATTAAATTTATTGAAATAAGTTCAAGATTTCAGTTCAAGAAATTAAATGAGCAAATTTTTCTTGCTGCGTTGGAAGCAATCATTGCTTATTACATGCAATTCAGGCCTTATCATTTCCATGTAATTTCTTAAAATGAGATGATTATCTGGACTTGAATGTGGCTTATATTATGTGTAATGAGACATTTATGACTATGAATAGGACAAGTTTACATGCTATGAGTGTCTGCAGTGTAAGAGAGCATTCATCACTTACATTCACATAATAGTTGTTAAGTGAAGTTGTAAAGCCAAGTAGTCGTAAAAAAAAAAAATTGGCATAGATTTCACAGGGTACGTTCACACTGTCTGAGCTGGCTCCATCACAGCTCTCCTGATTGGCTCCTGATGGAAGATATTGCCTGAAAGGTGAAATTGGGCCAACATCTCCGTTCAAGAAATACAGAAAAAAAGTCCACTTTGGTAAACACAGATCTGTGTCCCACCAGTTTTCAGAGAATGAACAGATCATTTCTGTTGAATTGTTTCATACTCAGCTTGTTGGCAGCGTGTGTGTGCATCTGAGGAGTTTACATTTGCAAGTCCAGCTCCTCAAAAAGCAATCATGGGTTCAGATAAAGTGAAATCAGGTGTTCAAATTATCAGTTTAAGGAAAGTATTATTCCTTAAAAATTATAGCTGATCAGTGATTAAAAAAATACTTTAGCTAATGGTTACTTTTACTTGAAAAACCTCTTTTAAACCAATTTGCATGACGTTATGATCCAAGACTCCTCTAGAGCCAAACCAAGCATCAAGCAACCCTGTATGCTAAGTCTGAGGCGAGACAGAGTTCCTCTTTTTGCTTAAACTTTTAAACAATGATGACTTGTGGATAAGAAAAAGGTTAGATATAAGGATCATTTTGTTGTTTTTTAAAACAATTTGCTGGAACAAAGCGTGCTAATATGCCTTTAGCAGTAAGCATGCAGCATTGATGACAATTTTCAGCATATTTCATCAGAATAGTTTGTCATGTGTTGGTCACAGAGGAGCACCCCTTCAGGAAATGACTTAAGGATTGAGGCTTTCTCGGTGTCAGACCACAGTGACTCAGTGGAGGGGTTGACACAGACAGTCTTGCCCAGTAGCAGCCCAAACACACTGATGGATGTTATGTGTTTCCTCCAGCAACCGTGCAAGAGAAAGAGCAACATCTGATATTAAGGTGTGAGAGAAAAACGTGCTATCAAACATAAATCTGTATTTCAAAAAGTCATCACAAGGCAAATTAAAAGCATCTTTCCCAAATCACGTGCCCCAGCCTCCTGACCTCAGCTCAGAGAAGCCTTGGCAGCAGCGGAGCGACCCAGCCAGTGAGTGGATTGGTGCAGCGATGGTACACAGCTCCCCTCCAAACAGCAGGAGTGCACTGATGAATGTTTCCGAGGAAAGGAATCGGAAACAAGACCAAATTTTTCTTTCTTTTTTTTTTTTTTTTCCCAGACGGGCCTTTACATGGGCAATTTTCCCAGGACGACCCCATTATTATTCCACAGAGACGTCTGCCCCCTCGAACCCTATGGGTGGTCTCTGTAAAGGCGAAAGGAAGAGGAACAGAAAGAGAAAAGGAGAGAAAAAAATGTGGTAATACACAGAGAGACTGGACAATAATAAAAACACGACAAAGTAAAATGAAACAAAACGAGATGACGATCGAAAAGCAATCCAATACATTTTAACTGTCTGCTCCGATCGACTGTTTGGCATATGAGTGTATAGTTTTGCCTGACAGTATATTGGGGGAGTATTGACTCTAAAATGACCTTATCAAGGAAAAATAAAGATAAAAGTTGTAATTCTTGAAATTACTTATGTCCTGTATATTGTATTGTTTGGTATCTATTTGTTTGTATTCCTCTCTTGTGTTTACCCTCAGGTACAGTTTATTAGGTACCGTTTGAAGTGACCCTCACAGTTGCTGTTAAATTGTCCAGACAATATTTCTTAAAACAATTAACAAACATCCAGTGGAGGAAACATCTACTAAATCACTAAGAAAGACAAGCTGCTCCATGGAAAATAGGAAGGCACATTTCTTCGTTTTTTAAAGTATTGATTATTTTGAACTTTAAATCAGAATAGTGACTTGAAAACAGTTAAATCACTCGAAGGGAATGGTCCTTATTTAAGTTTACGATCCCCTCTCCTCACAGTGTGATTCTGCTCCCTGATGGAGCAGACTTAGGAAGTGAGACTTTGCCCCGCAGCCATCCATCTTGCACCGCCCGGCCCCCATGAGGACATCGGCCTGTGCCAAGAGGCCGAGCCGGGCCAGCCTGCTGGAACCCTTGGTGAGCTCCCTGCCTTTGTCTGAGGATGTGGAAGAAACCTGGCACCGGCCC
Source organism: Labrus bergylta (assembly GCF_963930695.1). Taxonomy (NCBI): domain Eukaryota; kingdom Metazoa; phylum Chordata; class Actinopteri; order Labriformes; family Labridae; genus Labrus; species Labrus bergylta. The sequence continues at coordinate 23,050,014 of NC_089210.1, read as the reverse complement.
GAGGTCAGCGTCACAAAATTATATTACCATAATCCCATTAAGTGTGTCTGAGGCCTCATGAGCTTCGGCTCAGTCTGGGAGGAAGGTAGATGAGGACTGCCAGTGGGTGGGTTGGAAGCTGAAGAGAACAGGCAGTGAATGATATAAGATGGTAGCTTACCTGTACTTTACATGTGTATGTGTTAGGTGAATTTTATTATAGAAAAATATGTTGTACATCCATTTCAAAATACAGGGGCATATGACTATATTGTGTCCTTTAAAACTTAATTATCAGCTGCACACTGTCTAACACACATGTATTGGCAACCTCTTGGTAGACTGATAAATGTGTAGCACTGTAACAATGCCAATGGAAGTATATCAGACAGTGTGCGGGAGTTAACTTGTATTTTACTTTGTGATATTTGTAGCTTTTATGCAGGATGCAAAGATTACCTGCAACTATGTGCATTTGGTAAATTCAACTGAAATTGACTGCACAAAAAAATGTATACGTGCCAAAGAGCAAAATAACCCTAAATAATCAAAGCCAGGAGCCTAAATGAGATGATACGTGAAGTGGGTTTGTCTCTAAGCTTAATACAACCAAGATTCCTCATCCTTATCTCTATTATCCCTCATTCTCGAGAAAAGGATTCTCCCCAATAAAAAAAAGATTTTCCATCCATCTTTCCATTTGTTTCCAATTTAGCATCCGAGGGAAACTTTTGGCTGTGCAGCTCACCACGGATACGGCAGTTTGTCTTTTCTAATGCCTCATGTCTGTACCTGGTAAATCTCCACAGAATGTATCACTTTACAGCACACATATACATTAGATGCAGGTTATTTGAGGGGACGCAAATGGACATGTCAGCAAAACTTATACTCTCCTCGCAGGGCGTGAAAGCTGAATATAAACCAAGCTCTTGCAGTTGATCCTTCAGGCCTAACTGTGGCTTTGATATATAGAGAGAGATTCTGACTTGTAACTTAGGAATGCTAATACGTTTCTGTGTTGTTTCCTTGCTCTATATTGTGACCACAGCCTATGGAGTGAACAAAAACCAGCCAGAGATTGTTTTTTTCCCACCATGCAGTATTTATAGATTGGTTTACCATCTGTCATGCAAACAGGATGATACCTCATTTGTGTTTGCTTGCCTTGTAAGATCATGATTAACTTCTATATTTGTCCTGTACTGGATGACAGCATGAAAAACAATGTTAGCGGACTACTTTTTGCTGAAATAGCAAGCTAAGCTAAGCTACAAATAGTGTTAGATCAGAGAGAATGGGAGGAGTTTCACATGGTATGGGAGTGTACGTGAGGGCATCTTCCTAAGGAGAACAGAGGTATTAGCTGCTAGTATTTGCGGTGACGACAGTGAGCTAAAGCATTTCTTTACTTACAGGGCCAAGCTTCTCAAACATGCCTCCCTTATATTTGTCCATTCCTTCTGCAGGACAACCAGTAAAACGTAATCCCTTGTCCAAATAAGTTAATACCTAAACTAACATGTAAAAGTAAAGTTCAGGGCCGAATGCAGATTCCTGAGCGACAGACGGAGCTGAACCTGGCAGTTAACCAATTAATTACACACAGAGTCACTCTGTTTGTCATGGAGACATGCAGCAACACACACAGCTCTGCAGGCTCTCTATTACACATAGTGCTTTTGTTTGGTTTTCAAATGTTGTCTTAGTACAATCCTCCACTTTGCATACCTTTTTGTATTAGCGTTGTTCATATGTGTGTCTTCCCCGATTCTCACTCTCTTTTCTTTCCGTAGCCCCAACATGTGTTCTGAAATGGGTTGTCTCTGCAGCCTTTTCCTTTGGGAGGGCAGCTCAGTGAATTATGGGCAGAATGCCTCACGGTCAATGGGGTCTTCACCAGCCTCATTTCCTCCATGCAGAGCTCTGTCAGAGAGCGCTAAGCAGAGACCCCCAGGCCTGATGTTGACAGCACAGACGGAAGCAGACGGTATTAAGTTCCCTTAGAATTAAAGCAAATATCACTGTAATAAACAGAAGCAGTAACTGAATTTGAGGTTAATAAGACATAAGTTGTTGCTTAAAGTTTGCTGGTTGGACTAATCTTATCATCAAAAAACTGGTTGACAATTAGCTGCAAGTTAAACATGCAACGACTTTGTAAATATCTGTAATAATGACCCTAACCAAATGTAATAGGTACACAGGAGAATGCATCATGTGCCCATGCTCTCATCCTGCAGCTTGCACAGAGTTATGTGCGCAGCCTCTTTAGTGCATTAATTGGTAGCAGTTTTGGCATGGGGGGTTGGGCAGGCCTTGGGTTTGTTCTGCTGTGTGCCCCTTTTATTTTCTCCACAGGCAGTTTAGTGCTTTCCAACTACCTCTGAAGCATCAGCAGTTTTGGTCTTATTGTGTGCAGAGGGCATTTCATTGTAACAAGGTGCATTGGTACTCTCGGCAGGAAGCTTTTATGCAACTTCAATTTTAGACAAAGTTGCTTTTACATGTGTGCATTCCACCTTAGACATGCTGTCAATATTAACAGTTACAAAAGTTAAGAGTTAAAACCAATGGAGCTGCTGTATTTTAAGCAAAACTCAAACTTCCAAATAGTCTTTTTCAGCTTTCTTTTCTGTTGGACACTTAAAAAAAAGAGGGAATTAGCATCATGTCCCAGAGTCCTTTGCAACAGCAGCTGGGGTTAACAGGTGTGTGTGGTGACAACAGGGCAAGGGTGATGAGGTCTGCCACATGTTTAATGCATAAAACACAGCAATGCTGCCAGACTGATCCAAAGAGGGACAGAAAGAGATGCCTTCTTCTGCTGGACCCATGTCTCTGTTAGATTATACGAGTAAAAAAAATAACTAGTCAGTCCATCTGCAGAAATAGACAGTGGAAAAATTGGAGAAAATGTGCCAGTTAGGTGTCTGTATGAGGTTGGCTAGATGAAGGACACATTTGAATCACTCACTTTAAAGCAGGATCACACAGTGAGATTTCAATAAATCAAAGAGCACTGTGCTCTGCCAGACAGTACATCCAGACCCCTCTCTCTCTCTCTCGCTCTCCCTTACTCACTCTCTCACCCTTTTTTTTTCTCAGTCACTTTCAGTAACTTGCTGAGAAATTCCAAGGAGACATCAGGAAGAGTAGAATCAGGGGCAGACATTTGGTACTGGAACTAATATCTTGAATCTTTTCTTCTTGTAGGACAAAATCTACTTCTATATTGTATCTTTGATATTGCTGTCAAAACACAAAAAAATATCTCTATCTGTAATATTTCATCATTTTTTATTTTAACAACAAACTGATGATAGGGAGAGGCCTTGGAATCATTGGTAGCCATGGTAATAAAGCGTGCTGGTAAATTGGCATTGGCCAATAGCAGGTAAGATGTGGCTCCCATCCCTGGGAAAAATCATGCCTTCTCCTGATTTATGATAGCTGTGAAAACTTCAAAATTCTCTCCCAGACGTGTCAACAAACATCACAGCGCAGGTCCAGCTATGCATGTGCTTATGTGCTAAGATCCACCGAGCCTGTTGACACCTTGTTAAGGTTTTCCTCTCCTTCCTCCTGAACTGTCTACTCTTGCACATCCATGCTTCTGTGGCCCTTTGGGCTTCAGGCATTGACCCCAAAACTCTGAAGATCAATGAAAAATCCCTACTAAAGAACACAACACACTGGCAACATTTGGCATCCAGATTGCTCTTTCCCTCAAGTTTTATAAACAAATGTATAATTGTTTAGCAGTTTCAGTGGCACTTCCTGATTTACTGCTACTTTTGACAGACACCAAACACAACCTTATCACCACAGAATCACAAGCTCAAAAGACTGGGCAATAGCTGAGAAGATTTCTATAGTTTCAAAACTAGTTTTTCCTGATAATACACTGTTCTGATAACTTCCACATTACAGGTTTTATGTTCTACCTAAACCATTACAAGGACCTGTGTCCCTGTGTCTAATCTGCCAAAGAACTCCACAATGACCATGAGAAAAGCCTCTCCTGTAAGATCCAGGAATGCACTGTTGCATATCAATGACCCAAATCAACAGAGAAAGACAGAGAGAGAGAGACAACAAAAAGAGAGGATGAAAGGGCCCCTTCCTAACACTGGCCAAACACACACACACACACACACACACACACACACACACACACACACACACACACAAACGCACACAGGGGCAGGCAAGTCCGTGAAATATGACAGCCCCACGGTGAAGAAGGTGGGGGTGAGGGAAGCCATATTGTAACAATCTTATTCTGTGGTCATTAATCGTATCCTGCTGTTCCAGCCTCCCCGACCGTGTGCGCTGAGCGTATGTCAAACACATTTCCCCTCTCTCGGTGGGCGCACTCCCAGCCAGCTCCAATGCCGCACAAAGATACAAACCCTGAGAGCTCCTGAAGCTAGACAGGCCAGATAATCTCCCCCCTTGGACTCCAGCGCCAAGTCCAGAGCTTGCCATAGAGACACACAGAGACACAGGCCCACAGGGAATGGCCTATTGCCTGGCTGCTACTGATGCTGCCACATTATATTCATTACAAATACAGCCATGAATCACTTGTATTGTGAATTAATAGAAACTATTTCATAAAATCTCCCACAAAAAAGTAAGGAAGTGCTACAGGAAGTGTCAATTGTTTTACAGCTAACATGACAGAAAACACTCCACCTTAAAATGTACAGTAGCTGTGAAATAGCAAGCATAGACTTTATGATAGCGGCTGAATTTTCTCTGGTCTAACAATGGAGAATAACACAGAGAATCTTGTTATCTGGAGTCAGATACAGCCCTTAAACACTTCAGCATCGATTATAGGTAATGTCCACATTGTGTTCCCATGCTTGTGCTCGTGTGTGAGCAACTGTACCCGGCCGAAGCACACCTATTCCAAGAGTGCCGCAGAAGAGTTTTGAATTTATCTCAGTCTGTGGACTTTTTTGTGGCCTTTTAACCCAATCAGCGCGTATCTCCTCTGCCATTTTTTCAAATATCCCCCCAGTACAAATGCAACTGTGGGTCACTTTTTTAATGCAGTTTCCGAGTGCCCTGACATATTAGCTCAATTATCTCCACTTAAAAAAAGAGAAACTTAATATGACAATCCTGTACAAAAGTACTCATCTGAAATGCACTTGTATTATATAACTCATTAAAGTTTCAGTATTCTGAAGCATTCAAAATTCTGGTCATTGATAGACAAAAAATTTCTGGGCAGTGATGCGTATTTGGCAACAGTAGAGTGGTTTTTCTCTCTGTTCCTTTTCATCCTTCTCTCCCTCCATACTGCCTGTCTTGCTCCCTCTTTCCCCCTCCTGCTGGGAGCTGCCTCATTAGGGAAGTGATAACGTAACCCCTCTGTTTCATCAGGCGCTGCCATTTGTCATTATGACTGACAAGTGCCGAGTTGGGCCAACTGAGTGGCGGAAAAAAATGCCTCCCTTTGGCCCACTATCTAGTTTTTATCTAGTTTTATCGATGGTTATATTTGGCTCTTGCAAATAATGTATTTGCTTAAATAAAAACAAGCTTGGAAAACAGTAAATGCATTGTCACTGCCAATGCTTGCAAATATAAACGTAAAGACAGGGTTGTGATGACGAATAGCTCTCACATTTCTAAATGTTTGGAGGGTATGCCCTAAAAACTTCAACTGGCTATTGTTGGAAACCTGAGATGTCTCCTGACAAGTGGATTCTCTTGAGTACTAGAAAATCTGTCTGAAACCCATCAATCACAGGCACAGGAGCTTGTTGAAGGACCTGCTTTTCACTGACAGTTTGGACTGAGTTCCTGACAAGATAATAGATTGTGAGGCTGTCAAAATAGCTTGATTGCACAGATGGATTGATCATAATTCAAATACTTTCCAGGCTGTGCAGCTACTGAACGTGATCTGTTAGCACGACTACTTTTGCTATTAATAGCAGACTGCTTTTTTTTTCTTGGAATTGGATCTTTTGTAGGGATATTTCATCTTACCAGATTAGCTGGTCTTTTGTTACATCCATGGTTTACACCAACACCAATATAAAACAGTTATTTTTTTTATCAGAAGCTACCAAAATAGCCTAAACAGGAAACTATTTGCCAGGACATTATTCTGAGTACAACAAACTCTACATTCATGGCAATACTGGACAAAATGACAATCTAAATGTGAGAGCAACAAATAAATGCACAGTGAACACTTCTAGCCTAAAGAAACACTTAAAATAATCAAGATAGTTTGCATGTGGTCAAGGGAAGAGTGTTGGAAGCTGGAGATGCCTTGACAGAACCCTTGACCTGTGGGTCCTAGCTGTGTGAGTGCCCGTCAGTAGGGGTGATTGATTGGGTCCCTGTCGGCAGTCTCAGCTGGACATCCTAGAAAGATCTTCCCATCCATCAGATCACCCAAACCCACGGAGAGCCTCTTCCAGATGGGCCGCATTGTTCCAAGGCCACCCTAGCAGAAGTCCAGAAGACTCTGCAACCCCAAAATGTTCCTGACAGCAACCACAAACTACCCACAACCTCTGCATCTGTGCCTGTCTGTCTGCACCCTTCTAGAGTCGTAGCACACACCCAGACTAATCAATACGGTACATCACATTGGACTTGCAGAAACAATAGCTGTCATTACAATCACTATCAAGAGCTCAGGGATCGTCCATAGAGTGGAGATAAGAGGTACCAGCGATGGTGCGCTGGCAGCGATCACTGAGTCTAGTGCCTAGTGAGGCGTAACATGGAGTCTTAATTGTGGTGCAAGGCCTAATTGCACGGTCAGGACAGGGGGTAATGAGTTAATCCCAAGGCAGTCATCCATGATGAGGAGAAGCAAGTCCTCAGCACAGTAATTACACTGCTGCTCATTAACCTCTATGCCTCAGGACACTGGAGAGCGGGTTTTTGTTTTATATTTTTTGTACAATATTTAAATTCTGTTGTCAAGTGGGTTCAATATAAGGTTTTCAATTTGTTAGTATTGATGTTAAAAGTGCAAAACTGGCAAAGAAGCATCTACCAGCTAAACCAAGGAAGCCCGAAATTCAGTCAGTGATTTTGAACACCTCAACTTGCCAGGTTGCAAGCCCTGTTGACAGATTTGAATGTATTTTCAAGGAGGGGCTATCATAGAGAGGAGGACCAGGGAGATGTTTGAGGGGAATGGGAGGGGATATATTTGATCCCGTGGCCCCACTATGACAGGCGTCACGCCACCCTCTATGTAATGATCTTTTCCATATGGACCAAGGAATGGTCAGTCTGTGTTTACACGAGCTGATCCCCAAAACGTGTCCCAAGACTCGTTCTCTGGCACTGCAGCACAGGAGGAGAGCAGACGAAAGGCGCTTGAGCAATCAGGACACCCCCTACTGAAGATCCATTAACGTAGACTCCAGAGTGGCACCAAGCAGAGCAGCAACCTGCCAAAAAACACAGCCAGTTTCACATGCACTTAAACACACACCGAGCACTGTTAGAGATTACACCCATCATATTTTCATAATTGTTGGAGGCACCTGAAGTCAAGGCCAAGTCAACACATTTTGCCTGGCAGCCTCTGAAAAGGGCCATTTATGTGGAATGTATATCAAAAGTATTTCATCTGTGTTTGCTTCAGAAAATTTGAGAAAATATCAGTCACATTTAAATGACACCCATACAGAATGTGAGATTTTTTGTCAACCTTGGACTGAAGGTGTCAAATAATTTTAACAAGGTGGACCTCAAAAGTCTCCTAAGTTTCAATGCCAAACTAAATCTTGGCAACTGGGGGGTAAGATTGGAAAAGACCATTTCAATAGTACTTACAACCCTCCGCTCTGAATGAAATACAAAATTTGAAGAACTTTGAACATACTTTTTGGTCCTTTCAAAGGGTGCATATAGAAGTCTAAGAGTTTTATCATGTGATACCCATCTATGTTAAAGTGACAGAGACATTTATCTGTGGTACTTCATAAAGGTTCACATTGGATCAGCAGAGCGTTAATACAGAAAAAAGGAGAGACATGTTCAAGCTTCTGATAGCTTCACCTCTTTTCAAAACAGAGTTTAAACCCTTCTGTGGATGTTTGGAAGAGGGGGCTCTCCCCATAGTCTACTTAAATAACCACTTCCCCTGGAATGAAAACAGATCCATTATAGGACACTGGTATCTCCCTTCCTACTGGGGTACCTCTCTCAGTCCTGACGGGGTTCAGGGTTAGGGCTTAGCGATGGGCCCTGCGATGGCAGAAAAATGCCCCTTCTCTGTTGACTCAGAGCTGGAAGTGAGTAAGCTGAACTCGGGCCTTGTCTCACTAGGGACCAGCCGCACCCCACTAATGACATCCAGCCCCTGACATTCTTAAAAAGTCTCTGGTTATTAAGGAAAACAAACAAGGACATCAGACTCACTCACATAAACACCATCCCCAAGCAATCCAGTAGATTGCTGCTGCAACCTAATAGTCCCCTGTTGAAAATCAAATCAGGTTATGGTGATTTGGAATGTAAAGCCAGTGTAGCCCCGAATTTACTCTGTGAAGTGAATGGAGGAGACAGCCGTAGATTTGATAACACTTTGTGTGCAGGAAGGGAGCATGCCTTCCCGACTTAGGGGATCAAGTTTTCTGACAACTATTCTGGGAGGGACAAATGAGAAAATTCATGCACACACACATTTTTTTATTATTTAGTTTCGTGATGGGATGTGGTTCTCATCCCATTGGAGGGAGCTCTTCTACCCCTTCCACCTTCCCCAACATCCCAAGCTCCTCTTTCCCTCCCTACCCTCCCTTCCTCCCCCGTCCTGCCACACTTCATTGCCCCGCTAAATGCTGACAATTGGTGACAAATGGACTGCACAGCACACTGTGCATCAGTTGCCCTGGGAGACGGATGGTGGCGGACTCGGGGCAGGGTAGAAGAGAAGAGGAGGAAGGGAGCGGGGACCCATTGCATCAGCAAGGCGCCTGGCACAGGTGGCTGAAAATCAATACAGATCCGGCCTCTGATTTGGCCTGACAGCACAAGAGCAGTGAAGTGTGGGAATCCGCTGAGTGCCACACACTGCTAAATTGGATGATGGAGGGTTAGAGAGCAAAGGAAGAGCAAAGGGGAGTGGGAGGGGCGAAGACACGTTATTCCACATTATCACAATGACATTCTGACAGGTTGACAAGGACACACTCCGAACACATGGACACATTATACAGGATAAATGAGGAAGACAGTTTAACAGATTACATCTGAGCACTTATGCACAGTTCATATTTTGCATGTTTTTGTAGCTTAATTATAGCTACCACATCCCTAAAGCATATACACTGGTCGGGGTTAAACGTGCAGCTGCTGATAAAGAGGCATGTTGTGTGGCAAATTACAACACCCTCTGCATGCATTAATATTTGCCTTTGCAGACTTGCTTTCTTTTGTGCAAGAAATACAATTACAGAGCTTGCAGTCACACTAATTTCCGCCATGGCTGAGTGCACATGAAAGTGTGACATTGTGGCCACTTTTCAGCTGACAGGCTCAAACATGTGACCGGCAAGTCATGCAGGCCCAGAGAGGTGCAGCTTATTAAAAAGGGAAACAAAAGAAATGAGCCGTTGAATAAATAAATAAATACATTTTAGCTAGTAAAGTTACAAAAGCAAACTCTTGAACACCATAGTCAAAGTTTTTAGAAGGCTGTCATCACTTCTGTCATGTCTCGGAGGAAATAAGTTGGCAAGTTCACATAAACAAATGACAAAATTGTTTTAACACCAGAAAGTAAAAAACATGTTTTTGCATTTTCCATTGTTTACCTTCTAGATCAGAATTCATCAACACGCTTGTGTGTAGGAAAATTCAAATTTCCTCCCCGGAGACAGGTTAACCTAACATATGTAAGTGTAAGTGCTATCACATTTTAATGCAAGAAAGGAACAGCGAAAATCATGGAAAGGATAAGTCACACAAGGAAGAGGATTTCATCAAACTTTTATGGAAAGAGTTCCTTATGGTGGTTTTTGGCCTGTGCTCACACTGTGATGTTTGCTCACCGTGACTAAAGATTCCATTTTACAGATATCAGCATATTGTATTTTCTGGCTGTGGTTATGTAATTTGTATAAATTGGAAACACTTCTGATTAACTGAGCTTTAAGCCAGAAGTTTTCTTCAATGAACAGTTGGAACCAAGTCATGGGGGACCCAAGTTCACTGCCAGTCTATCTGACAGGGAGGAACGTTTAGTTAGTGACATTCCCACCCTGCACCCCCTAATGAAAGACCCATCCCACATATGACAGTACAAATTAATCAAGATCCCAGACAAACCCTCACCCTTCATGCAACAAAAGGATTTTCCCCATGCCTCTGTGGCCTCATCAGGCAATTAAACTACATGTGCAAGTGAATATGCTTGTGTGCATGCTTTTATGCAGTTATATCAACAACTGGCTCCCATTTCATAAATTATTATTCATGCATTAAAGATGAGCAAATATCTGTGTCAAAACCAGCAATGTATATTTATGTGTGTGAGAGTGTTTGCTTTGTGTTTGTGTGTTTGCACATGCATGTGCAGGGAAGTGTGTTTTTGTGTGAAAGGGGGGCACAGAGGGGCGCTGCGATCAGCTGTGTGCAGGTTGCCGTCTTTGAGGGGATGCTGGGTGGGGGTGTGAGGACATGTCGGCCCTGTGTGTGGGAACCCCGCGCTCCTCACTTCTCATACATTGTTCTCCTGCTCCTACAAACCGTTAATGCCACAAAAGATGCTCAGCCTATTGTGGCCCGGGACAGCTGAGGGGGGAGGGCAATGGGGCGGAGGCTGGCAAGGGAGGAGGGGTCTGGCCTAGCCTGAGCCTGGTATGGCTGCCTTGGCTACCTCCCCTACTTTCCTCCTCTCTCCTCTGCTCTCATATCTCGTCCTCTCCTGTCCTCTCTCCTCTCTCTGCACCCCTGTCCTCTGCTCTCCTCCTCTTTCCTCTTCTCTCTTCACTCGGCTCTGCCACTTAGCCCCTCTCAAGAGGATTTGGCTGGGCCGGATTTAGGGGGTCGATGCTTATCATACAAAAGAATTAAACCAACTCAAGGTCCGAGCTTTCTCTTCTAGTCTGCTATGGCTAATCTGAGAATCTGTGAAGGAGGGCTTAGGTGATGTTACATTTTCATTAGACTTCTGATGGCAAACGGGACACTAATAGTAAGAGCCCTGGGTGCCATTGTGATGCAAATCCTGATTATTTCTTTAATTAAAGCATCAGAGGGGGGGGCAAGAGGGGAGAAGGGGTGGAGTTGACACCGACAGAAATGCATGTCCTTACCCCTTCTAGACAAGGATTCTCACGTCCATCCCAGACTGGAGATCTGGGGCTCCAGGGGATTTGGCTGGTTTTCTGAAAGGCTGGTTGGGTTAGGGGATTGAGGCTGAGCCTTTGAATCTGTGACACAGGTCGCTTATATCGCCTGAGAGAATATTATTTTATCTACACCCAAAACAAGTCTACGCCTGCCAAGTTCTTTGATCCAATTCTTTGAAAAAAGCTTGTTGACAGCATCTCATACATATTTATTGAAATGGCTTCCTGCAATGACCAATGCCAATCACATTTGTGCTCATGTTTTTAAGGGCTAAGTCACAAAATGTTCCTCCAAACTGTTCACATTTCATCGTGTTTATCATTGCAAAATTAATTCCCGAAAAACCACAAACCCCAGAGAAGATGGATTTTATGAGAACTAAATTGGAACTGTTAACAATAAACAAGCAATGCGATTAATAGCTGTGATGACTGTCTGTTACTTCAGGGGGAAACTGCAGGCTGTTGCTGCTGGTTTGTGTCCACAAAAGAGGCGGGCAGAAAAACATTGAATGTTGGGTAGCGGAGCAATCCACCCTGAGGATCTGTATTGTTTGTCCTCGCCACGGTTCTGGTATTCATAGGAAGACTCTGTGTACCCTGTGCGGCTGTGGACCAGATGTGGACTGGGTGGAAGGACTGGGAGGACTGTAGGCGCTGGAGTCAGAGGGAGGGAGAAAGAGAGTGGTCAAGGTGCCTCCCAAAATGCCCTGGACTCTCCAGTAGCTTGTGAGAACTATATGGGTGTGTGCATGTGTGTTTGTGCACACGTGGGTGATGGTTGGTGGTGGAGCACGCTGCTGGTTATGACTGTCGGAGGTGGAGGGATGGTGAGGGGAGGGAATGGAGTAAGGGGGAGAGGAAGGGGTGTGCAAGGAGTGTGTGGAAACCCTGAGAACTTTTTTTTTCTCTTGGCGTAGCTGCGCTGCTCTCCAGGACCACGGAGTGTTGCCCCCCTGCAGCTTAAGCCTCTGTCTCTTTTTGTCCCCAGCACAACAGCCTGTGGCATTCCATGGCAGCAAATCTGGCTGTGCTGTCACATGGGGGAGATTAGCCAAACTAAGACCTCAATAGAATGCTCACTTTACTCACCCATTCCAGCAGTGGCCACCCCCCCTGTGCCCCAAAACACCCTTGCACACCCAATTTAACCGTTCCTTGTCTAGACAGAGTGCAAAGCGATTATTATTGGCATTATTAAGACTTATATGCAGTGCTCTTTTTTATCAATGTCACATTTCCAGCAGAACAAATAAGCTGCCAAGCAGTGAGCCATTTTTTCCCACTGTGACGGACACTTTCTGGTTTGTTGGGACCGTGCAGTGATCCACTTGATCAAGCTGAAGCGAAATATCTTATTGCAACATGCATCACTGTTGATTTACATCCACTTCCGATCCATTTTCTACAGTAAGTGTGGTTACTCCTGCCTTCTGGCTCCTCCGGTCCACCTCCCCTTTATAATGCAGTTATTCTGGGCTTGGTCACAGATATTTAGAGTTATTCTAGCCACACCACCACTACCCCCACACACACTCATGCACCGTCCTTATCTGGCTGGGGACTCGACTTGGAGGAGGATCTTCCAGGAAACTAAACTCCAGCAGGCAGGAGAGGTCTGTGGCTGCCTGGAGGGACCTGGGATGAACTGGGGAGGGGGATAACAGTGGAGCCGTGGGTAAAACAGAACCTACTCCTAGGAGGTACTGCAAGAACAAAGCCATCTGACTGCATTTATAGACAAAGAGGGAAACACATATGGTTCATGTTTGTAGCATGTCAGACTTACACCATTTGCCCCTTTTACACAACCCCTCCAGCCTCATTTACATATGTATTCATGCCCAAATGGGTATTATTAGATTAAGATTTACCAGATAGATTCCCTGGTTATGTTTTTTTCAACCCAGCTTACATCAGGTTGGAGTTAATGCACTGAAAGAGGACACTTCACAGATTATTGTAGTAGACAGAATCTGGTTATGAATTTAGAGTTAAGTCCATTGTTCCAGTTATTGGTTAAGTGAATCAATCTTACGCTTTGGGTCAGCTTTGCAGAGATGAGGAAGGCTGTGCTTCATGAGGCCCAGGAACTGGGGCCAGAACATTAGTCTGAGTTTGCAGCTGGAACTGGGGGCCACGATTGCTGCAGCACAATGAATAATTAGGTTTATTTTCACGTAATGGTCTACTGCCCAGAGCAGCACCATTGCTAAGCATAGGCAAAAAGCTATTTTATCGCTGCCACATAAAAGGACCTCTCTTACCGCCTCTCAAAATGGATGTCATTAATGGAGCAGGTCTGGTTGAAAAGGGGTGAGGGTTGGGGCATCGCAGGCAAACAGAGTGTTGATAGATCAAGGAGGATATATGAGCGAAAGCTGCCCAATCCAAACTGGCGAACCACTCAAGCCGTGCCTCAGTGGCACTGCCTCCATCACCTGTTTTAAATTACAGGCCGAGCAAAGGCAACAGTAAACCGTGAACCATGAAGTTTAACCATTAAGCATTGCAATATAATTGCCATCTAGAGTATTTCTGCTCTGAAGTCACTAACTTGACACACATATTGCTGAACAGAAACACACAAAATCCAAGCTGCATATTGACCAAGGGGGAGAACCCCAGAAACCTCCGCTTTATTATGTTTTAATCACAATCTCCTGCCAATTCTATGAGAGGTCACAGCAAGCCTTTTGACCTAAAAGCTGAGAACATAATTCACTGAAATTGAACAGATCACAGAAAATAAATCAATATTTTAAATTATTGCGAGTTACCCAACATTTCTCCACCAAAGACCAGCATTTGGTACTTCTTTTTAACAGGCAGAAACTTTGAAAAGAACCAGACCCATTGATAGACACCCTTCTGCCGAAACCAGGTGGACAAGAAAGTTGGATAGAGGAAACAAATTGGAAATGGACAAAAAAAAACAACAGAAAAAAAGAAGGTCAAAGAAAGAGATATTCTGAAAATCAGACCCTGTCATTGTCATTGTGCATGTACAATGACATTTGGTCAGTTCAAAAACCTTCATATTCAATTCTAGTTTAGATTTTCGTTCCACTCACATTAGAATGTTTTTATATATATATATATATATATATTTAAAATAGATATCTGGTAGCTGCATTCATCTGCAGCAAACCTACAGCTCAGTCTCAGCCCAGTCTCGCCAGTCCTGCAGCAGCAAAGGACCTGCTGGCATTTATTCGGCAAACTGAGTAACGCTTTTGCGTCTTGGAGACATGTGAAGCCCAGCGATCATCTAAGCCATCAGTGATCCAACACGACAATTGGAGGGGAGCAACAGTGACGTCTGTAGATCCCATAATTTTCCAGCTAGTGCAAACCCTTGGATCTCCAACCCACGGAGAACCCTATACAGAGTGCCTTTTTCACAGTGCTCCCCTGCAATACACGTCATGGTTGTCAGTGATTTTTGCAATAAAATGCAGTATAGCCAAGAAGTGTTAAAAAATAAAGTCACAAAAGGGAAAGTAAGGCTTTGGATCAGAGCAGAAGTGGAGGTCATGGGCATTAAAGTGAGTAGAGGCTGGGGTGCTCCACCCCTGTAGGTCTATGGGATATGGGTGGCTGCCTTCATCTTTCACCTTCATGAGAAATAAAGCGCCTGAATTAAGTTTACCACTCTTTATCAGGCTTTTGGTGCATGTCAAACAGACAAACCTTAATCACCTTCTCTTGGCAGTTGACCCAGTTCTTAAAGGCTGGCTTTGCAACATGGAAGCCGACGGTATATTCAGCAGATCCATTAAGTATGGATTAATCCCAAATCGTTACATCCCCAGGGGGATGGGATTACCAAAAAATCTCAGAAAATGAGGACCAGATTATTTATGGGGAGACTGGGGAATGTTTTTTTCACTGATGACCTCTTGGCACTCACGCACACACAAACCCACACATTTAAGAGCAGGAGTGAAGTCAGCCTTGGCCCCAATAAGCATGTGTTGGTACCTGAGATGTCAAGCTCCTGGCTCCACTGATTCAGGGTGTTATTGTCTCACTTTTTATTCCACCCACCCACCCTTCCGACTTTCCACTCTCAATTTCGCTTTGATTTGCCAGTGGGGTCGCCATCCCACACAACAGTCTCTCACAATGCTGTTTTGTCCATAATATGCTAATACTGGTAGTAAAAGCAAGTGATTTTTACACAAAAGCTGACCAAAGGATTGGGATTTTGCTCAAACAAATGTCCCCCATCTTCAAAAGATTCAACTATCAGGCATTTTCCAGCTGTCTCATGTGGTAGCCTTTTGGCTAATAGCACCTAAATTAGTATTCATGAAGCATCCTACACTTCCCTGCTTGTTTGCTCTCTGCTGTGTTCTCACCATAAATTTAGCTCCCAGAGCAGCAGCTAACAATAGTTAAAATACTTCTTGTTTTGTGGCTGTGTGCATGTGCATAAGTTGGTTACACATGTGTGAAGTGAAATGTGTTTTAGCATGTAATAGATAAATGTTGCACACACAAAAAAATAGGAATCTTATAAGTGAATCTGGAATTTCCATAAAAACTTGTGACCTTTTGATGTTAAATTGTTGTTGTAGTTTACAGGAAAGCGCTTTTCCAAATTTCTGACCTTTTCAATTAAAACACAAACTTTTACTGCAGCTTTGAGAGGCACATTTACTGCCTTTTGAGATGCAATTGGAAATTTTGAACCCATGCTCTGGCGTGGAAAACATACAACCACAGAGGCAGGTTGGACATGCGAACAGAGGAGTAAGCAAGCTGAGACAGAAGTTGTGAATCCCCACTCCTTGAAGGCTACAGCAGGGAATGTGTGACATTTTGTACTGCCCATGGCAAAGGGAATGCACGCCTAGAAGCCACTGGATTCCCCAAACCAACTGTGGAGAAAAGAGAAGCACAAACCATAAAGGTTACCACAAAATACAACTGAAAATGAAATCACCACAATAATCACGTCACTACACAGTGAAAATGACGGACAGCAGTGTGTGTCAGACCCAGACGTTCCCTTTTTCGAGTCTGGTGAAAAATGTATCTGTATGATGTCAACTTTGTCAGACAGACGTGACAAAATTAAGAGAAGTGAAAGTGCATAATGTCTGTGGTCGCAGTGATGATCTCAAAGCGTCTCATGCACTATCAAGGGAAACATTACTTGGAAACATTAAAATCTGAACTTTAACTAATATTGCTGACACCTCACTATAACACAGTGACAGTAAACCTAGCATTTCTTACACCTACCGCTGTCCTGCCTCATACTCCACCAGAGTTGCCAAATTAATACAACTATACTTGCACGACGAACGTGTCATAAAGACCACAGAAACAGTGCACACGGTGAGGAAACTGCAGTTGTTGCCATAGAACAAGGATTTTTCCAGCACCCGGTCTGAATGTGGAACGAAAGTCTCATACCAGGTATCACTTTCCACTTTCCAGCTCCCTATAATTGAACAAATTGCTTTGAATCAGATTTTCTTGCATGGTCTGTTCTTTGTTATAGGGGTTCAGAGAGATTACAGGATCATGACTGAGCTTTGCCTCAAATGATGACAAACTACATGGATTCTAATAGTAATGTGGCCCCCCCACCCCCCAGCAGGACTTATGTTGCTGTATTGCTGGCACACTGCTGTGAGGAGAAGACTAGCTCAAGTCAAGATGGAAAGATTGGGATGTTTATATTGTTGTATAAAACCAGGGCCTGATTATGTTTATTTGTGAGTTTTTTAAAATACTTACTTTATAGATAAGATAATAAAGAACTTTTTTAATCCTAAAGGAATTATTGTACAAGGTTTCTCCAATATTAGAATACAAAGAATATATATATATACCTGACCTTTCATCATTCAAGGAACTGGCTTCTTAAATTGAGACTCAATGTTTTGCATTATAAAATTATTTGGAAACTCATTTTCAGCCAAGCTATTTAGTTATTAATTGGCCACTTGTTGCTACTTACCAGCTAGTTATTACACTTTCCGAGAAAAATCCTTCATGCAGATTATTTGCCAAAAGCATGACCATCATCAGAACGTGCACTTCAGATTAAGTATCTGATGAAATTTCAGGCTGATACTTGTACAGAAAACACTCCCACAAACAGACACATACATATGCATTGTGTTTAGAGGTGCACTGCAAAAAAAGCAAGTAACCTTTGACAGCCTCTAAATACACATAAAAATAAATACACTCCTTTTTCTACTTCAAAGTGGAAAACAACTCAAATAGGAATCTTTATATAAAAAAAAGTTGAGTTTTCTGTCATGTAGACAAACAGAAAAATAAAAAGGACCTAATTTCTTACAGCTTCAGTAGTTTTTCTGGATTTCTTTTTTGTCAAACTTTCATCATAACAAACTACAAAAACTGAGACATACCAATTTGTAATAAGAAACAACAAAAAGTAAAAAAAATAAAATAAACAAGTTAATGACAACCATAAAGCAGAGTGTCCCTGTGACAGACAGGACAAAGTTGTAAGTAAATTGAAACCATTGAAAATTGATTCCTTGGTTACACATTTAAGAGACCAAAAATCATTTAAACACAGCTTAAATGAGGGAGGTGAGTTAAGGACTCTGGCCTTATGGAAATATAGTATACTCATAAAATAAAGAGGGTGATATTGCACATATTTTTCTTGCTTTATTCCTTCATATAAAATTCTTCTTTGTTTTGTGAACTAATAGTTTTGGCAGTAAAATACAACTGTGATTGAAGCAAATCAGTGAATGCACCATGCTTTTCTTTGTTTATCGATGTTTGTCATTTTAAAGAACAATGAGGCCAATGAGGCGTACGCTCTCTATCATCAGCTGCACTAACCAACAACAAATCTGCTGGCATGTGAATATCAAACAATTCAGCTGGTGCAGGCCCCGAGTACACGCTCAATAAGAAGAACAAATAATGAAAGCAAATATATCAACAATGCACGCAATCCACAAATCCTGCAAGTGATCTTGCACAGTTCATTACACAAGAAGAGCTCCAACAGGTTCCTTTTTTTCCCATAAGAAAAAGCTTCTCCACAATGTATACACAGCACTGCTGCACAATGCAATAATAGAAGTGCCCTGAGTTTCTGTTGGACTCACATTCCCATGGTTTCAGCTGTCCAAGGTGCCTGCCAGGATGTTGCTGGCCCATGCCACAGACAGCCATTTCCTCCCAGGACCAGGTGATGCATTGACAAAGACACAAGGGGCCACAGAGCCAAGAGTGCCCGTTGCTTTACTGCCAAGCTCTCTGGGATATTTTGCCAGTCCCATACTGCACAAAAGCAACAGGAGATAGAATGCCATATCAATTACAGTTTTAATGAGCACCTTCTTCACTCAAGGTTAATAAGCAGAGTCAGCAGCTTTTATCTGAATGCGCACCTTACAGGAACATGAAAAAGTGCACTTTATGATTGTGGTTGTTATTCTAAACCCAACAACATGAATGCAGCCGGTGGCAGATTTATTCTTTGATAATGACAGCATAGTTTATGTGGAAGTGATTCATGTCTTTAAGCTATCATATTTATCTCAACACAGTACAAAAAACATGATTGTGAAGAGACTTGCAACGGAAGAGAGTAAAGTTCATCGCAGTAAAAAAAAAAAAAAGGGACGTGATGGAAGACCCGACCTAAAGATTTGAGGCTGTAAACAACTGCGTGTTATCCAGCTTATGGCAATGAGACGTGACCGATCATCTCCCCCGCCCCCCCCCTCGGTGCATCATCTCCCAGGTACCAGAGATACAATCAGGCGCTTAGTGATAGAATCAGATGCAGGCCTCCAAACATCCCTCTGCAAACAATATCGCTAATTTGTCCTACTTTCTCGCTTCCCTTGAGTTCCCCTTAGTGTACGTAACCTGCTGGTCTGTGTAGCAAAGACAGCGAGTCAGATTTCTTGTCAAAAGTGTTTTCCTTCAGGCCTCTTTCATGAAAAGTTTGACTTCCAATCTGTTGACTGCACTGATGACTCCACTCATCTGAAAAGATCTGTGTGTATGTTGTGTACATGTGTGTGTTTGTGTGACTGTATGTATGTGTGAATGGACAAACATAAGACTGCACGTTTCCTCGCAGTAGCTGTTGAGCTCATCAGGTTTTAAGGAGACGGCCTCTCTGACAGGTGTCGTTAAAGAATGAGTAAGTGTATCTGTGCACGACGCCACTCACGGGCTCACAGTTGCCTATTATTAAAGAAAACATTCGGCAGTCGCCATAGCGATGGCAGCGCTCTGAGATGGCTGCTGGGAGTGCTGACAGGCCTGTGTCAGAGCAGAATTTCCACCCTGCCATTTAGGCTCACTCCATCTCTCCACCCCTCTTCACATTTCTTTTGTCAAACCACTGAAGCGTTCTCTAACACTACTTTTCTTTGCACTTATCTCGTTCCTACCCCTCAATATATTGTCATTTTCATATTTTTTTGAGCTCCCTCTGAGCTCTTATTGGCAGCCCCCCATTCTCTATCACACTTATAAACTAGAATGAAAACACACCTCTATTATTACTTGAGAGACAGGCAGCAGCAGGCAGAACCGCCTCAGTTTTCACACCCTGTCCCAGGAACTACCATGTCTTTTAAGGTCTTCATATTTACCATACAATCCCATTATATCACACAGAGGCAGCAAAAGGAAATGCATTCTTTACGTAGAAGTACAGATACTTGTTCACAAAAAGACTGGTATAATAAGGACTTATTACTCAAGTTAAAGGCTTTTAGAGTTTCTAACAGAGTAAAAAAAGTAACCCTCAAATTTTGCTGGCTGTTTTTGTTGAAAACTAACTTTGCCAATACATAGACTGTTAATATGATATTGCACAGCAAACCTGTTATTGCAGCAGAGTTTTCAGTTGCTGTTTACTGTTTATTCCTGCATGAATTGCGTAATAATCTGAAATAATGTTGACTGAATTAAGGGGGTTCAGAAAGTTCAACAGTATTGGGTACATACATTGCATTCTCACAGTACAACGCTAAGCTGACAGGTAAAGCCCCGTATTCACATGTCACTCACTGTTTGGTTTATTAAGTGGCCAAATAATTGTGTGGCATAAAGTAGCACATACCGGCCCATGTGTAACAGTTCACCCACCCTGCTCGGTTTACTGGGCACAAGCTGTCAGCTTATGTGTTCTGCATGACTCAGATTTTCTGATTAGCGGCCTGTTTGCTTAGATACAGCACAACAGGAAACAAACGGGGCTGAACTATAACTTCTTACATGCTCAAGTGAGAGGACTGATTTAGTGACATTTAAAGTTCAAATTATGGTCAGCAACAACCGACTGTGATTTATGCCTTTGTGTCACGTGTTTGCATGTACAGTATATGAAGGAGTGAAGAGCATACATTACGCTTATTCACAGCAATACATCCACAACTTAATGTTGTCAACACGCATATTAATTTTCATGTTACAGACAATAAATCACCACATCTATCTTTCAGACAAAGAACACAAGAGCAACTGTTCAAATGACGTGACTAAAAAGCCTTCTGCTCATTTTTGAAGTCTAATGAAACTCTGCTGATTTTGCATTTATGATGTTGAAAGTGTTAAGTTACATTAGGATTAGACGAAAGTCCTAAGAGGACATGCAGCCATACATTTACCTTTACTCCATTTTCCTGTGATAATGAGTTTACTTGAGATTCTGATTTATTTATCTTGTTATCTAGGATAACAACGCTCGTTTGTCCATTAAATGTTTATTTTAGTCATTTCCTCCATATCACCTGTATAAACAACATTTTTATCTCAAGATAATGACATAAAAAATTCAAGATCTCAAGTAAACTACCATAACTTTCTGTTATCACTGGAAAATAGGGTAAAGTAAAATGAATAAATGCATTTCCTCTTAGGGCTTCTGTAGGATTTGGCTTATTAATGCATGTCTGTCTATGTATTGGCAAACTTTGCACGGCTTCCCGCTCTAAATCTTGTCAGCCTAACATGCGCCAAATCATCACAAAGTAATATGCAGCCTCATTTAAAGTTTGTTGTGGTTACAACAATGCAAAAGAAAAGAAAAGAAAAGATGATGTATTGCACCTTTAGACGTGTTGACATGTCACCTCAATGAAATGTGACAGGTCTCCGCCCCTTTGCATTGAGCAAGCTTGTCAAGCTCCTACATCTAATGACATAAGTGAGGGTGGGAGGAAAGCTCAGGGGGCTTAGTATATGTTCTTTAACGTACGCGATGCTCCAAGATCCTGTGAACCCGGCAGCATTATATAGAACTGATACATATATGATTTATGAGCACATCCATAATGGCTATCTTTGATCTGTTTGGTCTGATTACATGAGGTAGTCATAACAGTGCTCATTTATCTCCTCACAATATATGTCATGGTGGCCATATCTTCAGGGATATCTCAGCTTTAGTAATGCAGGATGGATTTTTATTTTTTAATTTGAACTTTTCAGGAATAATGGTTGCAGGAAACTTGGCATGAAATTGTTGTAGTTGAGAATTCATTCCATCGTTCATCAACAATAACGAGAGTATAAAGAGGAGATTATAAATAAACCTTCATAATTATCAGACAACCTAACAAAGAATGACAGCTCATTTTCCTATTTTGCTAAGAATGTGTAGGTGTGTTGAATCGTAATTTCATTGTCAACTGGTGACTCATGTGACTATCATCAATGTGCAGCCAGCAGATTTGAGTTGTCTTAATGGCAGGAGGAAGCAGAATCCTTTTATTGTTCAGCTCAACTGGTCACTGAATGGTCACTGGCAAGTTGAAAATAATTATTTGCTATCCTTATCATGGTCACAGCAGACATGTGACCATGACGCCCCTAATGTTCCAAAACTATGAATGCACTGATAAATGATGGCTTTATCGTGTTAGCTTCTGCCATATTATTACTAAGCTAATCCTTCAAGCAGACTGTCAACTACCATGGTCAACAGCCACTACCAGTGGTCATTAATAAAAACCTGTGTCCATTAAAAATCCCTCCCTGATTACGTTACCATTGCTGTAAACACCTTAGACAATTTCAAATTTGGATGGAAACCACTGACTGTGTGTTGACATATGTGTGTCTCAGTCTCCTTCTGTTTTACAAAAGTGAAGCTGAAATACCCTTGTGACAGGTGCTGACATATTACACTGGTGATGTTATTTGGAGACAAGACATGAGCAGAAGAGTGCTGGCTGGTGTTGCCATGCCGCCTCCGCTTACTGAAGCATAAATATAAGTAAACAATAAAATGTCAAAGATCCCTGAGATCGGTACAATCCACAGCAAAACAGATCCTTGGAGCTGACACTCAAGGTTATAGAAAGTTCAATTACTGTATTGATCATTTTTTAAATATTTTCTTTCACCTTTCCTTCTCTACTCTGCTAATCTGCTGAAGAACGCTGCAAGGAGTCACATTTGTCAACAGAGTTGTCAATCATGATGTCGCGTCAGCTGTTTTTGGTACCAAATAACTACTCTGTAAAATAAAAAATTGGACTTAAATCAGTTTGATAATATCTAACTGTCACGACAGAATCCGGGTGTGAGAAAGAAATATTTTGAGTTCATTAACTTTATAGTTTGACCCATGTCCCATCTGCTAACACTGAGGAGGTGGGGTGTATGACCTTACAGGGAGAGCTCTCAATATTTTGGCTTCACTCCCAAGTAGCTGTTGCTCAGTCCAATCTCATATACAATCCATGATTGAAAACACTTTTCTTCTCATACTCATACATGCACAAGACCTTCAACAGTTAAAACCCTATTGTGGATTTGGGTTTCCATTGGCTTTAACACATCCACCCATATTCCTCTAAATAACCTTCAAACTTAACTTATTTGTCTTTTAATATGTTCTGGCATCGTGGTCAATTTGCAAGTCATGGTCCTGCAAAAAAAGAGCCTCTGAGAGATTTGCCATAGAGCAGCTACGTGATTTATGAATATTTTTCCACTAACGTGAAATCATCACCACTGTGCTTTAACAAGCAGGATAATATCATAAAGTTTTGGCACTCACGACCAACTTCTTTCATCTTATTCTCTTTTCCTCCTTAATTTTCCTCCTAATTTTTAGGTCGCATGGTAATAAAGTCGCTAGAAAGAATTGGAAGGGCTGCAATCTGATGACAGATTCATGGGGACTCTAGGAAGAGGCTTTTCAAGTGACGCACAATGAAATTGTTACATTTCAAGGCATGAATGGAGTTTGGAAACCTTTCTGGATCCAACTGTTAACGAGCCCCAACTCAAAACACTTATGGACGAGGGGACGTGTGATTTGTTCTGTGCCAACTTATAAAGAAGGGCAAAACACCCATGTTGTAT
Organism: Labrus bergylta; assembly: GCF_963930695.1. Taxonomy (NCBI): domain Eukaryota; kingdom Metazoa; phylum Chordata; class Actinopteri; order Labriformes; family Labridae; genus Labrus; species Labrus bergylta. Next base: position 23,026,330 of record NC_089210.1, on the reverse strand, counting down.
TTCCTCAAATTTCCAACTTTGCCCTTTTAACCAGCTAAAACATCATGCTAATACATGCATGAGTGCAAACACACACAACGTGCACAAAGCCATCGGATACAGAGCTGCTGACAGTTCGTTTGCACTGATACTCTCCAGCTACAATGACAGGCCAAACAAGTCTGAGCAGTGTAGATTCATACACTTTTCATCACCTTTGGCCTGAGGGCTTCGACACAGTAGGCAGTCGCAAGCAGGGTGGGGCTCATGAGCCTTTTATTGTGGCACCAGACCTGGCAAGGAAGAGTTCAAGGAGCTTGCTCACTTTTGAGCACTTTGTCTGAGCAAATCTTAACTGTGATTCATCTGACAGCTCGGTAACATTTTGTTTATAGAGGTGAAGGTTCAACTGCTTCATGCTCCATCACATGAATACCTGAATTTCAAATTATTTTAAAGGTTTTGTAAAAATCAATGTAGCATACACTCACAAAATAGAGCTGTGCCATTCATTTTCATAGACTATGACTATACATGACATCCCATAACTTGAACCCTGTCTCTTTATCAAGTGGTTGTGTACCACAGAGACAACATCTACTCTACGTAAGCCTGTCCTCTCAGTGAACTGTGCGCTGTGCCCTGTTGAAGCGAAGGGGAACAACAGCCCTCATGGCGATGGGACAGGTAAATTGCACCGTGAAACAAGGGGCTGTTTGTGTGAGACAGAAACATGACACGTTCCGATGCAGGAAGTGAGTTTTTTTTGCCCCGTCCACTGTAAAATAAAGAATTAAACCATGGGAAGAGGGAGCTTTATAGAAACAATACTGGCACCTTTGTGTCTGTGAAGGTGTTAGAAGAAGGTAATGTATGACTGACAAGCAATATGTTCCCTAGCTGTGCATGTCTCATCATGAATGAAAGTGCAGCACAGTTTGTACAAGAGGGGGATATTACCGTTCCACACAGTATGGTACAACTAAATTGCCCTTGGAGCTCGCCCAGGCAGTAACCGAGCAGTGGAAGTGTACAAGTCTTGTTTGCAAGTCACTGCAGCGCAGACATGATATTAAACGTTCTCTGCTTTCCTTTTTACAATTGCTTGGATTACATTGTTGCACTGGGCAATGATGAGAGACAGAAAGACCCTGCATGCATTCTACTTCAACCTGCAGGATTCAGTTGTTTTATTTGACCTTGTTGCTGCTCATCAGATTCCTTTTGTCCCTTGAGAAAAATCCTTGGATTTCGGAACATGTAACCCCACACCTTCACCATGCCTTCTGAGAAAGCTGTAGGTCAGGCTCAGGTGTTGATTGCCTTCTGTGACGTGAAACTGAATATAAAATCATTAGTTAGTCGCCCTATTTGGCAGCACTGCTGTGCTAACATGTAGCGTCATAGAACCATTTTGTAATGCCAAGGTGAAGAGACGCTAATGATTTTTGCTGTGTGGGAAAGCTGGTGCAGCATCTACGGATGGGATTTTGAGAGATTCAGATATGAGTAATATATAACCATGATATAGATACCATATGTTTCCCTGGCTCTCTGCGAGTCAAGGAGGTTGAAGGATGATGAGGTGCTAGGACGTCAGATCCTTGACACTCAGAAAGCTGGGTGATAGAGGGGAGGAGAGGAAGGAGGTGGAGGAGAAAATGAAGAGGGAATAGGAGGTACGGGTGCTGAGAGAGAGTCAAAGACAGTTCCCATGCATCATGCCAAGTCGTAGGCTGGGGCATACAGTCTATGACCTCACTGCTTTGCGGCTGGGTAGAGCTGCTCGGCAACTTCACTGCATTAGCCCCTCCACTTATGTGGTTTTGTTTGGGATGGATCAAGAAAGCCCAAATGGAGCACAGAACATGGAGGTGGGCTGGCAGCCCAAAAATGAGCTGGAGCCGGCCAAGTGCTTGTGGTCGTCTAGTCAGGTCAAGCCTGGTCAGGGCAAAACAGCTCCCAATCCATCCAGCAAAGTAGCAAAGGCGTCTTACCCCGCCCCTGGTAACGTCTGTGTCATGAGTGAGGAGCCCTTCTTTCTAACCCAGGTCCTTAGTCTGTGCAACCCCTTTGGGCTGAGCTGCCATGCTGCTGCATTGGGGCAGATGCTGGAGCCGGAACGAGGATTACAGCCAACTGGCAATGGAGGTGGAACCACTGCTCTAACCCTGCACTAATGTGAAAAGTAAGGCTGTGTGGGAGAGCAAGGAGAGGAGCGTTCTGGGATTAGGATTCAGTACCTTTAGTGGATAATTCAAGTGGTGATGAAATGCATCCCGCAGAGACACACATTGAAAAAAAAAGAAACAGGATAAAAAAATAAAGTTAGAAAAAAGTAGGATATGTGGGTGGCAAAACAAATACAACAACTCATTCTTAAATGTGTTAAAAGTCACAACCCATTCTTTGGTATTTATGCAAGAGGTACTCAACTCTTAAGCAACCTTAAAAACTAAATGCAGTTAATAGCAGATACAGCAACATCTGAGTTGTACCCATGCATGAGTAAAGACATATAGAGTCATCGAAATAAGTAATGTTTCCCTGCCAAATGATAACAGCTATCCTGCTTCGCTCTCTAGCCCAATATTTATTAAGTATTAGCGTCCCCTGCATGGCCATATGCAGGCAACTTGCCAAGATTTGGTTTTGATCAGCTTACATTAAAAACTCTCTTTACCTCTTTCTAATACTTGTTGATCTACCAAGGAGCTCAACTTTGTCCAGCAGCTCCATCCAGCACAAGCAAAGATGTTAACTGTTAAGAGAGGCCAGCCATGAAACCAAGAGGGTGTTCTTTCTTACTCAGAAGTTGCTGTGTCCTAAATAAATCTTAATCTTGATGAAAAAACACAGAGTGAAGATCTTTGCTGGAACTTCCTTTATTTCTCACAATACTTCCTGTTTTAGTGATGTGTCTGCTTGATAAAAATTGAGAGGCAGTACAAACCTGTTTTTTTTAAGTTGCCTATTTTCTTTTGAACGCAAAATGCAAAGCAAGGCATTCTGCTCGATGCTTGTAATCCTCTCCCGCCATTGTGCATGTACAGTCTGTCAGGTGCGGGTATTAGGCCATGAAGGCAAATGTGGTTTGCACATTGCATACATGGCCTTTTGCCAGCACTGTGTGAGGGTAATGTGTTTGCAGACACAGGCAGGTGAGGGAAGCGGTTTAGTGGCTACGTGCCTGCAAAATGGTTTGACAGGGGCCAGACTAAGGGGACACGGTACAGATGCTGGGAGGGGGGGGGGGGGGGGGGTGCAATGATAAATCTCACACAGTGCCACCATGCTCTGCATATAGATATGCCATATGCATTATGCACACGTGCATACCAAGAACAAGCAAAATAACACGTAATCCCTCCTGTATCTCTTCCATCACAGCCCCTCCTATGTGCTCTATAAACTCCCCTCCACCTCACCTATGACTTCCTCTAGCCCCTTCCAACACTTATCTCTCATTCCTTCTCCTTTAGTCTTCTCCTTGAGTTAAAGCTGCCACCTTCTATGAAACCAGTGGTTTTAGATAGCAGCCAAAACAGCTTGATGACATCATTTGTTCCACGGCTACTATCACCCCCATTACCCCAAAATCCTGTTCGCCAGTGTCATTATCTCACCTGGCATCGGGCCCATGATTCATTGCCTCTGCTCCTCGCCCCTCCCCCTATGCCTTACTAAGTAACACAAGCATGTACATACACACACATTACCACCTCTAACCTGGAGTCAGAGCCAAAGCCTGCAGCGGGCAGAGCTGTGCGAACATGTCCCCCACACATACACTTTCTTAGAGGCCATTTTAGTTTGTTTAGCTTGTCTAAGTCAAGGAAAAGGTACAAAGCTGGAATACATTTGTCTTCCAAAATGACAGGAAACTTTTTTTGGTGTCAATTTACATCAGAAACACCATGTAATTCAATGCACTGGGAATTGAATACTGTACATCCCTTACTTCAGAGTAAGCACAAAATGATGACAACTTGCCAAGCAGATCCACCCAGCAGCTGCAACGCTGCAGCTTTGGGCCTTGCATTTGAGGTATAGACATACATAAACAAAGCAAACACTGAATATACACCCAAAAATAATGGACTTTCCAGAGACACTTATCTCTTCCAACACAATGAGGTAATTCCCTTCATCTTTTATTGCCTTACTCTCTAAAAGAGCTCTATCACTTCATCTTCCATGTTATGTGAATCCGGTGGGTTTTTATCTCTCCAAGCCTTTTGTTGTTGCATTTCGGGGTCAGCCACAGGCTAGCTGATGTCACTTGATTGTGAAATCAGTTTGTTTTTTTTGTAGTGTCTCTATCAGTCGTCATCTTATTCAGCTACTGTTTGTGTTTCAACCCACACGGAGACGAGACTCATGTCAGCACTCCTATATGACATCATGAGTGACAGGCAGCTCATTTGGGAGTGAGGTGTTGAGGAGGTTGGAGTGTAAATTGTAAAGTGTATGACGGAAGGAGAAGCATAGATGTCGAGGTAAGTTATGGGGAAATGAAACATAAGAGTGATTTCCTGCAGAGAGAAGCCCTACTGAGGGCCAACTAGAGGCCTTTGGAGACTTCTGTCATTTCTTTCACAACCAGGATATATTTATCTAAAGCAAACTTCATTTAAAGGCTGCAGAGCTAATCTCAGATTAAAAATAATAATTAATGATAAGGGAGCACTAAGTTAAAGTAATGCTTCTACATGCAGGTATACATGCAGAACTTGTAAAGGAAAGAATTTGAATCAAATGAGACAAAATATTTTGGGTTCAGTGGTGGATTCTATTTACATGATAGAAAATGTAATAATCAAAAAGCACTAAACATTCTGATATTAACTGTCATTACTTAGACCTGTCACACAGTTGCAATTATCTTGACATGTCAATCATGTGTTATACGTCTCTAAGCAAATGCTCTGAGTTGATTAGTAAGGGATGAATGACTGTGTGGGAGTAATGAAGAAGGCATTAGCAAGAACGTGAAAAACAAGTATTGTTACCTGCCAGTCACTGGTGGTTTAACGTTGAAAAAGAACATTTCCATTTCTTCTCCTTTGGCAAACATCCATTTACTTCACAGGAAGTGTTTGGCTCTTTGCAAGGTGGTCAGGTGATTAGTGAGTAAGAGATTGTATTAATCTGTCACACACATTCTAATCATAGTACTTTTTGTACAAAATGATTGAATGTACCCAAACATTGTGTGTCTATAACAGAAACTTGCCTGACATGCATATGTGTTTGTACATGGGTGTCCTATGTGCTATGACACACAGGTGTAGGACAGAAAGTTAAGATGGAGGGGGTGAAGTCCTGTATGGTGTTGCTTTGCGAGGAGGCAGTGGGTGGTAGGGGTGGAAGTGCAGTGGAGATAATCCCCAGCTTTTGCCCTAAGTCCTGTGCACGCTGGGCAGATCAGGGACTGTGGGAGGAGTGGTGCTACCCCGTGGCAGTCACCCAGCCCCGAGCCTTCCACCTGACCAACCTGGCAGCCCTGCAGGCTGCAAGCCCGGAGACTTGGCCTTCAGCTTCAATCAGGGGCTACTGAACACTTACCGGTAAGTCTTGCTCAACAGACTATTGGCCTGCTGTGTCCTAAACTGCCCCCTGTCCACTCAGTGATAAAATGCTCTGAATTGCTGTTGAGCCTCAGAATCATACCTCACATTTAAGGTCCCAAATTATTTGCAAATAAGTGTCTTGAGGCCTGTTATAATAGCTATTGTAACAAGTAAGCGAGGGTGAAGTGTCTTGTGTATCAATAAGCGGGGCAGAGGGGGTCAGTGGGTTAATGCGTTCAGTATGGCTATGCGCTTGGCCCTGGGGAGCGATGAAGTTGAGAGGTTAAACCAGGGGCTAAAAGGTCACCTAACCCCAGAGCTCTACTCCAGGCCGAGCCCCGTTTCAGCTGGACACCATGAGGAAAAAAACCCATCAACCCACACATCACCCTGCATGCAGTTGGGAGCACCAGCTGTGAAGAGGAGCAAAGGAAGGGAGGGGAGAAAAAAATGAGCTCAGCTAACAGGATGTGCTCCTGTCCCATGACTCTTACACTCCCCTCCATCCATCCCACACTGTTTGATATCAATCATACTGAGCACTTTCTACATCATTTAAACTATTCCCCCTCATAAAATTTTAGCATTTTATTTAATCCTTAAAAACAGCTATAAATAATGGCTTTAAGTGACACATATCTGCATGTGAAGCCGTAAAAACACTGTGGTGTCACAGTTAATTGGTCCCCCCTAGTGGCAGTAAACTGTGGCTCTTCCTCAGCCGGTCGTAACCTCTCGCTAACCCCGTCACCGCCGCTGTTATTTTGGCCATCACAAGTGCTCTCATCATATGATATGGGAAGCTTGGCTCCAGCTGTGAAACCACAGCTTCACACCCATTGTCCACTGGCCTGCTGATTGACTCCATCATGCCCCGCTTGTAAACACTTACACACAAGCCTTGCATATAACTATGCTGAAGGGATTCTTGGAATATCTGAGCTTAATGTTTCCCCATTCTACACCACAATCACTGTCACTTCCTTCTGTTTTTTAAACCAAGTAAGTCCCTCTTTTGCTTGTCTTCCTCAGGGAAGTTCCCACTTGCTTCAAATGAAGACAAGAGGAACAACAGCTCGACTGGAGTAAGGGTCGTTGGATTTTCAGTATTTGATGAGTTAAAGTATAGTGGTATCACATTGGTTTGAGGGACGTACAGTAGGTGTACTCTTTAAGGTTATATAACAGGGTAAAAATCATAGACTGTATTAAACATGGATGTTGCCTCAGTGACATCACCCATTGGTTTCTAATGTGAAGTGTTGAAGCCCAGCAGTGGTGGTGGCCATGTTGGAAATGCTGTCTCAAACTAACTTTTGGTTAACCTGGCAACAGCAAAAGTAGTGGAGCTGAGGCGCACAAATGCCGCCTGTCAGTCACATCAGCTACACCTGCATTATGCAAAATCAAATGCTGATTTTACACCCTGTGCCAACACAGACATGAGCTGTTCAGACCAAAACAAGTTTTTGCACCAGCAGTAAACATGCCTAACTCTGTTGTCAAAATGGACATTTTAAAATGGGTTGTTTAAAATACATAGGACTGGGGCTATCGAAGCCAGCACCAAGTGGACACTCAATGAACTGCAGTTTTTTGCTTTTCCGCATTGGCTTTATTCTTGAACACTGGAGGTTTCCACTTGGTGATAATAGGATAATTTGATGATAAGAACACAGATTTCTCACAGTAAAGAAAGACACTTCAGTTAGAGTGCCATTGTACACTTATTGTGATTTCTAATTATACCAGAAGCTATTTGCATTATATCCCATGAGAAACTGGGTCTGATCCCAACAGGTGCCAAATTACCAAATTACACTCACCTGTTAGATGACAATGTCATTCAAAGTGTTAAGATGAGACTTACTGCTAATGGATGTTCTCAGGGGGATTCAACGTGAGAAAATGTATCCACCACTGAGCACAATAAAGATTTTTTACATTTGCATCCACAGAAAGAGCTGAATCATACCATGCAGGCAATTGTTAAAACATTCTATTTAAACACACCTGACAGAAGCACACAAACAAAGCAAAAATTTCAGCATTACAAGTTCCTGCGTTTTCTCAAGCTAAACCATATGCACGATCAACAGCCAACGTTGGGAGCATTTTGGCTTCATGCCACCAGGTTTTTCAGAAAAGGAATATACCTCCTGGACCAGCTCTTCAATACAGACATAACCAAAGAGAGAGAGAGAGGACACATGGATCAAACTGCTGGAACACACAGTCTTGACGTAGTCACATCAGGCACCAACTTGAAAACACCACTTACTGTCAGCAATTGATACGTGTTCTTGCTGGATGCAGGCTATCAAACATGCCTCAGCATATGGGCTTGACACACAAAAGATCTATATTTATAATGTCTGGCCTTTTGGACTGAAAATAGTGGGTTTTCAGAGCTCCACTTTGCCTGATCAAGTTGTATTAATGTGTCAAATGTTGCCACTGACGGACGCTACTGCAGAATGTCAGCCCGAAATTCTTACTGTCTGGATAAAAGCCAGTGTATTGCATTTCTCCATCCAAATAAAATTCCCTCAAATGACTGAATTCATGTTTGTTTCTGTGGACACTGAAAGTAAACCCTTGGGAGTAGCTCAGCTCATTTACGGTGTTGTTTTAGCAAATGGACTTGCTGAGTTGTATCCAGACACTTTTGAACTGCTCAAGCTTAAAGTCTAGAAATACAGATGTCTTGAAAATATCCATGAAATGATTCCTGATTAGATTGGATTTAAATAAGCATCATAGTTTGGAGGACGTTAAAGTGTCACTATTGAACAAACAACCAATGTAGAATTCTTACAGGTTAATCCTTTTAGGTGATCATTCTTGACCATAATTAAGCTTTTTTTTATTTCTGCTTTACACAGTTAATAACCATAGACCTCCTAAATATTTTCTGGTCTTTCCAATTTAAAGGCCACATATTATCCTCCTTTGAAACAAGTTTAAATAAGTCTCAGAGCTCCCCAAAACATGTCTGGTAAGTTTCTTGCCAAAAATCCACTCCGATCCTGTATTTGATCATGCCTATAAACCCCTCTATTTCAGACCTGCTCAGAACAGGCTGTTTCTGTGTCTATAGCTTTAAATGCAAATGAAATGTGTTGGACCATGCCCTTCTGGAATATAGTTTGTAATAGTTGGAATAATTTACTGTGAGAAGGCAAACTCAGAGGACAGATCAAACACCTAGGTGTGGGAGAGTCACCCACCTGGGGGAGGGGTTACTGCCCTTTGTGATGTCATGAAGAGAAAATCTCCAAACAGTCAGTTTGAGAACACATTTTCTGACAGGAGGAGCAAGCTAAAGACAGAGAGGATGAACTTTTGTAGATATGCTAGAGACACATATTAGTGTTGTATTTTTCTTAATATGTGACCCTTAAAGTCCCCTTCAAATGTGACGTGCACTTAAACAATTGTTCTATGCTATAGTATGAGTGAATGAACCAAGAATAACAGGAATGAGGACAGGTAGAGGAGGAATGGTATCGCATGAACATGTATGTAAACATACTTACATAAATTTGTACTGCTTATTTAATGCACTTACATTTTCACTATGATGTACTTCATTTGAACTGAGATATGTTTGACATGTTTTCACATGAGCTTATGTTTAATGTTTAATTTAAAATGACTTCCACTGTGTGTAAAGTTAATATAAAATGTGCACAAAAAAAACAGACTTTTCAAAATGTGTCAAATGCGGTTTAACAAAAAGAAAAAGGCTTACTGTATAAATGAGATAATAATGTAAAGTCTTGCTCCTTAGACCCAGGACCCTTAGACCCTTAGTCCCAAAAACTCAAGACCCATGATGTTTCTTTAGAAGGAGAAGGACTCATTTTGAATTCCTGGCAAGGACACTCATGGAGCTCGCTGATAAGATCGCAAAACGTCAACTTTCTGGGCCACATTTCAAGCAGGATGAACAGGAAGACAAAGCCGCCTTTGAAATACAAACAGCAGCAAAGCAAAAGCCTGAGTCTGCAGTATTTTGATCATCCTCTGTTTCAATATTAAAAAAAACAAGTCTAATTTTGTCTACAAGATGGTTTCATTGGATTTATTCCTACAGGAAACTTGCTGGATCTCAACCATTACATTTTTTTGTCGTTATTATCTGTGAAAAAACATTCAAACTCGCTGATATACTCAGAGATTATTAGCTGCAATTTGGGTAGCAGTTAGAATATCTATTTTTCCCAGAACCTCATTCACTTTTCTGTCTAATTTGTCACCTTTAGTAGCCTTAATTTGTGTCATGGCCCCAGCCAGAAGGTGGGAAAGGAGTAGTTGGTGTTGATCTTTTCCATATCTTTGTCAAGTCCTTGGCTGTGTGCAAATACGTGTATCCAGCAAATATCCTGGTGTGGTTACATGTGGTGAAGCAGGTGATGGAGGGCCTCACTGGCTGTTTAAACAGGACCTAACAACCCTGAGAGTTGATGGCTATCGACCGTCCCATACACAGGAATGACATGTCTTATCTGGACCGATGTCCACGTGAGACAGTGGGTTGAAGTTACTCTCTGTTTGACTTTTGTGCAGAACATCAGGAGAGAAACATCAACGTTGCACAGTAAAGTAACACACTGCCGCCATCTTGTTTTTGCTATCATTGTGATAGATGGCTGTGTGAGATTGTTGTTCCTCACCTCTCTGCCAGCTCTACACATCAGGAAACGAAATTCATGTGCTGCGTGTAAAAAAGGAACTTTGTGTGTGAGGGTTGAGGGGTCACTGCTTTCTCTGACTAGAGGATTCCTGCAGAGTGGGAGGCATTTAACTGTCTTATCTGTAAGAACAAAAAAAAAGGAGATCCTGATATACAATGTCATCTTATCTTAAAAGTCCCTTACATCAGACAGACATAGCTACTGGTGCACAATCAATATACCAACTTCTGGTACAACAGGCAGCCTACAGTATATACACAAGCTTTTCATAAGGGGCTGTTGAGTGACTTGTTTGGGTTTTATTTAAATATGGATGATAAATCTGTGCAACTGTAGACTTTGACGGGAAATATTATTTTTCTCTAGTGTCCAAAATTAAAAAAAAAACTATTATATGTCTGTGTGTACTCAAGTGGACTTTTCCAGGATGTCTCTACACTATTTCTACACACGTATACTGTGTCTACTTCCCATTCCTTACATTATGAGGACATTATAATTATAGCGTAAGTGGACCTGTGTCTTCTGACACGTCAAACTCACTTTACAGCTGAGAACAGGACTCGGGTTAGCGGGATATTTGATCAAAGCAGCAACACATTACCAAGCCAAACGATTTGAGAATGGGACCACCCAAAGTTTATTTTCACAATAGTCAGTACATCTGTTTACAGACTATAACATTTTGTTTAGTTTGATTGATAACTTGATGTTGGGTTAGCTTGAGATAGCTGAAAAGTATTTTAATCCAATCATACACAAGCAGTTGTCCTTCAACTTAAATGAAAGAACAAAATGTGCCTCACCGTAGGAGCATGCTCATTAAAGTAAGATTGGGAAGTCATTTTTTGGGGGGGATTTCATTGGCCGATATCAGCGTGTACATTTCATGTCTTTGGAGAATTGTTCTATTGATCAATTTTTAAAGAACTTCAAAAGCATGAAGCGTAATTCAAATTTGAATATTTCGTAGATGTTTTCAGAAAATTTCTAGATGCTATAATGCTGCATGCACACTGCACAAATAATGTGATCAACTCTTTGTCACATCCTCTCTCTGACAGCCTCACATGAAGACATCATTTGTCCCTGCAGTTGACAGGTTGACACCCTCTGTCTAAATTCACCAGAGGCATAATGAGACATCTCTATCTGACTCTGTTTCCCAAGGTAAACTCCAGACTACCACCCGACCTTTTCTACCATTAGGACAAGTACTGACCTGACCTTTGACTTGACCTTTGTTTCACAGATAGAAGAAATGAGCAACACTGTTCGAGGGGAAAACGCACCTCTAAAATTTTTAGAGTCTTCCATTTAAATCTGATCCTTCCTCTTTGCCAGTGAGTAAAGGTCAGGCCTCTGTAGAGCGGCTGTGCTGAATCACCCTCTGCTGGAAAATGTTCAACTGAAAGAGCGGAGAAAATAAAAAATCATTTGTCATAATTTCCCCCGTCGGACAGATTTGGCTCTGCAGAGCCAGTCGGCAAAAGTTCAAACGTGGTGCTCAGCGGGCTGGGAGTGACGTTCTCACCAAGCAGGGACAACCCGAACTGTTTGAGGTGGTCTCTGCGCCGGAATTCTGAATCCAGGAGTGAAATGGCCTGTCAGTGTGATGTATGATGTAGAGGGGACAGAGGGCTGGCATCCTTCAACGTGCTCCGTCAGAGGGCACACACAAACTCTTTTACTGTCTCACACATCCATATGGAAAACCAGGGAACTTGCATGAAGAATGAGTCACAGCATTTCAACAACAACGCTTTAAATTAAAGGGACAGCTCAGGTTATTTTGTCTGAGGTACTTATCAACTACCTCTATGACACAGATGGAACAAACATTGAGCCTAAATCCTCAGGTAGACATTCTGAGGTGGATTGTCAAACACAATCCAAATTCGATTAGGCGAGACCAGCAGGTGAATCTGTGTCTGGCAGGATAGTAAGACTTTGTGGTCAGCAGCTTCAGAGCACCGGATTCTTATGTGCACGTAGAATGAGTACTTAGAGTAATAGTTGACTTTTATTCACCAACCCAACACAGTTCCGGATAACAAATTTGTGTATTTTAATGTCTTATTTCTGAACTTCTTTTTGGTCTTATTTTATCTATTTACTTATTTTTAACATATTTTCATATTTAATATTCTCTGTAATTGTTTGATTTGTACATTTTTTATTTAATGTTTCTGTTTCTTGATGTCTTATGTGAAGCACTTTGAGTTGCCTTGTTACTGAAATGTGCTGTATAAATACACTCGCCTTACAGTAGATATCAGTAAACAACTTCCCCCGATAGGATCGATGGGTCAGAGTATGGTACGAGTAAGTGGAACCTAAGCTACAGTACATACCCCTGTTGGTTGGGTCTCAAGGAATGCATACTTTATCCACTTCTGAAACTCCCAAAAAGGGAATATTTGTTAAATGTACACATTATTTTTGTTTATTTTCACAACGTCACCTTGAGTAAGAAAGCCTTTTGAATGAGACAATGTTTGTTTTAAACATGCTAATTACCTGTGTTCCTACACATCCTGTGCATGATGTCAGACAAGTTTTCAGGTCAGCAAATGAAATGAATATATACATGAATAATTATAAATGAACATGAAATGAAAATACATTCATATAGAAACTATAGGGTCGTCATGATACCAGCATTTCTAACCTTTATGATACTGATGATAAGTCAAATCAAACAATGTTGACACCTGTTGGGATACCACAGCCATACAGAAAAAGAAAAGAAGTCCAAATTCTGTAATTACCAAACATGAAATATGAATATTTACAGGCAAATTTCTGCTCACTGGTGCTCTTTTCCTTTGATTGCATTATATTTTGGTTTAAGGGTAAGCTGAATGTCTGTAGTGTTTTTTTTTTTGTTTGTTTTAAAGCTTTGGTGCTTTTCAATCCTATCAATAACGAAAATAACAGAGAGTGTATCATTTTAAAACATTTTGTATCGAAAGGAATCAAAATATTGATACATTTTTTAACCACCAAATAGCGTCGAGACAATGAGATACTGTGATGAAACAGAGAACACAGATAGTGGTTTCATTTACATGCTTTTTTTTTAATTCATGACTTTTGTTTAACTGATGTCCAGAACAGTACAAAGAAAAGCAACTATGCAAGGGGTTCTCCAAACAGGGGCTGTGCTGGCTGCTAACTACTGTATGTAATGTAATTACTGTAGATCACTACCTAATGTAAACCCCATTAAGAAAGCCCAAGCAGTCCCTTTAAGGATTTGAAGTTGAAATGCTATAACTTGTTTTTCATGATCTCGCCCACAGCTGTATAGCGACACATTATCTCCGACAGGCTTCCTCAGACAGGGACCATGCTTAAACTTTCTGAACTATCCCTTTATTTTCTAAAAGATCAGATTCAAGCATGACTGACTGAAAAGTTACTTGTCCAGTTTGTATATGACCTAAATCAGAAATTTAAAAGGGTAATTGATTAAATTGGATATAAAATGTTCATGTGATCACTGGCTTCACTTGTGATGATGCACTGGATACTTCCTCTGTCTATAAATATTTCTTCTCTTGTAACCACTTCTCCAGAGAGTAGAGTAAAAGTAGAAGAGACATGCTGTACTGAATCAAAATATGATTCGCTCATAAGGTCACGCTCGCGTCATGTTTGCCATGATTGAAAGCAAACCCACATCACTCTCATCCTCACCACCTCTCACTCTCATTATGCCCCCCTCCCCACATACCGCTCAACCCCACCCCTAAAACTCTCCCACACCCCCTTGCCCCCGCCCCTCGCCTTGCCACTGCCTCTCTGCATTGATGCTAATAATTACCGCTGAATGGATCCGCAGATTCCCATGGATGTCAGCGGAGCCTTTGGCCTGTTCTGTTGCTTCCCTCCTCCTCCCCCTCCTCCTCCTCCTCATCCTCTCCTGCTTCCCCAGTCTCCCCTTCCCCTCTTCAATGGGGATTAAGAGAGAGGCGAGAGATGGAGAGTGTGAGAGAGGGTGCTTTGCCAGAGCGAGGGTTTCCCATGCAACTGCCTCATCTATGTCACCTTGCCAATCAGAGGCTGTCACCATAAATAAACCAGACACACTGCCGCATGTTTTATGATTTTCGGGAAGAACATAACCTTAATGTCACTATCCATTTGCCTGATGATGTATTGATAAAGTTCTTACTTGGGTAAAAATAATGAACTCAAGGTAAATCCCATGACACTTAAGACAGTGGGAACCTGGTGGAAAATAGGTTTCCCCATAAAGAACAATTGTGGAAAATACAGCGAGAAAGGAAAGTTGTGGATTCCCACCACTTCTCCTGTTTGAACAAAGTGGAGTGGATCGACGTCATGGTCACTGGGAGCCCACGCAGCAACAGCATGCCAGAGGTAACCGATACCAAGTCAACGCTCATCCAAGCTCCAAAACCCACTAAAGCCATGCTTAGTTCCAAGGAAGTCCGAGGAGTCGCCAATCCGGCACACCGCAGTTAATCACAGCACACCACAAGGAACGGCAAGAAGGAGAGAGCATGAAAACTGTAAAGAGTTGCACTTAAAAGTTGATAAAAAACTTGGAACGATGGACACGATGAAAACAGAAAGCTGTACAGGAAAAGGAAAGAGAAAGTTATCTTATTTTTCCCCCATTTAAACCAGTACACACCAACACTACCATGCGTCACACATGTCTCTTTCACACAATATGTAGCATTCGACATGAAATGTGGACCTTTTCCAAGACCAAGTAGTAATTGTGTCATTTTTTTCCCTCAGATGGAGCTCCAATTCGAGGAAATGGTTTTGGAGTGCACTTAAAGGCGTCTATGCTGCAGGAGTGTTTGGAACCAACAAGGTTTGGCTCCGTGCTGCATGTCAACCTCACTTCAAATTATCCTCATTAACGACAATTCTGAGGGGAAACGGCCATTTGTATGTGTGTGATACTCTGGTGTTCAGGGTCTGTAAAAGTTCTGGATGCATACCAGAATGAAAAGTGGCATTTATTAGTCAGGGTCATGGATTGTAGAGAGCTGAGCTGGACAGCCAATAGCAGCTCCCCTGGCTCTGAATCTGTGGGAGAACATAACATTTCTTACTTGACGTCAAAGACCACAGAGGGGAGGAACTCCCCAATCACTGACCTTTTTCAAACTGAGGGTACACAGAAAAAGAGGCAAAAGATAAATATATTGTAGGCTGAAAGTTAAAGCTACTGTAAGGATTTTCAGTTTGTGTCAATTTTGGCGACCCTTGTAGACAGAGGGTATGTCTCTTCTCTTTGCACATCTTGTCCCGTACATGCATACGTTTTTCTGATTGAAAAAACCTCATCTTGCTTAAAATGCAAGCAAACACACTTCCAGTCCACACACTGAAAATATTTCTTTCTGACTATGATCCATCAGCAGTGATTTGCATTAAACATAACACAATATAGATTAACGTATTTCGGATTGTGTTGTTTACTTGTGTGGGTCATAAAGAGGCATCCGCATTAATTTAAGTCAGTTACATAACGACTTCAAAAACTCTGACAGTAGCTTTAAAGCTCCTGTGAGGAACTTTTAGTTAGTGTCAATTCTGGCGACCCCTGTGGACAAAGCATGCCTTTACCTCGTTGCCAACATGTACAGTTCTTGATGAAAAATTCTCATCAAATGTAAAACTCATTATAAATCTTTGCCGTGAAACTTAAAATAAAAACAAACGGGGTTGTAAATCAACTCATCTGACACCTACCACTCGGCAGCTATTCCAGGTATTAAAAATAAATGTTAAATCCTGTGGCTCATGGTCTTGTTTGTTTTTAAAGCGGCATTAGTAATAATTTCAGACTGTTTCATAACCAGGTCAAAGTCCTCATAGGAGCTTTAAATACAACTTTACATACTAACATTGAGATTAACTGAACTAACAATCCAAAAAAGAAATGGTACTGTTGAGGACGACAATAAAACATTGGGCCGATCCAACAGATGTGAACCCTCCATGCTGAATTAACAACCTAATCAATGTAAGAAAATGAATCATGGCTTGTGGGCTGTTTACCCCCTTTTTTAATTGCCCCCCTCTTACATCCCACAAACACACTCCCTCCTTGAGAGAGAAAGTGAGACACATTGAAAGTTGGCAGAGCTTCAAGAGAGAGCTCACCGACCGACACAAAGCTCACGCTTGACATTAAAAGTTTGTGGCTTGACATGTCTCGCTGTTTCTTATTGCACAAAGTTACATCATCACTTAGACGGTGGAATCAAGAGGGAAGCCGCCATCATACTCAAGACAGTCTTCCTCATCCCGCCCTTCTTCTATCTTTTCCCCAGATTGTTTTAGCCCAAACACAAGAGCGACGCCGCCCGAGCTCATTATGGACTGACAAACTGAGAAATACTGCCAAGTCCTGCCCCACAACCCTGGGCCTAGCTCTGTTGTCGTGGCAACCCAGCATCCCGGAACATAGAGGGGTGGGTTGGTAGTGATGTGTTGAGGGGGTGGGGGGGTTGCATGATGTCATCCCGTGGCATGGAGGGGGCCAATCAAACCCTGAGAAAATTATGTCACCTTTTGTTGAGCCGGTCCATTCAGAGCTTTAGAAGTGCAGTGAATTGAGAGCTGCAGAGAGGTCATTTTTCCCCCTGAGCGGTGTATGTGTGTGAGAAAAAGCAGGGGAGAAAAAAAAAAAGAGAGGAGGGGCGGCAGGGGAGCAGGAAAGTCCATTGTGGACATGCTAATGTTGTTGACCATAAGCACGGCCATAAAGATGTCATGAAGCTCAACTTCCAGAACATCAGCCCCGGGGCCTTCACACCCCCTTTTCTGTTTCTTCAGATGGCGATGACCTCGTCGCCCACAAACTTGATTCTTAACATGATTGCTATGACGCTTTGAAATACTTGTCAGAACATCGTCAAAGGCCGGGATAAAAGCCTGAGCACACAGCAATGGAGCTAAACCCGGACCACTTTGTTTTATCACAGAAAGAAAGAAAACAATACACAACCCCTTGAGGAATAATTACCCCTTAGCAACTCTGCTACCCTGCACTTCTGCGCCCATCCCCCCTGCCCCCCCAAGCCAACTCTTATTGAATCACAGCTAAAATTGACAGTGAAAGACAGTTGAATGGGGAGGAAATGCTGAATCGTTGAACTAACTTGAAATAATAGAAAAGAAATGCATTTGTCTTTTCCCTGGAATGTCTTTCTGCAGAAGAGAAGGCCCTGTTGGGATTTTTTTTTTTGCCACAAAATGGTGAAAACTCCCTGCAGTTCCACCCATGTTGACCTAGACTGTGACATTTAGCACTTCTCTGTAAACATCATATATAAAGAAAGTACACACAGAGGACAGAAATACTTTCCCTGATGTCATCTTTTGTAGGAAGAAAGCTTCTCTAAGAAAAGCAAAAGTGTTAAAAGTTTAAGATGTTTTTTCTGAATCAATTTGATATCACTTTACATATAACCATATCCCTATAACTGGTAATAGAAAACCCAGAGATTTCCACTAACCCTGGACTTTATCAAAATTTAAATGTCAGATTTTTCCACATTTGCTCAGCAGAAGTGAAATAGAAATTTATCCAACTCCTGATTGTCACCCTCACAGACACTGGTCTGACAAGTAGTGTAATGAAGCCAGCATGAGTGAAACCAACAGCAGACACAAAAGTAACACATTATCACTTGTCTATCTGCAGGTGCATCGACAAATAAAACAGACAGCTGTCTGTATAAACTTTTTTATTTTCCCTAACAGGCTTTCACAGACACAACAAACGTTATGAGCAATCAATCATGAAAATAAAACAACTGACAGGGTTATTAAGCAATATTAACACAAGCTGACAGATGTCACAATGATACGTAGTGTCAATAGGAGAGGTTTTGGTTTGTACCTTGATTACAATGGCTCCTTTGTGATCTCAATTACAAGATGTCAAAAGAGAGGTTCATTTCCAATGAATGACTAATCCCTCTGAGGAAACTAGATCACATTTGTATTAATTAATTATACACTCCCTCTGAAGAAATAATATTTGTATGTGGCTGCAGTAATGCAAGGGCTACAAAAACACAACCGAAAAGGAAAAGCAACATCTAATTATTTTCCACTTGAAAGTCCAGCACTTGTTGATTCTGTAACCAGAGCAGATACACACACAGGGACATCTTAATCCAGGTAAAGAGAAAGTCAAACAATTCATAGATCCACTGTGGTTCACACATTAAAGTGGACATCCACGCAGCACATTTTCCAACCGACAGCTTTGACTCATCAACCATAATGTCTCAGCCGCAGAAAACACTCCCATGTCCTGCTGCTTTTATGGCACAGCTCCTCCAAGTCCAAACGGCCTGCACTGGATCTTCAGAGAGATTGTCAGTCATATGGAGCTCTTGCTGTTAGTAACCATGCCAGGAGAGAACATCTGCTGCAGGGGATACTGGTCCAAGGTCCAATCCAGGATTTAGTTGGATCCTAGAAAAATAACACAGAAACTAATGATTGACTGAAGCCAAAACCCACATTAAGCTTGACACATGTTTCTCATACCCACACTTTAAGAAATAAGCAGTACATCATATTTTCTTTGGCAAAATTCTTTGTTAAAGCGTTAAGAGTAACTGATCAGTGATGTAGCATGAAAACAGCAGAGCAAATTGATCAACACAAACTCCCCCTGACCTGATTCCTTTCACAGGTTTGGCTGCTTCACAATCTTTCCACACGAGCTTGAGGCTTCAAATTGGCAAAAAAAAACGAGAGTTGCAAATAAACCAACAAGAGCCTTACCCACCACTAAAACTATCACTTTATACTCTGTGGCAAAATACAAAATTTCCATCAGTGTCGCTACAAATCAGCCCATTAATGGTGCAGGTGGAGAAAGCCAACGTCCAATCCTATACCAGAAGTTAAATGCTGCCCTAGTTTTGTTTGAGGCCTTAAACATCCTGTGAGAAAAATGTCTCTTAACAATGACTTCAAATATAGCATCTTACTACGTCTTGAATAATATAGTGTAAAAGGTTGAGGGATTATTTTCATCATTATAAATGTGCTGTTTCCTTATGAGAAAAGTACTGATCAGTTTCAGCCAATACTCATTCCCAAGGTGTCAAACTACTGACGCTCAAGGAACCCTTTGCTTCTGCAAAAGATGCAAGAGGCTTTCAAGTAGCAGTAGTATGACGCTTAATAAAGTAAGTGATGTAGTAGAATGACTATTGAAGTCTGCTGAGTGTAGAGGTGAGGGTTTCTTTCTTACCCCAACCTTGTTGTTAATTGGGTGCTTGTTTCTGGCAAATAACAAATATTAGAACCGATCAGTTATTATAGCCTCCTGTGCTTAAGGGCTACCTGGAAACAGCCTCCAGTGTAGCCAGGGATTAGAAATACATGATTTAAGGCCAATAAGTCCTTTTTTGTTTATCGTCCAAAAGGCAACTTCAGAAGTGAGAGTCGAGTTGAGAAACACGGCAAAGAGTTGATCATTAGCTGCGTGTGCATGGTGTTATCTGTGTAAGACAGTTATTAGAGCTCAAGCATCCTAAAATGACTACATTATGGGATTGTTTTCCCCTCCTTTGCCCTCACCAGTGTAAAGCCATAGGACATACAACAGTGACTACCTAAGGTGATGCGAACGGATGAGATGTCAGAAAAATGGGACAAATTGTCAGTATTTGACAATCTGGGATGAGAATGTGTTGTCAGTGCACAACATCTGCTTTTTTGCACAACAAGGTCAAAACTTCCCAAGATGAGGTAATCCAGGTAGGTGGCCTCTTGACAACCCGCACTCTGCTTCACCTGTGCGTACACACACCGCCCACAAAATGACATCGCTTTGTCCGCCCCCGCAGCTCTCTGGTTGTAATGGCAGCAGAGTGGCGGGACCGGCCTGTCCCGCCTGTTCTTCGCCCGGGGAAGGAACAACGTGTCAGAGGATAAGTAGTCATCCATCAATGTTTCTCATCTGCCTTTCAGCCTGTCTGCACCTCTGAGCTGGTTTACCTGCAGTGAGTCACGTTTCACCAGAGTACAGGATGTAGCCTCACTCTCTTTCTTCATCTCTCTCCTTTTGGCCTCGTCTTTTAGCTACTAAACTGCAATAACTATTTTGCTTTTTGACAATGCCTTTTCAGCATTATCTCCCAACAGTAATCCTTATACCTCATTCCCTCCATTAGCCCTCCATTCCGGTTCCTCTTTCACACGTTTCTCTCCTATGCCTCACTTTGGAGCAGAGCCAGTCTGGCAGCATCAGCAAACAGAACCAGGTCCCAACCTGCCTGTGCCTGGGGCTGCGACTGAGACCGGCCCCTATCGCCCTCCTTCATCAGCACATCTACTGTACCTGTCTGCTGGCACCCTGCCATCCACACACACACAGTTCCCCTTCATTTACCCAGCAAACCCGGTGGACGGGTGAAAAAGAAGATAATGAAAGGCTAAAATCTACAAAAAAAAAAGACTACTCATGTTGGGGTCAAGCATGTTTGACCTTCATCGAGAACACCCACAGGTACCCTGTATATAGTACTGCTCATTCAGGCTGCTGGCTGCCCTGCACAGGCCCATCAACAGGTTTCTTTGAAGGCCACCGACTCTGTGGTGGGCCATCAAAGCATATCTTCATTCAGTTCCACTGAAAGGATCTTAGGCTCCTGAGAGACGCCGTGTTTGAAGTGATATCTCTCTGCCACTGCATTCTTTACCATGCTGTCATGACTTGAGTTTCACAGTAAAAAAAAAAGCAAAGAACATGGGCATAAAGCCAGTGCCACCACCCTGATCATGTCTCACATACATGTGAACTACCAGCACTTTGTTCTGATCAGCGAATGTACCGTACTCTGGTTGTTTGTAGCAACTGACAGGTCATAATAACACAGCGCTGTGTGTGATCACCAATGAGTGAAGATCAAATAAAACACAGAGTCATCCCTACCTGATGAATCCTTTGAGATCATGTTTCTATTAGTCAGCGTCTTCTCGACGCACACCTGAGATCATCTGAAAGAGATAAAGGACAAGGAAATAAAATCATTCACAGAGGTGCTCAAGAAGAAGACAAAAACACTGGAATCAGACGTAATCTAGTACAACGTTGCCCAAACTTGAAAAACACTCTTGCAAATTTGTTTTGTGTGACAGTGCACAGAAGGAACAATAACCTCCTTCTTCCGTTTACAGAGCTATGGTGAAGTTTTAGTGCCAAACTTTAGAGTCATGGAGGGTCCCAAGATAAGAATGATGGTGAGCTTATAAACAGAACAAGAAAACATTTTATGCCACATGAAAGCTAGCAAAATGCCAACAATCAGTGTATGAAACATGAAGTTTCAGTTATAGCTTCAGTGATGTCACCTAGTGGTTTCTAAAGAGGCATTATGAAGCCCAACAATGGTCATGAGTCGGTGACCATATCAGAAATGCAATCTTCACCTGACTTTCGATCAAACTATTCACAAACAAAGAGGTGGAACTGATGCAGGCCTCAAGCCAAGTAGAGAGCAGCTACAACACATCCACCTGTGTCAGTCAACTGCCTCATTATGCAAATTGACTGGAACCCTTAGCCTAATAATAAATACCATTATAAAACAAATATGTCTAGAGATAGGACAGTGGACAGAGCCAGAAACAGGGCTGAGAGAAAGTGGAGGATGATTTGGGGTAAAGGAGCCACGGGTCGGATTTGAACCTGGACCGCCCGCTCTTGAGGTATAGACCTCTGTACATGGAGTGCACGTGCCCTAACCCTATACAGATTTTAACCAATGAATGGCTTTCATTTCTCAACACTGAAGGTTGCACCTTGGTTTTGCCACCAATTGTATGCATATCCTCTTAATGGTTCCAGTAACAAGGGGGTATGTATCAGCCAATCCTCTAGTCTGAGTAATGGAATCATATTGTTAAGGAAAATGATATTTATACACCTCTAAAAATAACAACACAAATCAAATAAGTCATAAAATATTTGCCATACCTTCATCACTGGTTTAAGCACATGTTTGGTCACAGAGCACACAGGAGGGAACACTGATTGCTCAACATACAAGCCACAGTGGCTGGTAAATAAAAGTATTATGAAACAGTGATTTGTGACGTTTGTGACAGCTCAGACTGAGTCCCTCAGTTTTTCTGTTGCGCTCTAACACTCAGAGGAGAGTTGAATTGAGGACCAGCGATCAGGTAAACTGGTATTCTCCCCTCTACAAGTTTCAGCAAAAACAGCAACGTACAGAAGAGTATGCTCGCCTGCAACAGGCCTCTTTCGGTCTGTCTTGGGCTTGGACACAGGCTATGTGCTGAAACAGATTTCAATCTCCATTATAACAGGTCCACCTGCCATGTCTCACTTGTACTAAGTCCAAGATTATTAAAAGTCTCGTGGTAATTGGAGTGCAAAGACTAAAACTGCTGTCAGCGTTGTTGAAAATCTTGGCTATTTGTAGGTCCATTAAAGCTTGAATGATTAACATGTTCTATTTCTGCCAAATCTTTCAAAAATAAAAGTCCCCTATTTTCAAAGAAGATAAATCTTAAAAAACAAAAAAAAGCAAACTTCTCTGAGGGGGAAAAGTCCGGTCTCGGTGCGTGATTATGTCTTCATATGCTCAATCCCTTATAATTCTGTAATACCGTGATATAATACCGTTATAGGAAAAGCTACAAAAACATACCGTGATTTAAATCTGAGGTCCACCTGTACCCTCTTATACAGGCTTAGTTTTCGCTCAGCTGTCCTCACTGCCTTCTTTTGCATTTATTTAAGGCTCTTGGTCATTTAAAGCTGGTTTTATAATAGCCACAGGATGCAGACCTTCTCCAGTATCTTCACTGAACATTTAAAAAGTCAAACCTGGAATAGTGACATTGATCAGCCCACTCTGTTAAATGCAGATCTAGTTTCAGAGGAGCTCTGCAGCAGTTGGCAGGCCAGGAGAAAAGAAGGCAGTCAAAGTGGCTTTTCCATTATGGTATTGAAAAATAACCGGTGTGCTGGTTTTATTTTATTAGGGTTAATAGGTTCAGGTAGATATTGGATCATGAAACTGTTTTTGATCACAGGTTTCTTGATCCCGACATGTTTAAGACTGCTGTGCTCTGGATCATCGACAGCCCCGGTCCCTCTTGATCCATTCACGGACAATGGTGCTCTCTGCTACTGAGTTTCACTATGCAAGACCAGTTACCTTGGCAACAAATGCACTGTTTCCAAGTGACACAAAGACTAAACCGAAGAACCTTTCTTACAGGTTGAAGGCTCCAAGAGTCGAAGAGAAAACAGCAATAACAGGACGATGGGGAAAGAAACTGAATACCGGCAAATTGCTTCCCAGAGTTTCAAGAGGACATGGTAAAATGATTCTTTCTTTCCTCTCCCTTTTAAAATACCTCTCGCTGGCACCAGGCACCATAGGTAGCTATGTTCTGGTCCCATTTCTTTTATATCCCTTCTTGTATTTCTGTTTTTTCGAGCTATCGTACCAAGCTAAGTGAGTTATCATGTACACCAGCAGGCTGGAAGCTGCATGCAGCTCAGCTTAGCGTCCAGATGAGGTAATGTTTAGAAGGCTGGTGAGCCAGGAGACAGGCTGGTCAGGTCTTGATTAGCTCAGTGGTAGGAGCTCTCTCTAATATTGGACACCCCTTTGTGTGGAGAGATTACTACCTTATGAAAAACTGCCCCTGCTGACGCGCCCGATGGGATCAGAGCTCCTGCCTGCTTCATCGTCCTGCTTATGAGATCTCCACACACACAGGAGAGAAACACACAACCAAACACCAAGCACACACACTTGAACTTCTAAGAAAAGACAGCAGATCATTCACAAACTCATAAGTTCTTTGCATGGACACATCCAATAAACATGGCTGGAAATGTCACCTCCTACCAAGAGCCTCCTCTCTTTCACTTCTGTCTGCGATGACCACAACTGATGACCCCCACATGGAAAACAACCGGCATTTATTAACAAGGCCAGATGACACATAAACACACACTCGGGTATGCTCACTTGCTTTTACTGTGGTCGTCTCCCCCCGGCCACTCTCCAATGAAAATCACATGATGGCCCACATGCAGCGCTATAACAAAATAAAGGAAAATCCCCACCCCAAAAAACATCAACAAACAATGTTAAAGAAGCAGATTCAGAAGCAAACCCCTTTAGGGGATTTGATACAAGCAGTCGTATTAATGAAGCCGAGGCTATAGCATGGTTTGAATTATTTGATGTTCCATTAGTTTAAAATAAAGCTCTGATTAAAATGGTGTGTCAACACATAGTTGCAAAGAAATGTCTGAAGCAGAGTTTGACTTTTTTTTTCCCGATGTGTTATCTGTTAATTAGCTAACTAGAGGGTTTATATTAATGTATTTCTTCTCAAATAAATCTCATTCAAAATGCAAACCTGAGGAATGAGTGCAGCCTTCTGGTTCGTTTAACTGCATAGCAAACATTAACACCTTCCTATTTCCACGGTAAGGGCGTGTACTTTAACGAACAGCGCACTTTGTAAATACAAAGTAAATACAAAGTATAATAAATGTGGATGTAGGCACACAAGCATGTAGGCAAACATGGATGCAACCACGCACCCACCCACCCACCCACACACACACACCCACACACACACACACACACACACACACACACACACACACACACACACACACACACACACACACACACACACACACACACACACACACACACACACACACACACACACACACACACACACACACACACACACACACACACACACACAAACCTGTCGGGGACGCTGGCACAACCTTGCGCCAGTGGTCCTTTAAACCAGTCATGTGAAACGACCCGTACCTTTCTGCAAATCAGATTACGTCTCCGAGCTGAGGTCTGCAATTCCACACACACATTTAAAGCTCCAAGCTCAGGTTCACGCAACAGACACTCTTACACACACACAGATGCACACAAACCCACACAGCTTAATCAGATTCTGCCCCACAAACCTCCCGTTTTACTGAATGCATGCAAACTGCCAGTATCAGTCAGTCCCGGAAATACTGTCTTAAGCACATATAAACTTACAGAACACAGTAATCATGTATGGACTATGCAAAAATAACTAAATGAATAGGAACAATTTTATGTTAAGGAAAACAGAGGGCTGTGATAAGCCTCCTTTCAGCAGCGCTCGACTGCTGTTTGGCAGCGCTGCTTTGGAATGAGCACATGTGGAAACATGTTTATAGTGTGTTTGGCTGGAATGTGAATGATAGATGATTCGCAAATGATCCAAATCCAATTCAGGTTACCAAGCACTGATGTGTGGAAGCAGGAAAATCACACAAGTTTTCGGTCCTTAAACCTTGTCAATTTGGATTATTTGTGGATTTACTTTATCTTATCTGTAATGCACAAATTTCCCCCACGGGGATCAATAAAGTTTATCTTTATTTTTATTTTTGAACAAACTTCATTACATTTTAGGACTGAGTGTGTGAAGAGAT
Organism: Labrus bergylta; assembly: GCF_963930695.1. Taxonomy (NCBI): domain Eukaryota; kingdom Metazoa; phylum Chordata; class Actinopteri; order Labriformes; family Labridae; genus Labrus; species Labrus bergylta. The sequence goes on along the minus strand of NC_089210.1, from coordinate 23,000,558 downwards.
AAATAAGAAAAGTGAACAGTGATTAAACATTATGAGTGTGCAAATAACTCTATGCTGTGTCCATGACAATCTAGGATTTTAGCTCCAGTAATTAGATTTGCAACAATCCAAGGTTTTTGCTCAATCTTCATCATGACGTAAAAGAAGCTCGTCGGCTGGCTGCTAGTGGACTGGCCTAATTAAGGACAGACAGTTGGAGGAGGTACAAGCCTCCGTCCCAACAGGATCTACATTAAGTCTCCACTCTGCTAATCAGAAAGCCCTTAAACTACATCAGCATGTCCCTCTGGCCAACCAACAACCAAATCTCATTCATCTTGCGAACATTTGAGGGAAAATGTACTTGCAAGATAGAAAATCAGTCCCTGCTGTCTCATTACACATTTTAATAAACTAAATCCTAAAAGATAAGCCTCGTTGCTCATTGTCTGTGCTCCTTTTGCCCTTGGTGTCGTGGAGGTCAGAGGGGTGGGACATTGTGGGTGGCAGGAAGCTGAGACAGTTGTGCCTACAATGGGGTGTAAGGACTCTGTCAGTCGGCCTAACTCAAGTTCAACTCATTTGGGTCATTCTGTCCTCACATTGACATCTGAGAATCAGCAATAGAGACCAGCAAAGAGGGAGAATGGAGCAGCAGAGGGGCCGCACCCTGGGTTGGATTGCACTGGACGCTCAGATAAGACGACAGGAAAGGGCAGATTGGAGCAGGGTAACGGGGGAAGCTGGCCGAGTCTACTGTTACCCCAGGAAGAGCTCACTCATCTCTCAGATCACCTGCCACACCTGTAGAGGACAGGACCTGATTCACAGTGCCACCAGGCTGGAGTCGGGAATCGGTCACGAGAACCACAGAGTGGATTCAACATAAACAGATGTAAAATAAATTCTACAGAAACTGTGTACAGTACAGTACAAGATTGTTGAGGTAATTTTACATATGGGACTTATGTCTCCCTTACCAACCAATGACAATAAAGAAGAGGCCGGACTTCCAAAATCCCATTTGTCAACAAAAATCACAACTCATCACAGACTCGTTTTTTCAAGGGTATACTCTCCAGGTCAAGAGCTGTCACTAATGCCACAACATGATCCCTTTCCATTTTTTCTCTTTGAACTTCCTAGAATAAATGCAAATAACAAGAAAATCAAATTATCGGTGACTACGGGGGGAAAGGGAAATGCTGCTGGACAATTATTATAACCTAGCAACAGTAACCACAATGAGAAGCGCTCTTGAGTTTGTGGTTGCTGCTAGCACAAAAACATCACTACTGGACACAGGGCCTAAACAGACAGTCATATTTTAAGTTAAGAGTTACAGCTAGCAGTATATGCTGGGTCAGTCATGTAGAATTATAATAATATAAAATGATTTTTAGTTTTATATTCAAACAATTGAAAATCAAATAAATCTGTAAATCACACTAGAGAAGCACTGTGAGTTTTGATAGAGACAGTAGTTTTACCCTGATATATTGATGCTATATAAATAAGAAACAGGACACTGAAAAGGAGTGATGCAACTCAGGACACCTATGGTCAGTCCTACAGCTCACATGCCTCACAAACAAAAACACACACACACACATACTGGTAAAATAAACCACATAGTATCTTCATCTGGAATGCATTTCCTGTCCTCCGTGTTGGCATATGGCCACTAGTTTCTGTTTTCACACCACTTCATCTCTCAGTTGTAGTTCCCTGCCTGCACAGAAACAACTGTGATAGCTCTGTAACAACACAGAACTTTTAAGGACAAGGACTACAACCTTAGACTTCTGTTCTGAGTTTGACAATCTCAGGCAATGATATGTACTACCCACATCTGGAAAAATGCTACAGGGTGGATTACAACGGTTTAAAATCTAGTTTTGATAAGCAGAGCCCTCCCCAAGAAGCAGGGAGGTGCCATAATCAGAGTCATACACTGACCTGAAACCCAACCTGGAATGGAAATTTAAGAGGATCATTAAATTACATCAAGTGCCTCTTTAATAAGACAAATTAGACAGCTCAAGCATCCTGCCTCAGTGAACCTACTGTGGAAAAACCTAGTCGGTGTGTCGAGTTTTACAAGGTGAGAAGTAAGGAGAAAGTTCTATTCAGCAGCTGTGGTGACGAATTTTCTTATCTGAAACAAACATGTCACCATAGATCTTCTATCACCTTTCTAACCCAGTAAAGGTAGTGACCAGCAGTGGTCACAGGAGCTGTGAAATGTTAGTTTTAGAGGGAAAGTAAACAGCCTTCTCCCATGGTGGGCCTGTACCCTACACAGAGTAAGCACATGTTTCCTATTGTGGTTAAAAGGAAAGGGGATTAAAGTGCAGTGCAGCCGGAGCCACAGTCATACACCCCATGGTGGGATCACAGTCCTCTCAGGTCTTTCAGTACTGCTGATGCAGCCCAGTTAGATGTGGCTGCTGTTTAGGGAGACGCAGAGGCCAGATCCATCAGATGGACTAGTTAGATGGTCCTCTAGAGCCCAAATTTGAGGCCTGAAGTTGGGACTGAGGAGGCAGGCCTGTTACCATGTTGACAGGACTACCGGACTGAGACAGGCAGACACTCGCACAAACACGAGCTAGGTAAGGGTTATGAAAAGGTGTTGAAACTAAGCGGGTTTTGCTTTTAAGAGGCCTCATGAAAAAGAGATCACCTTCAAGACTCTTATTAAAGACAGAAACAGAGGTAGAGTTCAAAGAGGAGAAGGTGGAGTTGGACTGAAAACAAAGTCGGGGAGAAAAAATCTGGTCAATGGTTCAGTGGTTCTGCCTGCAAAATATGAGGTAGTCACCCCGGGGCCTCAGGGTCAAATAGGCCACATTCAGGTACCACAGGGGACAGTTAAAGCAGGAGACTGTGACTGTGAAGCCAATTAAAGGACACTTTAAAAAAGGCAAATAGTGCAAGGGACATTGAGGAAGATATGCATAGTGGAGCATATCTGCACTTACCAAAAACTGCCAATTAACTAACACCCCATGAAGCTCAGCTGTGACCGCTTCAGCTGGACAACTTCCATGTGCAGTGAGTAAAAACACTCTTATGTGCAGGGTAAGAAAGGATGCAGACGGAGGGTCAAATACTGAGGGCACACTGAGCATGATTCAAGATTTTTTTTAAGCATCTGACTAAAGTTATAAAACATGTTTAAGGACTTGTCTTGAGACTTGAAAGCAAATATCTGATTAAAACCCAATACCTGCTAATTTGTGCTAATACACCTATGCTAAAATTTTACATATAAAAAAAAGTTTGGGCCAAGACTCCTTGGACTGCCTGTGAGCCGCATTATTTAAAAAAAAATGTGCATGAAAATGTATCTGCAACCAATAAGACTGCAAAAATATCAGGTTTGATGCACACGCCAAGTAGGCTTCAAGCTGCACCTACCTGTTAGAGTGGCCTACCCTTAATAATGCATTATCAAGCCTCAATATAATATATGTTTTATGAAAATCATCAATAAGAAAATCAGCCCCCATGAAATTGAACTAAGGAAATAAGAAATGTTAAGCAACATATTTGTGTCTCTCTAACAGATGTTTCCTTCTGCTGTAAAGTTTGGCATTTCAACATGTTGCTGTAAAGGAATAGACTTCTTTGAGCCAGACTCAAGTGGCCATTCATGGAACTGCAATTTTGGGTTATTTTGGTTTAACTTCCTTTTTCAGTCTTGGAGTGTGCCCTTTGTCAAACTTACACAATAAAATAAAATAGAGGACAGTTTAATGTACATTTGTTTAACTACTTTATTCCATTCTGGTTCTTTAGAGACTATTAGAGACTTGTGGTTTTAATTGGATATGTCTTAAATGACTTGAAATATATATAGACAAGAATCATTCTTGGCCTTTTGGCCTCAAAGCCTACACACATTGTCAGAGATAATTACAAGTCTATGTCATGTGTCTGTCAATTTATGAGACATTGGTGCGTCTGCTTCCCGATGTTTGAAGGAGAAATTGTGGAGATCAGATTTTGTGCTGGGCCTAAGTGTTTGAGCAGATCTGCAGGACTTTCTCACCCACAAACACACGGTGGGCGAGTGAGTACGGCATGTTAATAAGCATGTGCGTGGTCGTGTTTTGAAACTGGAAACAGATTTACGCAGTGTTGGGGATCAGCCCTTTAAAAGGTCACACTGAGCAAGTTCTCAGTAAACACTGTTCTTTCACCGATCCAGGGGACTGTTAGGCCTATGGTTTCACAACAACACAAGACTGACAAGTAAGCACTCTGACCGCTTTCTCCTCTTGCATGACATCAGTAAGTTATGATTAGAATGACGCCACACTGACATTTAGCATCTTTGATTAATTGGTTCCTATAAGGGTCTTAGAGTGTTTCTGTATGACCAAAAACAAGGGGGAAAAAGATTTCTGGAGCCCTTAATTGTTGGATGCAAACAAGCCTCCCACCTCAAACACAGCCTCATAGAAGAACACCCTGGCATGGGATGAAATTTCCCCAACAGTAACAGAACTTTCCTTTTGACACTGGTCATACCGTTACATGGGATAGACTTAAAGGGGATATCTGTTAAACTCCCTTGATTACAAACATCCTTCAGCGACACATGTGGAATGGCAAACAAACCTAAACACACATTCATGCATGGACAGAGAAGCCTAGAAGTACGCCATTAAATGCATGTGTGTGTGTGTGTGTATATACACACTGTCTATGCAATCATTAACTGGTCATGCAAATCTCCTGATGTAAATGTCAGGGAGTGAAACGGTGGAAAAAAAGGTGGGATGAGGAACACCATCAAGATTAATCCGTCCAGGGATTAGCAGCAAGCAAATATCACCAATAATAAACAAATGACTAACATTCCCAGCCTGTGTGGTTTCAAGCCTAAGGCTCCGGCTAGAACCCAGCAGGGTCTGGATCCAATCCCTGCTGTTTATCAGTGAGAGTGGAAACGGCCACTTGTGAAACCTGCATGACAAACACTTGAGGGACAAATCCAGATCGGCCAATGAAGGAGTGCAGACCAATCACTCCCTCCTCTTTAGAGTTAAAGCCCAGGCCTCAGAGAGATATCAGCTTGAAATTTAGACTGAAATAGTTTTGGTACCACCATGTTATTCACTTCGACACTGTAATCTTGTCAGCCATATTTTGTGGGGAACTAATTGGATTGAGCCCAAACCAATCTCCAGTGACTGTCACAAATCCGTCTACTTCAAGGTAAATATAAGTGGACACCAAGGGCAAGTTAAACTACAGCAAGTATAAGTTAGGCAAGACAGTGTTCTATGCAGACGATGTGCTAGTTTAATTAATTGAGAAAGAACACGCCTCAGAGGAAACTTTCTTTAATATTAAATTTGATATTGACTTTTAATTTTGGTATAATTACATACATTAGCATATGAAAACAAGTAGGGTTGTCATGATACAAGAATTCTAAACTTGAATATGATACTTGTAAAGAATCAAATGTTATCGATAGTTGATTTTATACCACGGCAACAACAAATCCTGGTCACAAAACTGTGAGTTTCCATGGGTGTCCATTATTGTCTGACACCATTTAACATCTACTCCCTTGTTATCTTTTTTCGACAATGTCTTCCAATTAGAATAGAAAATATCAAAATGAATGTTTATAAATGATTGACAAAGAACCAAATGTAAGTTGTATCCCTTAATGTATCCTTGGTACATGGTCTTACTTGATGCAGACCTCTGTTACCACTTCACAAATCAGGGAAACAACATTTCAACAAAACACAACAGTTAATTTTTTAAACTACAAATGTGACTTACACAGTCTGAAACCATGTTACCAGTCCAAACCAGTCTGCCTGTTAAAGGCCAGACAGAAAAATGGCAACACAGGAAAAACAACAGAGCAGCACACCTGTTTAGCATTATTGACAAAATATTGATTGCTTGTCTAGGTGTAACCAAGGAGATTATTGCAGAGGAATGTTGTCCGGATAAGGTAATGAGCCATAAATTCCCTTAAGTAGTAAAAGGTATGGTTAATTAGCAGTGTGTGATGAAACACATCAAAGGTAAAATAGTGAAAGCAGGTTGTAATTTCATCTCCATGGCTTTCTGTAACCAGGAAAGCAAGACTCGACCTCTTCCACTAGCTTTAAAGCTCCAAAAATCTTAACTATGATGGATTTTGCAGACCTTAATCTCACTCTGTATATGGGTGTGTGTATTTGTGGGTGTGCTGGTAGGTTAAGTAATCCCTTTGCTCTAATCCAGCTATTTTGTTTCGGTCCACTGTTCAGATTCAAGGTGGAAAAGTGCCGAGACGACAACATTTTGCCTTCTCAGTGTGTCTGGCCTGCAGTGTTCTACCTGCTGAGCCCACCGCCTCACCAAGCCTGAAGGACTCTGTTACTTTAACCCTGTCCCCAGCCATGTCCCAGGCCCGCACAAAAGCCATCTGGGGTGCGGCTGAGAGCTATAGCAACAAAATAACTCTTTCAATGTGCACTCTGCATGGTTCTGACTGCAGGGCGTTGAGGTCGCCAATACCAAGACTGGACCACCTCCTCCTCCCTCTCCTCCACTCTTCTAATCCTGGCCTACATGACTGACTCTGACTGAAAGCACCACACGCCAGAGGTGGGAGCCAAAAGCACTGTGAGATTGAAAAAAAAGACCACCTGCTCATCAAACTAAATTGCACTCACTGAAGGCAATGGGGAATAGAGAGAATGAAAAGGAGGGGAGCAGGAGAAAAAAATAAGTAAGAATACAAAGAAGAACAAGTCACTGCTCTCCCTCTGTGATCTTGGCAGACAAAAGAACAAATTACATTTCTGCGTCATGCCCCCTGAGGGTCAAAATCGGCACAGGGTCCCTCTCAGTGCTGTTTGTGTGCGAGCACGTTGATATAGGTTCCATCAGTTCCCACAAGAAAGTCAGGGAAGTGGATGGGCCTACCTTTCAGCCTTTCATCTTGGCTTCTTTTGTATTCCACTATGCTTGTGTCTGTTGTCTCTCCCCTCTATTGGGTAGAATTGACTGTTATTATTCCAAACAGCATTATCTTTATTAATGCCACAGGTCTCAGGACTGTGCACTCCCTGGGAGCTGGATCTGGAGAGAGCTGCAACCAATCTCCCTAGATAAAAGCTCAGCAGAGAGCTGTATGCAAGCCAGACAGCCCGGACAAGCCTTCATCCTCCCTCCTCATTCTCTCAGAGAGGTATAGGCCCTACAAAGACTAAGATATGGCTTTAATCTTAGCACTTTCAGTCAGACAGAAACATTTGAACTGAAAGCAGCTCTGTAAAAAGCCATCAGAAGTCACTCCAGGTTGTTAGCCAACAGTCAGAACAAACACCTTGTTTTATAACTATTCAACAATTGCAAGAAGAAGATTATCAATAATGAGTTTTAAAGTTTTAAAAACCTGGAAACTGAGGGGAAAAGGTTACAAACAGTTCAGGTTAGAAGTCATGGATTTTTATCTTTTCTACATTTTATGAGTTTGCGCTCCAGTTCTACTGCGGCTCATGTTGGAGGTGGCTCGTACGCCATTTCCCGAAGTCAGCCATGCATGACGAGTTATTTTAAAGGTGGTGTGGAGAGCTGACGTGTGGCCAGGCCAGGCCGGGGCAGCTGCTGGGGTCTCGGCTTAGTGCCTCAAGCCCCCTCGCTCCAGTGGTCACACAGCATCAGCTCCCGGCCCGAGCCCGGACACTGATTTATGGGACAGGGGGGATTACCATCAAACCAGCCGTGAGGACCACCCAGATGGTGGCACAGGACGACAGCCGCACAAACACACTGAGGCACACATGCACGCAAACTCAAATATACTAACGCATTTACACAAGTACCTATATGTACCTTTTATAGGCAGGTATCCAGAAATACATGGCTTTAAACAAATATGAACTTAAACGCTAGTTTTAATATAGCTGTTTAAGATCTTCCCCCAAAAAATCTCGAAATAAACAGAAATAAAAAGCTGCACATGACATTTGTAAGGCTCTCTTAACCATTCAAGTGCGTAGGAGGGATTAGTTTGCTGAGGTTTCCTCATTACCACAAAGCAACGGAGCCAACTTTGCTCATCGAGGTTCATATGTATCTGCAGGATGAGCCTGGTTAGAAGTAATCCCACTCAATTATGTCATACAATTTGTTTTCTTTTTCTCACTGAAGCTTGCATGATGCAAAATTTTAAGTGAGTTTTGTGTAGTTCTAACCCAAACCCTAAAAAATTCCATATAGACGCAGGTGGGGATAAAAGGCCTGGCTCTAAATCTATCTCTCATGACTTTTAAGTGGATCTTTACGTTTGATCATTTTCTTTCTAAATCTCTGGCTGCAGGGACCGGACTCATCCCTAATACTTATCCGCCCAAGTCATGTTTTCATGTGCAAATACACTGAGCCAAAGAGGAAAAAGAAGGAAGGAAAGCACATATTTCTTACTTGCTGGGGCACAGTGCAACTCAACCTCAAGGCACCAGTTGGATGAGCCGAACAATAAGAGTCAATGACAAATCGGACGTGGTGCATTCCTTGGGCAAACACTCACTTCATAAAGGGAGACAGGTAGGCAAACACTCACCTGCCCTGAGCTAATAATGCGCGTGGAGGCAAACACACACACTCACACATGCACACACTCGAATTTGTCGATATGTTGAGACAATGATGGGAACTGGACTGAGAAGAACGGTGTTGGTATGTAGATAAGATCAGATCTTCTCAGGAAAACTAAAACTAGAAAAAATAAATCTCAGAGTCACGTGTAGTTGTTATTCATAATGAAATCACGAGAGAAGAATGTGAAAATCCTGTGTAAATGTGTGCTGAATTGCTCTGCTATGTGAAGTGTGGAAATAGGCTGGAACATACAGCTACAGTATATATGATAGACTTGCTCTGTTTAGAGTTGTTCTTAATCATTGCACTGCAAAAATAAACAGAATAAGTATTATTTTAAACAAGGCAATCACAATGGCTGCAGGAGCAGGATTTAAGCGGCTTACACAGAATGCATTTTATAATAAGTTGCACATTACAAACCACGTGTTTGTGTGATCGGAGCCTCCTAAAAACTCGGGTGTATGTGTGGGCATGTGCACTTCTTATCCTGTAAAGGATTGTCAGAAAATCATTAATGACTGTGCTCACTCTCCAACCAAACAAATCACACACATTTACCCCTGAGGCCTTCTCAAACCTCCAGTGACAGCTGCACTCTGCTCAGTGGGATGCACCCTCAAAACTTCCTGACCATGCTACTCCCTCCAGCTGCCTTCTGATTGGACGCTCACAGGCGGAGAGGATGAAGAGAAGAGGAGGGGAAGTGGTGGCAGGGAGCGGGCTGGCAGCGGATACATGGGAGAAAACAAATTCCTGCCCCATCGCCATGGAGATGAGTCAACAGCAGGTCGGGGGCTGAGGGGCGGGTTGGGGGGCACAGGCTGACCTGCTGTAGTTAACAATTCATCCCCGTATCCGGCTCCCAAATGATTGGGCAAACACGGAGTGCTGCAGAGTCAAAAGGGCCCCAAGGGGCTGAGAGAGGGGCATCACCCTGGGGTGACACGCTGACAGGCACACACTGGTTGGTAAAGGGGTGCACCAGCTGAAAGGGGGAGGGAGAGATGATAGTGGGGAGGGGGTCTTGAGGGATGTGGGAGAAGGGCTAAGTACAATCAGTGAAGAGGCATAACTGCACAGTCATAAAATGATGACTGTTGATGGCTATGACTTTCAATGTTTAAGAAAAAAACATTTTCAGGTTGTATCAATCAACTTTAAGGATGCACCGATTCTGAAAATCAGGGCAGATACTGATGCAGGTGTTGGAGAATTGATTTTACCATTTTTTTTTTTTTTTCATTACTTTAATGTAATTCTTTGTGTCTACTCTCACACTGCTGATGTTTTCTTTCATGTCTGACCCTGAAAATAACCACCGTTTTTCCAACAGCTGACTTCTTCTGCCCAATAAAAACCTCCTCTCTGATTTGCAGTTAGTTATACTAGCTCTCCAACATCATATTAGATATACATCAGCTACTGATATTGGGGCATGCCATATTGCTGATGAGTAAACAAGACTGATAACTGCGGATGCTAATGTTCAACCAATGCAATGGTGCATAATCATCTTTGACTTATAAAACCATATCATCTAAGTTATCTTAGGTTAGTTTACAAAAAGAGAACACACATTAACCATGTGAACAGAATGATAAAAATACGAATAAAAAACTACATGAAGCAAAGATTAAAAAAATAAAAAAACCCATTGCATTAAGAAATGCAGAAAACTATTTTTTGTGTGCTTTTTGAGTAATGATTTCAAAAAGGGGGAACCAAATTGGCTGACCTGAAATTACGTAGGACTCCAACAACAGATCATTTTGCCTCAGAGTCTCAGGCAGGGCGTAGGAATTAAAAGAGTAGAGCAGCAGCTCAGAGATTTAGGTGCCAAGTCAGACAGGGCGGTTAAAATAAGAAATTAAAATAAGTTTAAAAAAAACTTCAAAAGGACCCACATACTGTAGGTAATGTTGAGATGCAAATATAGGGGTAACATAGTTGTTTCTAGGCTTGGAAGAAACATGAGGATGATTTACATTTTACACATTATCACTGTTACATGTCTGCTGTTGGTTTCTGCTTTCTTTCACTTGATTATTGTGTCTTGTAAGACTTATTCAGGCTGGGCATGTTGTTCATGCATGACACAAAAATCGAATCAATCATAATCAAATTTTTGACAGCTAAAAGCTGCGCTGTAGCCTTCTGGGAAACTTGCTGGAAACAATAAATTTTTGGGGGAGAGATGAATAAAGAGAGTTGCTTGAATATAGATGTCATTACATAAATGTACAAATAACCCTCTTAAGATCAGTGGATGATACAAAAGTATTTGTGCTCTATAAGTCTCTGAATATGCAGTGATACAGATCATAACAAGGTACGCCACATGTGCTGCATAGCAAAGGCAAACTCTGGAGATAATGTCTGCATTACATCACTTTTTACAATTTATTTCACCATATGGATACATATGTTGAAATATGGTGAGGACCATGGGACACAGAGCAGTCAGAGGAGAGAACTTTAACACTGATACACCACAAGCACACAGAAAGTACATTTTGTTTTCATAGATTATACTCACCAAAAAAACCATGGGAGGCAATTCAAGGTTTGACATCTCATTCCCAGAATTATGAATCCTTCACTGTGAAAAAATGAAAAGAGGAAAAATGTCACTTCACACTCGAGCTATAGAGTATTTCATTTCTATCTGTGCCCTTAACCCTTGCCCTTAACTCTTCATTCTCCATGTGTTCAGCTGGGTTAATTTAGGTAGAATAATGTCAGAGGCTGTAACATGAGGTACGAGTGGAAAATGGTGCAAATCCTTAACCCACAGGACCAGGTTCCAAAACACTGACCACTTTCTGTTGAAGCACAGAGACGGTGGCAACAGGTGAGCTAAGGGTGGATCTTCATAAAGTCACATAATACAGAAGAACCACAAAGCTTTAATACTGTAATTATCCGGCTAGACTTTATGTAGTGTAAGCTTTGTACTAGTGAAGAGAAGCTGTCACATGAAAATTTATGCACTGTCACTGCTTGGTTTGCTCCCCAGAATGGCAAACCAAATCCTGTTATCCAATTGGCCATTTTGCTTTGAAGGGGTTGAAATGCAACCATTACTTCAGACCTTTGGAAGCGGTGTAAGTAGGGTGTGTAAGCAGAGAGGACCTGTTACTGGTTCCCTGCTGCCACTAACGTCAGAGCAGAGTGTTTTCAAAAACACTCCCGATACATGTACTTCCTTCTGTGGGAATAAAGATCCTCTCTATAATAATCCACCCAACAAATCTTAGAAATGAAAAACAGGTCTGCATCATTTATAGTGGGCCCGTCAGAAGAAGAGAAAGAGAAAAAAGGGAGCAAAAACAAGAGGAAAAAAGGGAGATGATGATAAAAATAGCAGATGTCTGGAGTCACTTCTCGAAAGGTGTGTCATTCGGGGAGTTTGGGACGAACTTCTGGCTGCTGCTCGCGTCTAAATTTAGCATATTTACTAAAATAAAAAGTGAGTTCAGCCACTGGCACAAGAAGTTTCTCCGCCCTCATTCATGACCTCAGCCGTGCAGCCGGCGTCACTCCTGACGGAATACAAACCATATAAAACAACAGAAACAGACCTCCTCAAATACCCGTGGTATATAAGGAAGCAGCTTCAATTTAATGATTCCTGTAAATGATTCTGTTAAGGCAGCCCAAGTCGACAGAAAAATATATTTTTTTCACATTCTAACTTTTGAACAGAGTACAAGCTTAAAGCTCCTGTGGGGAATGTTTGGTTTCAATGTCGGCTCCCACAGTGGACAAAGCAGTAGTTCGTATGTTCTGCACCTGAATAGGTAATGTTTTCTATCACAAAATCTCATCCTGCTTTCTTTGGACAGTCAAATGTATCACTCACTGTAAATCTTAACAATGGGAAATGAAAATAAAAAGCTGTTTCCTCAGCATGCTCTAGATTATATTGTCTAAGATAGACACCATGGCAGTGGTTACCAACATTAAAATAACAATATAGAGATAAGAAATTTTGTATTTTCTGGTCTGGTTTGCTTCCATAAGTCATATAGAGGCATCACTATCAATTAACAACCAGTTAAAAACTGCTCACAGGGGCTTTAAATGTCCTTTAACACAACAACTTGAACAGATACAGTCACATTGTTTGATAAAAATGACATTGGGCCTTTTATTCATGACTCTTTTTGTATGATATTTGCAGGACGCATGACACATGTAGCTACTATGTTTGTTTCCTGTGTTCATACATGCTGAGGATGAGCCTGTGTGTGGCAGGCCGCATGGGGAGGATGCCTCCAGGCCTGGCTGAGGAATAAGTGAAGCAGAAGTCCCATCTAAGCTCTAAAGCATGCGAGTATCAGGCCTGTAACTAAAACACAAGCATAAACACAAGCGATGTTAGGGATTACACCCTGCAATACTGCCGCAGGAAACCACAGCCAGCGCAGGTGTAACCATCGCCTCGGACACATTCTTCCCCAGTGAAGGTGGTCTGACTGACAGCTCATCATCTACTATTGTCGGCTGTGTGAAACTTGTGTAAACATCTGCAGGCATGTGTATGTCTTAGTGTGTGCGTGTGCATGTGTGTGTGCATTTGTGTTTGTGTGTGTGTGTGGGGTGGAAGCTACAGGTGACACACACATGCACACAGAAGGATTACAGTGGCCTAATGTCATGTCAAAGAAGCCTTGCAGCACAATACCTCGCATTCTTTTCGAAATGACTGGATATTATTAATTAAATTTCATATTATTTGTCTGACTTTCCCCCTCGGGTGTTGGAGCTAATCTCATCAACAACAACAAAAAAAACCATCTGTGTACTCGTTTAGACATAAATCAAAGATCGGAGCAGGAAATATTTAAGATTATAAAACACTGCTGGAATGTTTTTAGACCATTATGTTTTTCAGAATGCACAACATTTAGAGAGAGGAGCTGGGACGAAGGGTGAGGAAGAGCAGGTTTCCTCAGTAAACAGCACCCTCTAGAGCGGCACCCATTCAATCCTGCACCTCACTCCCAGTGTTGCTGCCTTTCCTAACAGCAGAAAAAGACTCATCCATAGTCATTTTTAATCAATGTTAAAAGGCCCATATTTTTTTAATTATTAAATGGAAATACCCAAAATGTTTTGCATTTTTCTGCTATGACAGCAAATAAGCAGCAAGTCTCGGCCACAACTATATGATTACAGAGGTGAAATTTAACTGCTCATTTTGCTGCTGCGAGTTGATAATGAAGCAGGCTGTTATTAACATGTTTGCTTTAATCGTGTTCAGGGTTATTAGGGGCGGTTTACAGTACACAGGAGAGATTAAGGTAGGCCACGCATGACAGAAAGAGCTGAGGAGGCCAACGACAAGCCTGCTGTACTCACAACTGTGGAGCGAGCAGAGAAATATGAGTGCACAGTAGGACACAAAACCCAGCAGGACAAAACCTCTACCTCTCTCTCTCTCTCTCTCTCTGTCTCTCTCTGTCCGCCTCAAATCATGTTACACAACCACAAAGGAATGCCTCGTATATCTTGGACAGATTTAAAACAAGCGGAAAAAGAAAAGAACAGTAAAGAGAGGGATCTATAGACGCGGTAGGTGTTGTTTGGTTCCTCCATGTTCAGCATGGCAGGGAGCTCGGCAGTACTGTAAAGACACACAACAATCACACACAAGTCCAGACAAATACGCACCCAACTGCTTCACACATGCTTACATAAACTAAATCAGCCCGAGACACGCCGTTGTGCACACCAACCAGGGAGCGCTACACATTTCCTCGATATTTTTCCACGCCATTAATGAAAATAGACATTGTAGTGTTTCTATACATTTTGTTGGAAATTTGGGAGCACTTGAAAATCCATCATTTTATGAGCTCCAAAACTTTCCCACAGAATTCCCACAGTTTTATTTTCCAGTGCATTTGACCCACACACATTAAAGTAGCACTCAATTAGGACCAAAACGGGGCGCTCATATGCTGTTTAAACATGAAATACAGCACCCAACGCCCATGTTTATGAGCCCTGTGATGCATTTAAAAACAATGTTAATTTCACTTTGTGGACAATGGAAAGTCATTCATTAAGTGCAATCAAAAAGGATTGTATTTTTGAATATTTTGAAGCTGTATTGAGTCAGTAACATCAAGTAGATCTGAACTATATTCATCTCTTCAACACTAGGAAGATAAACAGCTTTTCTTTAAGTCAACATTAGCCAAGTCTTTGTAACCCTTAACCCTGATCACATTTTTAGCACTGCATACTTTGACTGAATCAGTGAAAGGTGTGTGTTTGTGTGTGTATGTTTGTCTATGTGTGCATCAAGTTAGCAGAAGGTCAGAGTGGTGAAGTATTAGAGCACTGTTTGCTCTCTTCCATGTACTCTTGGGGACCAGCCTGTTTGAGAGTTTGAACAGTGACGTGTGAAACCCGTAAAAAACAGGACATAGCGCTGCTCTGTTTGCTTAAGTACACTCCAAGAATGGACTGCCACTACAAAACAAATCTCTCAGCCTGCATTCCTCCTGTCCATCAAACCCTACCTGTTTAACAAGGTATGACACAGAGCGGATGAGGTAGTTACAGGAACATCTACTTCATGGTGCGATGACTTGCAATTTGTTTAAAAAGTTGTCAGCTTTATGACCTTTATATCTGACCCAAGGAAAGAGGCATGCATCCACAAGTTTGCATGAGAGTAAATCCTCTCTCTCTCTCTCTCTCTCTCTCTCTCTCTATTCCAATGAGCATGTGTATGCCAATACCCGTGGCCAGACCAGTTGGCATCCAATAATCCCAAGTGGCCTCTTTGTTTTAAACCCCAAGGGCATTTATAATGATCTGAACAATAATGTGCAATAATGGAAACATGTCTTAAATCAAACGCAACGTTTCTTAAGCGGCTGTGAATGAATTGAGTCTTTGATATGAAATTCACAAGAATCTTTGTAAGGTGTGGTGGAGGCCATATTTTGTAATCAAGCCAATCAAACCATAGCATTGCAGTCACACCTAATCATCCTGTTGGGTTTAATTGCTTTGCATCATTGTAAATCATATCTTGACAGCACCTTATGACATTTAACCATCAAAAACACAATAGCAATATAAGAGCTAAGCCATGAAGCGTCAATATCATCAGCATAACTACACTGACGGCACAAAATGTTCAGTTGGGAGGAAACCTTCCTTTGTTCATTTACTCTGAGGGGTGGAAGCTGAATTAAAACTGTATTCGTTCATGCAAAGCTGTCTGAATCACGTCCAAAGCTTCTTGCCAAAACATATCAATAAACCAGACAAGACAAAACTCTGTACCAACTTTTAGAGTGAAAATCTGAAAAGCTTAACTTACTATTATTAACCAAAACATATTGCAGACAACAGGCAGAAAAGGGTGTATTACAGATAACAAATACTCCACAGCTGTGGGTGCACCCTGAGTGTCTAATGCCCCCCTGCCCGTAATGTGTAGTTCCTCCTCTGGAGACTAGTCATATACAATTTCAGTGTCATTTGATGCAACTTTAATGTGACATATATAGAGCTGAAAGTGATACTCAATTGACATTAAATATGTCAGCAACTGCTTTGATATTAAATTCATCAATCTAGTCTTTATTACAAAATAATCTTGACATTTGATACTGAACATACAGCTTCACAAATGTGACAGTGATTTTGATTTAATATTATTCAAAAACAAATCATAATGGAGTTTGGACTGTAAATCTTTCACAGCAACCTTGAGCTCATGGATATTATATTGCCATACATCACTTATTGTCCATGATAAATGACACATTAATTAATAGAAAACACGATCACAGAAGTAACAATGATGATTTGTGCCTTATTTACATCAGACAGCAGAAGAGAGACAGGAAATGTTTGGAACATGTAACGAAGGTTGTGATGAGGACTCTAGGCACCGTACATGGGGCGCCCAACATACCCGCAAGGCTATCCGGCGCTATCAACAAGGATTATTTTTATTGTTAAATCTGCTGATTATTTAATTTCTATAATTTAAACTCACATATAGTTTGCTGGATCTAAAGACTGTTTACATGTTTTCCTTAAATTAAACTGAACTTTACGTAGATTCTACACAATAGTAACTTTATCGAGAAAATAGTCATTCTTTGTTTTATATCTCTGGTTTTGTTTTTTGCACATTGTCACGAGAGCCACAATGTCGCAGTGGGTCTTAATTAATGTTTGTCTCCATAAATCAACAGTTAGTTTAAAAGACAACAGTTAAATAACTGGGCCTTGTTTTCCACCTTCTGTCCAGCATCTGTTAAGTCAAACATTTTAATGATGTTTTCATCAGAGATACCCTGCTTTATCTGATGTAACATGTGAAAACAAACCAGTGCATCTGATAGTAAAGCTGAGGTGACAGTGGGTGGAAATCCATCAACTGGAACATATGAAAAGAGGAGAGGCACCACAAGATTCCAGCCGCCTCCCCTGCTCTCCCTGCCATCATCCTCGTATCAGAGGAGCCATTGGGAGAACTGGATGTGATTTGTATGTGTGTTTTTGAAGAGGGGTGCTCATAAACAGCCATGAAAGGGGCCCCTCTATTCAACCTGCCAGCAGAGATGCGCTTCACTGCGCCGGCCTTTTGTTTTCGCCTGTTCACAAAACCTTTAGCATAGAAAAAAAGGGGTCGATTCTCTGGATGTGTGCAGGCCCAAATGATGCCATTAGATTGGGTGCCCGCTTCAGATGAAAAAGGCTTCAGTGGCGTTTGAAGTGATTTAAAAGATGGAGGAGAGAGCTGCCTGCAAATCCTGTTTGGGAATAACACTAGAGGAGAATGGGGAGGTAAAATGCCAAGCTCGTGATCATTCTATAGTATGCAAAACTGCTCTCAACTGCATGAGTGCTGGGGATGTTAAAACAAAAGATGCAGAGCATTCCTTTGTCACGTGATGAGGGTCAATGTGCTGCGGTGGTGCGTGGGGTCAGGAAGTTCACCAAACTTCCCACGCTGCCTCGCACCATAAGATCGTGGTTGAAGCCTGTAACCATCTTCATTATTGGCAGTGGAATTCAGTTTCCATAAGGGCCTGTGCCAGAGTGCCGACACAGGGGTGAGCCATCGAAAGAAAAACATTTACATGACTTCCTCCTCAGCATGACACAGCTAAAACACCAATACCCGTAATGAGACTGAGAACTTTCCCCCTGCAATTTTGTTGAGTATCAATCCAAGAGAAATGTGTCAGATTTGTGCAGACATATAATTACTAAATACCTGTCAACTATTAAAACTGTTACACTGAAATGGAATAATTAAAGCATAATGTCCTCCAGTAATCAGGAATCATTCCGGTCAACCGAGCAGGTGATAATTTGACAATGACATCGTGCCAGCCAATGGCATTGTGCAGGGCCATGTCATCTCGGTGCCCATTTTGTCGACAGCAACCTAATAGGCATGAGAACCTGACAGTGTCAACAAAGGGACAGTGCCAAACAAAACCACTTGTTGTGAGCCGGAGGGCTCCTGAAACAGGCTAGGTCCGGTTCCACTGCTGCTTCAGCACTCAGCCTCCATTTCTAGTTACTTGACATCTCAGCCATCAGGAAGAACATTGTGTTTGTTTTTCTTTCACAATTTACGTTCTATTTTCAGCTGCCACCCACGCTTACTCTCAGATGACCCTTTCAGCATTTGAATTCTTTGGACGATTTATTTGTCTACTTTTGTAGAGTTTAGAATTTCTTCTGTTGCTGCTATTTTAAGACTGACTGGCAAGACCAGTCTTTGGCATTTCCTCACCTTCAGCTCATACTCTTTAAGGAAAATAAGCACGTTGATAAAAGGGAATAAATGAGAGATTTTTGTAAGCAGATATGTCATCTTTCTGCTTCCAAAAGACATGAAAAAAGCAATAATATGTTTGGTATTACATGATAGTACAGTCATATAAATGGGAGGCTGTCTTTGTTTTGTTTTTAAGGAAAATGGCCTTCTGGACAATTACCACCAGCTTGGTAAACTTTTACATAATTGCACAAAAGTAGATTAACAGATATAATGCCGGTAAAGGGAAATAGTAATCTGTGAAATCTTCATGAGAAATCATTATTCACACCCAACAGGTGAGCCAACAGAGAGTTAGATGGAAACAGTCACTGACTCAAATGTACTTCAAACTGTCAGGTTTTCCCCCCATTTGGCATATTTGTCAGCTGTCTGACCTGCCAAGCAATATTAACTCAGATTGCTCATGGACAGTGTAGACAAATGCCCTTAATACCTTACTTATCAGGGCTTGTTAGTAACACAGTTTGAGAACTTTGAGATAAAGTTGCTGCTGTGGACTACAGTGACCTCTGGATAGCACTGACAGTTACTTTATGTGGACACACTGTTTTCTTCTCCACAGGCAGTCATATCAGGAAAGGATACTAAGCTGAACAAATGAACCAACTTCTCTATTCTATTAAAAGTTAGGATAGGAACCAATCCTGTTATCTGCAAGGAGGCTTATTGTGCAAAAGTTCAAACTTGAAACCACTGCAGCTGCTCCTCCAGAGATTCTGAGCATTACGTTTCCCACATACTGCTTTAAATGGTATGTAAACTACTTATCAAAAGCAGGGTTTATAAGTATGATGTGATGATACTGTAATCTCCCGGGATGCATCCACACTCAACAGATTGCACTAGTTAATCAAACTTGGGTGTTGTTTGCCAAATATAACAGGACAATGCCAGGACAGCACTGGTACAAAGAATGCTCCTTCAAATTAAAGCAGAATCAATTGATTTCACATCAAAATGAATTGGTATGGCCTCTGATAACAATCAGTTCCCGATCCTGGTTTTTAATTCAGCTGTCAGATTAAGGATGTGATGGTCAGCAACACAAACATGTGAGACAATGTAGCATCCACTCCTAACCCTATAGTTTCAGATATGTAGGCTATAGTAGACAAATGGCAGTTGCCCACAAACCACAACTTGAGCTCATTCTAACCGCTGGTCGAGCAGTTAGGTCAACGTATACAGAGGCTAAAGTCCACCAAGCAGGGGCCAGGCCTCAAGTCAAACCCGCAACGCCTTGCCTGCATGTCACTACGCAATCTATCCCCAGGTTCCTACTCTAACCACGGTTCTCCAAACAAATTGAGTCTTTAAAAATAAATCTGACTTTTCTGGGGATTTTACAAAATAATATAATAAAGTATTTGTGAATATTGTATTCCAATTCAGACAAAAGATAACCTGTATTCTTGCATAATGGTCAATTAAGTGACATTTTAATTGAGTGAGTAGCCATTATGCGGTGTCATATTCTTAAAGCTTTCCTGTGAAACCAAGTAGCAGGTATTAAAGACAGAACATATAACAGGGATAGACCCAGGAGGCCATGATGTCAGTGGAAGCCTTTACCAGGATGCTTGATATGGGTCCTGTGGGCTCCTGCTGATAAGATTGAAGAACAGGTCATTAGGTGACCCTCAGCAGAACTGCCTGTCGGCTTACAATGCTGCCTCAGTCCCAGCTATCGGGCCATCTCACCACAGACCATATGTGGGCTAGCCGGACTCAGGTAATCAGGGCTGTCAGAATGGGAACAGCTGTCTTGCAGAAACTATGAACTACCGTCTCCACCCAGGAAGACTATTTTCACAGCACATATCTCACAGAAAGTTGCACATAGCAACACATATTTCCGTACAGGAGCTGAAAATTGCCTGTCTACTGTAGATTGGCACTTTTGCAAAGAATCATTTTTTTCTGCTTTTTGTAATGTCAAACAAGCATTTCTCTCTTTAGTGACCCTCCTTGCACAAGCATCGCCACCAGCTCTCTGTCAAACCGGTTGGTGGTGAAATCACTGTTCGTTGTGATACCTGTTGTCATGGATACGCCCAGGTGTTGCTCACGAGCCAGCGCAGAAGAATCAGAAAGCCAAGGCGTTCGCTAATCCTCCTCCATACCACAGTGTGTCAATAATCAGGAATGCACTGCCTAAACTAAACCATTGTTCCTCTGCCAACAAAATCACAACTATAAGCACTGACACTGCCTCCGGGCTCTGCTGTCTATGGGACGGAAAAAAGAAATGAACTGAAGAAAAAACAAGAGTCAGAGATGGATGAGAGAAGCTTTGATACCTCTCCAGATGGATTAAAACTATCTAAATCTCAAAGCTTTCTATTACAGTGCATGGCAGGATGTATAGTATTGTATTATTGGAGATTGACAAAAGCAGTAGTAGCTTTTTCATACAGTAGGATAAAGTCAGAGCTCCAGAGAAGACCAGCTGCTGTCAACAGTTGGACGGCTTTGAACTAGCATTAAGCCCTGGGACTGCAGGAAATATCCTCTTCACTTCTTTGAACTCAGCCCCATTAGGTTTCACTTCAGAATACGAGATGTAATAGAAAAATAATCTCACAAGCATTTACACAGACGCACCTGACAATAGCGTCTGATCTTTGTGGATAAAAGCAACTAAACCAAGAAAGTGTCGCCCACTATTCATGTGTCATGGATTAAATTTGTATTAGGTTGATCCAGAGCTGGTATGTGGAAAGCAGCCATCCTGAGAATTACTTGGGACTCGTGAAAAGTCATTTGTTTCCTCCTGCGTCATTTTTCATATATGTCTTACTTCTAATATGTCATACTTCTAATAGCTCAATGGCAGCTGATGCGTTAAAAAAAAATCCTTGACATAAAGCAGCAGCAACCGTCTTACACAAAACCACAGCTCATACTTTAAGACCAGACATGCAGACATGAGTAGTTCTGAGTCTTTCCTACGTAGGACAAGACAATAGCTCGCCTGTTGTCTCCCATCCTCACTGTCATTTTTTCTGTGTGTGTGTGTGTGTGTGTGTGTGTGTGTGTGTGTGTGTGTGTTGTTGCGGTTTCAGAGAACAGGGGAGCAAGCAATGGGGCAAACGGATGGGGCCGGAGTGGTGAGACCATGTGGAACGCCCCGGCACTGGAAGGTCCTCTAGAGAGCTTTGTTGTGTGGGGTAGGCTGGCCGCAGAAAATTCTATTTCCTAGAGATGCAGGGCCTAGATTCAAGCCACAACAATGAGCATCTTTGTCAAGCAACGCCATTATCTTTGCACATTACTGTAAATGACAGGAGAGGGTAGTGTGCGGAAGATCCCATTAAATGAGCCCCAGGTATGTTCATGTCAAAAAAACGAGAAACTCATTTTAACATCTCCAGAGCTTTAGTTTTGAGGAAATGAAATTCCCCAAATCTAAATCAGTTGTCCTATATCATTTCCAAAACCAGCACGGGACATGAAACCCGAATTCTTTAGAGACAAGTGTGTATTCAGAACAGTTTATCTTCACCATGATTTCTAATGTGAGTGTAGCAGGTTTTATTCTGGAAAATTCACAGTGAACATATATGCTTGCAAATATACGTTATTTATTACTTATTGTTGATACTGTAATAAGTTCAATTACATGTACATGATACGAAGGCAGAATTGCACACTGTTGCTCCGTCTCCTATATCCGAGTCATCCTTTTAACATTATGTCCTGCTGCATGAGACACACACAACTTCTGTTCGATAGGAAAAGCCCCCTACTGTGAGACTCATATGTGAACAGGCAAGTCAGGAGAATTGCAGTAGCAGCCTGTCCTAAAATTTTCTAGAAAGCTTTATTTTGTTTTGTACCATACATCATCTTGTTAAGTAATCAGGTCATGGACAACCAGACAGGCAGAGACACTTGACCTTCCGTTCTAGACTACAGCTCAACCTGAACTTGACCTCTGTGTCACCTTGTTTAAGAACCTGTATTTAAAAAGAAGCTAGTTGGTTGAGGATTATCTGACCCCAGACTTGAAGAACTTGGTCCTCCCCACTCTACAAGTGCTTACTTGTCTTGATGCCATGTGTCTAATTGCTCTCACTGCGTGGGATGTGAAGTCTGATATAAGGTACATTGTTGACTGTGAGAGCACGGGTTTGTGTGTGTGTGTGTGTGTGTGTGTGTGTGTGTGTGTGTGTGTGTGTGTGTGTGTGTGTGTGTGTGTGTGTGTGTGTGTGTGTGTGTGTGTGTGTGTGTGTGTGTGTGTGTGTGTGTGTGTGTGTGTATGTCATCAGGAGCCAAGCTAACCCTTGCCTGCAGCAACACACACACTCATGTCTTCACCCGCCACAACCTATCATTACCGCTGTCACGTAGCCACCTCCGCAGCGGGCCTCACAAGCCCCGACAACCACCGGCACACACACCTGGAGGGCCAAACACTTAGTTCCCAGCTCTGTGCTTCGTAAACACAGCCTTTTAACACACTCAGATACACCCACACGTACACATTTATAAACACACACACACCTATTCATATCCTGCAGCCTCAGCTTCTACCTCGCCCCTCCCATTTGCTGTAAAATATGTCTTACTTTTCTGTCTTCCTCACCGCAAATGCTTTAGTGCTATTTAATTTATTTCCTTTGTTATCATTATCCTCACCAGCTGAGGGAATCAGCACACAAAACGCAGAGCCCGATTGGCAGCCGCTTCCAGGCTGCTCTTGTGACTAGACAAACAACGGGCCGCAGTTTGTATTCCAGAGCAAACACAGCACAGAGAAAGGGATCAGAAGTTGAAAGGTATAATTCAACAAAAGAAAAGGAACTTTTTAATCCAGTTTCAGGTGGAACAGATTATGATTCTACAAGCCTAATATTCAACTCTAGCGTGTTTCTTCATCTATGTTTGCTTGAACCATGGGCAACTTGAGAGCGTACACGGTTGAAAGAACACCTAAGACTACTGCAAACACATAGCTGACGTTGTACACCTGAGCTACACCCACCTGCCACACATGCTCTTTACAAAAGCTGTCAATGTGACAAATCAGACACAAGAAAAAGAAAACCTCTGAAGACCCCAGCCTGTTGGTTTAGGGCTGCTCAGAACAAACAGACACTTCAGTCAGAGTTAATAGAGGGAACAATGGAGGACCTCTGGAACGTGCTACCCCAGCAGAAGCCTTAGAGAAAGGCAAGAATCACTGTGGTGTTTGCCCTTCTTTGTCATGTTACAAGGTTGTCTTGGGCCTCTGCTTGCTCTGCACCATGCTCTATTCACAGAGAGCTTAGTGTGTAGCAGGTTACTCTGAAAGGTGTGTGAAACTTGAAACGTAAAATGCATGCAGATGGAGAATCAAGAAAAGCAGCTTGTCACACCTACTGGCTTCAATTCCAAGAAACTACAATCAGATCATCTAGATTAACAACGCTTATTCTCACAAGATCCCTTAACATGGAAGACTTTTCTCCAAAATGACAGATTGCAGCATGTTTTCATTATTCGTGTATGTGCAAAAAGAACAGTAAGTTGGAAGCTGTAAAGTTAAGCGAGGAGGGTAGGCAACCTTCCCTGGGACACTTTGTTCCACATTTTATTATCTAGGGCTGGATATTACTGCTCTTCTATTGGTCAAATCTGTCTTAGACTAAAGTATTTCACAAGTATTGAATCAGCTCCAAAGAAATCTGATGAATAACCACCAGTGATGACACTTGATGCAATGTCAGTTGAAGCCTGTCCAAGAGGAAGTTCAATGCTACATTAGAAGCAACTAAGTAAACAAAGAAGTTACCAAATATGTGTAAGAGGTACTCAAACGTCTATGTACAAGTTACTCCGTCCCACTAATTTCTATGGAATCTGCCAAGAAGAAATTACAAAGATGTTCCAGTAAAATTACACAAATCTTTCCAATACCTTCTGCAATATGGGTCTATAACCCCTCCCCCAAACAGCAATGGCTCTGATGCATTACACTGACGGCCATTACACTTGATTGGGCTGTTACAATTTTAGAACTTATTGATTGGATTAAATAATATTTAGATCGGGCAACTGGGAAGATAAACGTAGGAAGAGAACTTTAGACACATATTTGTTTGTTTGACTAACGTGCCTTTAATTCTCATTATATAAATGCTTCTTTAATTGTGTGTATTGAAGATTGGCCCATTTCCTTTGGGATGGGATTTTCCTGCAAACTGTAGGCAGTCGAGTTGAATTGTGGGTATTGTAGGTGTAAGTTTTGACAAAGAATTGTAAATTGTGGCTTAAATATACAATATGTAGATTCCACCGCCAGGGGGCTCTCAATCAATACTACAATAACAAAAGATGATATCGAGGCTAGTGGGGAATCATGGGAGTTCTCTCTGCTACTCCCCCATGGACAGTCACCTGGGTTAGGGCAGGTGGTTTGGGGGTGGGCTCTTACAGTAATGGGATCTACACAGAGAACAAATAGAGAGAATGTAACCATATGTGACCAATCCAGAAGCCTTCTTTGCTGTCTTAATGGTATATAAATTCCTATCTACATGTGTGTTGCCCAGAGCCCATGCCCTACAAGAGCTAATTTAGCCCAGACTAGTTTTATAGAGGCCAAACTTGGACATAGCTTGGAAACCATACCTCTTTAGCATATCTTTCTACCAAATGCTGCTGTTTAAAAATGTTTAAAAAACAACTGCAGAGCAAACATAATTACTAAATGAATATTCTCTTAAAAATATGGAGTGAAAATATACAGTACATGTGACCTTAGCTAAAAGTCTTCTTTATCTCTGCCTTATTTCAGTCCCTACTATTGTGTTGTCATGCATTGCCTATGTGTATGTATGACCTATGTGTCATGAATGACCTCATCAAATCTTAGAATATACAGCCAAGGGGTCTGGGTAACATCAATTTCAGGCTACGCCACAGACACACAACGTAGTTTCCCCGCTTCATTTACATACAACAATATACAAGTCCACAGGCCACTCCCAAACACACATACACAAATCATTCACGGCATGCTAAACTCAATCTCACTCATGGAATGTCTGTGCATGAGTGTAAATGTGTGTGTTTGTTTACAAGCGGGCTGAAGAAAGGGCAAGATTCACTAAAATATGTTATTTTCATCCAGTATTATAAGTTGTTTTTTGAGGTATAGTGAGATGATGTCGCTCAAATTCAGTTTAGCATTGCTACTTGCATATTTTTAACAACAAAAATGAGTAATCTTTTATTCCAATCCTGTTAGTGGCACCGTGTGTGATTGCTGTGAGAAATATGCAGAGCTGTCTGCAGGGAGAGAACTTGGGGAAAGATCCAGCCTGGGGATATGGTGTGTGTGTGTGTTGTGTGTACATGCAGAGGGCTCAGGCATGATCAAACAAAGCACATTCAGGTACAGTATGCCATCTGTACTCCCCCACCAGCCCCTCAAAAATCTTCTATCCCCTCCCTCTTCATCGCCACACAGTCTTTGCGGTATATGGAGTGTCAGAATGAAAGAGGCCTTGTCTAAGAGGCTAATCCTTTGGCGATTAGTCAACACGTCTCGATTAAAAGCTGGCAGTGCTGCCACGCCCCCATCCCTCAACCCCCCCCCCCCCCCCCCCCCCCCAATCAGTGGAAATAGCAGCCCACAGGTGTCCATACAATGCGTATCATTACAAAAAAAATGGATGTCAGGAGGTGGGTTGGGGTGACTTTCACATGAGACAGTCGAGAAGCACGATGAAGGAGCAAGGCCTGAACAATCCCTCACAAAAGGCCTGATGACGGCTGCAGAGATGCCAACACAGGAGCCATTATGGATAACCTTTTTTTTGCGTATTTCTTTTTTTTCTCAATTAAAATGAGAAACCCCACCAAAAAATCATCGAGAAAGAATGAGAGAAAGAAAGAGGTGGCACATATATTTTCGACAGATTATCCCTTCATCAGTCGTTGTTTTCTGTAAACAGCCTTTTTGAAGTGGAAGGATTGAGAGCAGAGACAGGTATTTCACCTAATCAGCCTTGCTTTCCATCAACATAAATACCTCATCTTAGGGAAATCTCCTGCCACAACATGCCAACGCTAACTAAAACATTCTGACTTTGACAAAACTGCACACGAGATCAGGCGAATGTTCTCAAAGGGAGCTTCAGTACACATGGTCATCAAATTACAAAGATATGTGTGTGTTCACTGTTGAAATAGATCACTGACGCTGTAAAGTATTTTTATCTGAGACTATAAAATGACGTGGTCTATGTGACGTCACCCATTGGTGTCTGAAGAGGCGTTTTAAAGCCAAACGATGGTGGTCATACTTACAAGCAAAGCCAGAGTTAAGGCTGGCCTTGACAGCTGCAACGCATTTACCTCTCAGTCAAATCAGCTACACAATCATGCAAAACTCTTAGCCTAAATTTTATCAAAATATATAAGTTATAAAAAAACTATTTCCCTCAGAACAGTGTTTACGAACAAATGAGATTGATGTGTCAGAAAAAAGGCCAAGCTGTAAACATGTTTAATTCAGCTTTAATAACTGCACTTTTTGTACTTCTACAAAAGCTTAGTTTTTCAGAATTGGAGGTTGCTGATTGGGTTTTACATTGTTTTCTTTTTGGCTGTCAAAAACATACATGCATTCTTAGGAAATGATGTGTTTGAAAGAGGTAAAGAGTGATTCTATGAGAGCTTAAGATCCCTTTTCCAACATCAGAGAAAAACAAATTAGCATCAAAAAAGCTAAAGATGAATAATGTTTGTGTGCTAATTTGACTATGTATTATAATTGACAAATAATAATGGGTTTATGTATTTAAGGTGTAACAACTCAACTATCAGTTGCTTAATTCCTCGTTGTCATTGTGAGTTTTGGCCTTTTTCTTAATCTGCTCCTAGTTAACCCATGGCAGCTTGAATATCAGGAAATGACCTCTGGCCCTGGGGACAGACTACTGTACTTCCCCAATCACATCCATCGTGTGTCTAACCTTGAATGAAAGCTCTGAGACGGGGGCGTGTCTTTAGAGACCGGACACATAGAGGAATCACTTACCACTTTCCCCCAGAGATCCTAATAGGCTAATACAGAGCAGAGATTCAAATAACAATGGCAAGAGGGAGGGGCTGAATGTTTCCTGAGATCACATGTTGTTAAGACGACCAAAGCTCTTGCCAACCAGCCAGCCAGGCCGGCTGTATGTGGAGGTTCACAGGGTGAGAACACACATGGTTTAAGTTTGGCTCCATGTAGGACCGGGAGGAAAGAAGGGGGCCTGGTAACAGGAACCCTCCAATTCTCACTTCCTGCTTCTGCTGGAAACACGATCTGAGTGCCCGTTGTGCCCATCAACACAGAGCGCAGTGTTCACCGTCAGCCGAGGGGATAGGATGTTCGTGCACGGGGCAACCCATCACACCGAATCAGGCTGTCAGCACCCTGAAACCCAGGCAGGGGGGTTTTCATAATGAGCTGGAAGGAGACACTAAGGCAATCCCATTCAATCATGCTGTCAGTCCTCTTGTGCCACAGCGGCAGGTTCAGTGACATTTCTTCACTTCTACAGGAAGCATTTCTTTAACTCAAGGGCTGATTACCAAATATCTTCTGACTCAGTTGAACAGGCAAAATATACAGAATGTTTCTTTCTCTAAACGTACACATATTCAGCAATTGGGATGTTCACAGGCAGCTAATTTCAAAGCTGATTAAAACACAAATAACAATTCAGACTATTTAAATTGAAAAGCGCTCAGAAACTGAAAATTCAGTATCATTAATTTAACATGGCTAAACACAGGTGAGGGTCTGCCTCTTTACAATTTCAGTTCAGATTGTCAAATTTAGCCTATGTTAGCAGCGCTAGCACCACTGGCCTAAACAAATAATACCAAACCGCTACATGCTTCGTGAATCCATCCACTGTACTGATTTACATCTGGGTAGTAGAGCAAATTGGCAGTATGTCAGTATCCATTTAGCAGACCTACAGCCAGCTAGTGGTGGGCGGCTGCCTAGACCCATCATTTGACCAGCACTGCTAGCCTGACTTGATAGGAATATAACGTGTTAGTTTTCCCCACCAGTAATTCTGGTACCAAGGTTGATAACATTCGATCGTTTAGTCGACTTCTCTTGCACATCCCGAGTCAGTAACAGCACCAAAAACAAACAATATCCAGTTTCTAAAGAGTGGCGCAACCTGTTTCTATTAAATACAGTAAAGTGTATTTACAAGTGATAATGAGAATAGAAAGAGCAGATAAACATGGGTGCCACATGGGGAGAGGCCTTAATTATAGACTTGTGCAACCATGTTAATTGCCTTTACTACCTGAAAGCCAAAATTAATGTCACTTAAACTGCTCCTGGAGGAAAGAACTCTAGCTGACCTTACCGTCCCTCCCTGACAGCAGAAGATGACTCAACTAAGAATACCGCAGGTTACATTTGGTCAAGTAAACACACCACACTAATAAAACGACTTGAAACAGCCCACATGTATACACCAATCACACATGTGGAGCTTCTTTCTATTAAAAAGAGATGAAAGAGACAGTCACAGGGACAATTTTGCAGGAACCAAAGCTGCTTACAAAAGTTGCATGGGGCTAAGTGTGAGTTGGTGTGTGTCCATGTGTGCTGTGTGTGTTGCAGAGGCCAGAATTCTATTGTTTATGCTCTGCTGTGTCTGGGTCAGCAGGGCTCTTCACTGAATTCTTTCCCCAGCATGCAGAAAGTTTTACCAGTGTTGTTGCAGGAGGAGGAATGATTACATTATAAAAATACCCCACACCATATGTCCTAGTGAGAGCCCAAACCACAGGATGACATACAGGAGAATCCAACAGGCCTTGAACCCTGCACCTTCTGCACTTGGACAGCTGACACAGCCTCACAGTGGCTTTGGGGCGATTTACTCACCTGCAGTTGTTATAAGAAAAAAAAGTGACTTTCGGACAGAAAATGCCTATTCAGCAATTCCCTAGCTGATGGGAAAATGAAGCCAAAAGACATCACAAGGGAGAATTTGTTCTTATGAAACTTTTGGTAAGCTAAATGTCTGGTTTTGCTCATAATCCTCTGTCCTGACCCCAGATTTGGCAAGTTTAAAGTCCAACCAAACACATTAGCAGTTGATGTTAATGATGTCCACACTCCTACCACTTCTCCTTCCTTTCCTTGAAGACTTTCCAGTCAGAGCAATTTGCCGGTGGTGTGTGTTTGGTTAGGGTGAAAACATGCTCCTGGGTCTTGATGACACTATTCAGCTACAGAGTGAGGCATTGTGGGAAAGGTACAGGCAGAGACGTGTTAATGCAAATGTGGCTTTGCTTGCAAAAGTCATCTGAGCTACTTCACACAAACACAAACAGGCCACAACCAACTTTTTGCGTTCAAAGTTGCCCCCTCGGTGTGAACCTTCCCACACAGGTACATTTTGGTATGGAGCCATGTCGGTTACCTCGATCAGAACCTCGCCCTCTTTCTTCCCGTCTCCATTTCTCTTTCTCTGTACTCTCCTTGTGTCTCATAACAAGACGGAGCATGCTAACTGTAAAGCTCTTGGGGGGTGAAAGGGATTGGGAGATTAAATTTATTTTGAATTCCTTCCCCTTAATGTGGCAATTACCCCCCTCCTTCCCCTCTGCCTCACCTCTTCTCTCCTCTTCCAGCAGCACAGCAAGGAGTCTGTTCCAAAGCGTTAATGTTTTGTACACAGAAAAAGCATTTCTTTCACCCGAATCTCAAACTTCATAGAAAAAAAAAAAAAGGTCTTCCAATCATGCAACTTAAGGTAGATTAGATGTAGGTGTACTCCTGGAAAAATGGGCGCTTTCTTAGTTTTGGAAGGATAGGAAAAGATCCAACCAAAATCATTACTCATAATCACTTTGTATGCATTTATGACAATGAAAGCAAACACACGGAAGCCTAAACTTCAGCTAAAAAAAATCTTTGAAATGCATGCACGATTTAATGTTTAATGTTTTGTAATGAAAATGTAATTTAGCTGCAATTGATTTAACTTCAATCAAGAGGAAAACAACTTATAACTCCAAGTATACAGGGATTTGGTTCTAGAACTTTACGTTGTTTACAGCAGATAAACTCGTTAAACCAGTCTTGTGAAATTAAGTTTTCCTCAATGAGTCAAAAGTAGATGGCTAAAACTTTAAAACCATAATTCTATGGATCCTAATCACACCGTTTTGCCACGTCATAAGCCAGGTCATTTGTGTCTAATCTTAGTAAGCAGATCAGAAGACTGTGTACGTGTGTGTTTATGTGCGTGTGTGTTTGCTGTGCAAGATGCATGCTGTTCCACTTTTTTCCTGCACCCAACCCGAACGCAAAAACTGACTGATTGTGACGTCTTAACGATGATGTGGACTTTTGGTGTAACAGAATCTGTCGGGGGATTTGAGATTCCTCGACTCAATTTCAACGCTCGGGTACCAAACAAAGGCGACAAGGACTCTCCTTTGGGAATTGATTTCAACAGAAAGGCTTCATTTTCCTCTTTTCTGTGGGTGGAGGGCCAGTCGCAACCCCTCTTTTCACTGCATTTCCACACATTCAATGCATCCAAAATGGTCTCGTTTTCTGTCAACTAAGCCTTTTAATTGACAGTTCCATACAGGGAGGGATTAGCTGATGGGGGTTGGGGGGAGAAAGAGAGGGAAAGCAAAAGGAAAAGAGGAAGTAAACGGTCAGTTTAGGAGGGGTGGCGGGACACCAGAGGATTACCTCTGTCATCTATTCTGTGATAAAAATACATCTTCAGATGTGTGGAGAGAAGGGAAGACTTTGTGAGGCCTCCAAGAAAAACCAGAGCTATCAGGCACTTCGGAGGGAACCTTTTCTCCAGGAGAGAACAGAGGAAGGCCCCTGCAGAGAGGATTCAGTATTTCCTCCACCAGTAGCCACATTTAAGACCCTCTGAGGACCTTCAGCTCTTTCCAAAGGCTTCACATTGGATGTACTCTCACAACGCCTGGCTTAAAGCCCTCATTTCTCTACTTTTTTTTTTTTTAATGTTACTATGTTACCAGGGCCCACTCGTGTACTAAATATTTTGTCGTCTCGTCATTCTGTTCTCCTCTAATCTGTTCTTTCCATTGTTTGCTGACTTGCCAGCATGTTCTATGATTTTCAGTGCAAAACAAGAAAAGTAGGGTTGTAAAAGAAGGTTTCGTGCTGTTATGAGACCTTCAAACTCTTTAGAGCAAAGCTGAAGAATGACTAAGTACAACTGGGACTGATATAGTCTAAAACCTGTGTACACACACACACACACACACACACACACACACACACAGTTGCAGAGTGCCAGCTGTGCCACTGACGTAGGTGGAGTCCGAGTATCAAGCCAACACAGGCCTTTATAATTGTGCTAGATTTATAGGTGTGGTGCCCAGTGTTCTATATCTAATTACAGATTTGTACAACGATAGAATGTTAAATGAAATGTAATACAACAGCTCTAGAAGCATTGCTGTAGCCTAGACATGGCAGCCTCTACCTTTTTAATTCCCCCGTATAGGATTTCAGCAAAAGAAGAAAAAGCTGATATGTTTCCTCCTCAGGGGGTGCGGAGGTATAGAAGCAGACAGGAAACTTTTTTTTTTGGTATCTTTCAGTCTTTCCTTTCCTAAAGCTGCCTCTCATTTTCAGGCTTATCACTTCATACTGTCTGCCCTCTCTCCTCTCCTTCTCAGCCCTTCCCTCTTAAAGGTATAGGATTCTTATATCTAACATTTGACAAACAAAGGGGCCATTAACTCGCCTTCTTATAATGTTTAATTAAGTTAAAACTAGAAATAAAAAGTCCAGGACAGACTACAGGGAATTTCCAGCTGAGGATGACAGAGTCAGCAAGGTACTGGGAGGGGTTTGTAAATGAGGGGGAATGAAAGTGGAGCACAATCTTATTTTGATAGATTGGTACAGACATGGAGAAACTCTACACACTGTTTATTTGACCATGCTTTCCATATGCACGTATCATATTAAAAACCACAAGTGTTGGGAGAGGAGTCAGAAGAAAAGAGCTCTTTCCTTCCTCCAACAATACCCAAGCTGTTTGGTCTCAGTGAGGGGAGAGAAACACACACTTTCATGTGTCACTCACTAACACTCCATACTGTCACACATGATCCGCAATAATAACTGTCATGTACGCAAACACTCGTAAGCATTGTGGACACATGCACAAACACAACGAGCGTAGATTCACGGGTGCATCTGTCAGTTGCCGCTGTAATCTTCAATCAGACACCTGGCGATCAGCAAACAATTATAAAGCCATCAAGCGAGCAAATCCTGGTGGTGTTGAAACCACGATAAAAACGCCACCAGATCTTTTTAACCAATCACCAGGATACAAGCTTATTCCAGAGACGTACTGGTACTACACCTTTAAATATATATTTTCACATCTGCAATTAAATCCTAAAAAAACGAAAAGCATGCTTTAAAAGTTTTATGAAAGGAAAAGGCTTAGGTATGCAGATTTGGCAGAAGAAGACGAGAAAGAGTTGGAGTCAGTCCAGTAGAAGTGAACTGTAGGATGTGCATAGCATGATCAACTATCTCATAACTGGGAGATATGGGAGTGCGAGGACAGAGTTAGCAAATTAAAGTAAAGGGGATGTCAGATGAAGTAGTAAAAACAAGTCAGGGGATTTGGATAAGGAGAATAGTGCCAGTTGTGGGCAAAAACGAAGATAGATGAATACCATCTACCTCCTTTGTTCTTCTCTCTTCTCTTAGGTAGTAGGGGGAGGTAGAGCAGCAGCTTGGTCCAGAGGGGGTTAGTTCTAGCCCTGATCAGAACACCTCCCCCTGGCTCGGTTACCCCCGTCCTCTTTCTAAGATCCATCTGCAGACTTTTCTCTGTGTTTTCTATTTCCTATTGCTATTTTCCTTCTTCTTTCATATTTAATGTTGGCACAAGGAAAAGTTGTGGGGAGTTTTTCTTCATACAATAGCACAAAGAAGTTTGATGTGTGGGTACGATGGGTGGTAAGAGCTCGCCCCATGGAGGGAGATGGCCGGAGAAAATTGTCAAGCCTTCCAGGGGTGTCATGGGACTAACTGGATGAAACATCGCTGGAAGGGAGGTGTCCGTTTGACAACCCTGGGATGTTCTGGCTCTTGCAGCCCCCTTGTGAGGGCCATAAGCTGCCATGCAGTAGGGTAGGTAGTATCGCTGTCTGAGCCGTGGTCTGATGAAGGGGGCAATGCTGTTTGGGCTGCATGGGCCATGTGGTAGGTTATGTAACTTATCAGCAGGGCACAAGTTCGTAATTGGGATGAGGGGTTTCATCACTGAGCGTTTATCCTTTTCATTAGGGCACAAGTATCTTGTTGTTATTTAAAATTCAAATGTCATCCCAATTAAACTTCAATATGCATCAAACTGGGTTTCAAAAGCGTTCTGAGAACTCCATGTACCCTCACATTTGCAAAACAGATGTCAAGATTAGAGCCCGGCAAGAAACATTATAGAGACAAGGGATGCAAAAATGAGCATAGACAGTCAAGTTCATCAACACTGCAACACTGAGGTTTTTTTTGTTTTTTTATCATGTCAGCAAACCCTGACAATTCAGCACATTAAACATAAAGATAGAACAATATATGGATTAAGGAATACTACATGGAGTCTAAGATGATTGGTGATTAAAAGTTAAGACCACCCATTTGCTGTAAAAAGCTAAAGGCTATATTAAAAAAATGCAGCTCTCTGGTCCAATCACATATCATAGATCAGACTGTTTATGAGACAACCTGTAAAGACCAGAGGCAAAGGCTCCGCCACATGTTTTACTGCTCTGTTTGAACAATCAGGTACAAGTAAAACAAACAGCTACAGAAGGGATGTTTAGCAGGGAGATCGGGATCCAATCGGAGTAATAAGTGTTCATTAGTTTTAATAGCCTGGCTCCAGGAGCAAATGAAATGAAGACCAGGAGACCACATCCAGCTAATGTAAATAAACTGAAAATCTCTTTCACTGTCTGTCTTGACGTTTTTCTCTCACATTCTTTACAGATCAGGGTAAGAGTAGAGCAGGAGCTGAAAGATTCTGATGAAAAAGTATAGTAAGTATGAATGAAGAAGATGTGAAGGCCTCATGTGCAAGCAGGGGGGGGGGGGGACTCCTCTGGGTTCAGATACAGAGTAAATAACTATTAAACTACATCTGGATCTGGATTTTTTTTCTTCTACTTTTTGGTTTTAAAGTGCCGTGCTATGACTGCAAACCAGAAAATGTGCAAGACACGAGTGAAGGATTGTTTAATCTGCAATAAAAGTTTAAAAATACAAATCTCCAATGACCCAGTGGTTATGTTTTAAGCTAGTCCATTAAGCAGACGCTGGCATTCGGTGAGACATCTTGATTCCACCTGAGCTCGGAGAGAGGCGGCGAGGAAGGCGCAGTGGTCCAGATGGCCCCCCCTCAGCACAGGCCTGAACATAAACATGGCTTGGGTCTGGTTGAGGAGAGGGAGACCCCGTTTATTTATGGACATGTCTGGGTCTGGGACACAATTATAGAAAGATAGATAGAGGAGGTGAGAGACAAAGGAAAATGGCAGTGGAGTGGTGAGGCCGAGCTTACATATGTGGATGGCTGCCAGTATGGTCAGGCAGTTGTGAGATCTGGCCCACCTACAGTAGCTGACTGTTATTGTGAGTCTGAGTCAGAGTATGTGTAAGGTTAAATTGTCCTATTCCCACAGTGTTCTTATCTACACACTCAGTCCAATGTACAAACTATAAAAAATATTTTTTAACCAGCAACGACTTGAGGAACTG
Source organism: Labrus bergylta (assembly GCF_963930695.1). Lineage (NCBI taxonomy): Eukaryota > Metazoa > Chordata > Actinopteri > Labriformes > Labridae > Labrus > Labrus bergylta. Next base: position 22,965,306 of record NC_089210.1, on the reverse strand, counting down.
ATTCATATACCCGTGACGTTAAACGCACCACAAACAAGCCCATGTATCCCGAGGCATTGGCTGCAGGGCGGCAAAAGTAGAGTGAGGGTGTGATGCCGGGGAATTCAAAGAATTTTCCCTGTGTGCTTACCGGTAAAAACCTAGCCCACTGAAGGGTTATGACAGTATGGCTGAGCGAGGCCCTTTTCATCTTTCGCTGCGCTCCCCTCAACTCTATCGCTTCGATCTAGATTTTTACAATAGGGCTTTACAGCTTAATAGCCCGGCTGCAGAAAAACCAGACATCGTAAGGTGTTTTTATGGCTCTTATAGCTCCTTTATGACTCGGCCAAATGTCATTGGTGCACTGTACAACGCAGGGGCAGGTAGAACTTCAGAGGAAGTATGCACGGTTATTTTTTCTTTCATAATCACGTCAGGATTGAAGACACCAACTGGGAGAAATGTTGCCCAAATGAGGAAGCGTTTATGAGGAGATCATTGGCTGCAGCTCATACATGTGCACACAGTTTGCACTCAGTTTAAACCACTCTGGCAGCTCATGTGTTTTTGGTTGCCTTTCACAAAACAAATATCCAATATAAAAACCAAGTTACACACTGGAGCGATCCTCATGGGAGACTCTGCAGGATGTTTCTTTGTAGGGAACATTTGTTATGTTCAGGCGAGTATATGATGTCGCATAAGGTAAAATGTCGGTGCAACAAAAGCGACTTTTCCTGGTGACTTTTAACATTATGATTGATCAGAATTTTTGCACACTTTAGCGATGTTACGACACAAAGCAATAAAAGAAGTGACCACTACAGAGGCCTGACACAGCGTGCAAACACACACACTAACACACACACACTGGAGTTTAAACATTACACAATCACACCAAAGCTAAGAGCAGCTTCAGCTAATTAGGACCACGCTGCCTTTTAATGCCTGTTTATATCTGACTCTTAAACGAATGCTGCCCCTGGAGCTCCTTCACAAAACAGAGGGGAGGTGATAGGGAAGGTGGGATGAAATGTACAGCAAGAGAGGGGGATGGGTGACATTTTTTTCCGACCATTTAAAGATTTCAAAGAATAAAAAAAGTTTAGTTGATCAAAAGAGGCTCTGAGAAGCAGTTTAGCCCTAGGATGCTGTTAACGTCATCTAAGCATAACTGTTAATTAGATGATTATGGGAAACCGACAATAAGACAATCCAAGCAAGCAAGAAATCTTGAGGCCTGAGGATTATCTAATGTGATACGCTGCTTTGATGTCTTTGATCTACATGATTCAGAGAACAATTAAACACGAGCATGGCATAGGGAGCTTTAATACCTCACAATCAGTGCCATGTGGGGCTTTATTGGTGCACTGCTGCCATTCTCGCTGCCTTGGCGGGCATGAAGGACGCAGAGACCCAGGGGGCAGAGGGACTGGCCATCGCTCGCTCACATCGTTAAAAGTCGATAAGCTGGCAGCAGGAAGGAGGGAGAGTTGCCATCAGTAACCACAGGGTCCCAGACCACCTCGCTCACATTTTCCAAAACCTTTTCTCAATCTGCTCTCTGCCTTTTCTCCAAGGACTCAGCCTTCAAGAGCACAGGCCCAGTTGGTCTGACACATGGCTCTGTAGTTCTAACAGGGGGATGGAAAAAGTGCTATCTCACCTGTGAGACCTGTCCTCACCGCCTCCAGGCTCTCCATGTAGCAGTGAACATGCTAGAGCAGCTACATTAAAATTAATACTTCCTACAGTATACCTTCTTGTACTTAAGGTCCACACTTGTAAATAAATGCTAAATTAATATAGAATCCTAGAAATGTCAAAAGTTGTAACTTTATTTGAAGATGGAAAGCCTATTTTCATATGCACAGATTGGGGACACAGGGTTTGAATTTCGAGTTGGAGCATGTACGGACATGGAGATTAAATGAGATGGTGGCTTAGGTAGGTGTGTGTGTGTGAGTGCGTGTGTGTTTGTTTGTGTGTGAGTGAGAGACAGATGTCTGCAGAGACTAGGTTGGCAAAGTTTACAATGGAGTAGCTGAAGCTTTGTAAACGAACAGAGGAACACGCACAAACACACATACCCCCCTCACATAAGCTAACTCCTTACGCAGCACACTGAAACCCAAGCTAGCAACACTGCTAATGTGTGTATATGTGCATGCACTCACATATGTTAATGTGCGTTTAAGTCAAACTCCAATTTCCCTTTCTGCAGCTTTCCATGCCCCGGACACACGTGCACTCCATATTAATTGCTGCTGATAGCTCCGATAAGGGGGGGGGGGGGGGGGGGGACATAAGGGGAAAGACGTAGTTATTTTTTTTCACTGCACCAGGGTTCCCCTGTTTCTAGTTGGGGCATTGCCAATGTTACCCAAGGACGCCTTTGGTGCTAGAGTGGAGGTCACCGGGTGGAAGCGTGATGCAGTGTTGCACAGCACAGAGACTTGGGGGTTTCTACATACGTTAAAAAGGCCTGTAAAGGAGCTGCTGCCACTAACAACACCCCATTAACGTGAACCACAGGGAGCAAAGACACACAACCATAAGAGGTAGTTATAGAGAAAAAGCCCACCATGTAATGCTTTATTGCACTGCTGCAAAATGTGGTTACTGTAACAGCCAGCGAATGTATTGTGAGGGTTGAAAATGTGAGAAATGCTGCAGCTAATGGAGAAATGCTCTCCTGCCTTCAAAGTCGAGGAACACAGAGTGCAGGGTGGATGATTAACTCGAACGGTAGACAGAGGTGCAACCACGCCATCGACTAGACAGATAATACACTCAGACTTCCTCCTCTGTATCTCCACCTCGGCTTGCTCACTCCACCCGCCCTGCCATGCCTCGACATATAGTCTGCAATAAACAAGAGCTTGGGAAAAACATGGATCTCTTCCCTGAAGGCAGGTGAGGTATTACAGTACCTGCCTGCCTGCTTGTTTTTTCTCCCGTGGACACGTCTGGTCAGGTTCTGAGCTCGGCTAGCCCGCGGTAGCTGTTATCAAAAGCTGCTGACGGATTTAGATGATCGATTGTTATAAAGAGATGAGCAATTTCGGAGAGCTTAGAGGAGATGGGAAAGATAAGCAGCTGGGAGCAGTGTTGCAACAATCCGCTTCTGTTGTGGGCTAGCGATTGCGCGAAGCGAAAATGAATGAGATGTGATGCAGGTGCTAATGTCAACAAGCTCGGAAAGTAGACTGTGGGCGCAGACACTTGCCCTTTCACTGGCGATGAATGAAGAAGAAATTTAAAAAAAAAAGAAGAAGAAGAAGCAGAAAATATCAAACACCTCTGATAAACTGTTTTGTAAAGGAAGCAAAAATACATACGAGAATGTAAAGGAACTGCAAACGTATTACGTATTACAAAGGTTAGAAGGCTGTGTGTGTGTGTGTGTGTGTGTGTGTGTGTGTGTGTGTGTGTGTGTGTGTGTGTGTGTGTGTGTGAGACTAAAGTCCCCTCAGTTGACGAACCCAAAAGGAGAAATCTGATTAGCTGAAGATTATACACAACTTGAAATTCCAGTAGACTCGGACCAGTGCAAGAGGTGTGTCTGTGTGTGTAAAGTACACACCCTCTTTACAGACACACACATGTCCTCACCCTATACCTTAAAGATACTACACTGTAATATATGTACACACATAACATTACAGTATGGAGTATAAACGGTGTGCACAATGAAGCAATGTATTTGAACACGTTTGTGCACACAGCGTGACAATACACGGATGATGATGAGTCAGTCGTGAGCACAACTTCTTCCCATGGCACTCTTTCATCATAATCGACACCTGACAGGAACCTGAACAACTACATACTTAGAAGTTTGATTACCTAAAAGTGAATTGGTCAGCTTTCAATAATGCAGGCTGCACACTGAAAGGTAACTGAGGATAAGGCCTTCCGAGAAGAGGAGAAGATGTTTTAAATAAGTATAGAACGGTAAGGAAGGAATCAAACCTCTCATATCCCGTCAGTGGTTTTAAGGAGGAGTTGAGTTTTCAGTGGTGAAAAACACATTTAATCACATGGAAACCTTTTTTTACATCCACATGCAAGCGGTTAAGCCTGGGTATAATGTGTCCAACAAATAAGACTTATGCACACACATACAGGACAACTGTGCGACTAAACTTCAAGTGGATTTATGCTTGAGCCATTACTGACATCCAATAATATGCCGCCCCACCTTTTCCTCAACCATGTCACCTGCGTCTCTCTCTTTCATTCTCCGAGTTCTGTAACGTCTGGAGTTCATAGGAGGAGAGAAGCCAACAAAGAGACGAGGAGCATGCCAAGTTTTCATATAATTGATCAAATAGCCAGTGACCAGACTGGTTTCTGCTTGTTGTTTTCACACTGAAATGTAACTCTTTGTGAAATACACTAGCATGCATTGAGAAAATGATACCCCAAACTTTGCTCAAAGTAAATCAAGACGAGAGAATTCAGAATAATTTGAGTCATTATTATTCAAAGGCTGCATGACAAACAACTCTGCTGCTTCAACAGAGCGACAGGGAGAAAGGCCGGTAAAGGGTTAGGAGCAACAGATATATAGAGTGAGCAGTTGGCTTTATTGAAGTTCACTGTGGGTTTATCAGCGTCGGTACACACAGAGGCTCACGGACACTTTGATCTTCAAAGGGAGATGAGCAAGAATAAGGGGCAATAAGAAGATAATAATGCCAATCTGATTCAATTACTCCAGAGATCACAGGGTTACTCCGACAGGCTGCACAACTTTTACTTTCCAGAGAAGGAACCAGTTTCATGACACCACAGTGCCATCTAGTGGTTCAACTTGAGACTAACTATTAGTGCACTTAAATTAAAAAGGATTCAAGACACCACTTTCCTGAAAGTAAAGTGCTGGTTTTTATTTATAAAAGAATTGCATATTTACTTTAAATTAACTTTACTTCACTTTACTTATAATAAAAACACAACTGACAGTAGGTAGAACTTAAATCTGAATCAACTTCACACTAATGTTTGTGAGACTCTTCTTGTGCTTGATTCAATATATTTATTTTCCCCTGTGAACTTAAGAGAGTGACAAATACATTTTAAAAATGCTTGTGAAATAATTAGTTCCTGTCACCATTTTGGATATATGAAAAAAGAAAGTGGAAAACTGTTCTATGTACTGAAAAGTTCATTCTTGAATCTATCCAGCTGTATACCTGCAGTCTTGTGTTAGAGCGACACCTTGTGGACAGTACAGTCAACTGTAGAGCAGTAATTTCATTTTCATTTCATTTCTGTTGAAACATGCAGGACAAACCCAAGAGCAAAATCAGGAATTTTGGTCTTTTTATTATATGGTTTGACTTCAAAGTGATGTTCACAATGACATTTTAACGGAGTACAATAGAAAATGTATGACACTGAATAAGTTCAATAATATTTGACAACCAGACCCCCATGGCATAATTTTTTAACATCCTGGTTAAAAATAAGAGTACGTGTCCAGACAGCAATGAAATGCTGACCTCTAGTGGTGTTAAAAGCAATAACTCCTTCTTCAAAGAAATGGAGGCAGGACTACAACACTTCCTTCACTTGTTAGTTCATGTGATAAATATGACTTAAGAAATTAAAAGCACAATACTCACTACAAATGTAGAGCTATCTTATCCACCTACCCATCTCATCTATCTATCCATCTTTCTATCAATCTACAGTGTTCATCAATCCATCGATCATCTAAAACAGGTATTTTAAAGATTCTTCTAATAATAGCTTTTTAAGTCTAAAATCATCAAGTCTTATTTTTGTATTTAATTATGTGATGCATAAATATTCCCATAATAAAACTTTTTCAGTTTGTATTGTTCTTAATCTGTTTGATAACCTTTTTATTCTACATTTTCAGTATAATTAATTCATACATGTATACTTTTAAAACACATTGATAATGCTTTCCTTCACCAAGTTTCATCATCCATACTGAGCAACAAAAGTTTCCTTAACTAAACCCTCTGAATATGTAACATCTTCTCATCTGTCACTACGTCACCCTCCATCAGCATCTTATTCTGACAAAACTGCCTCACAGACAGTTTAAAGCTGACGAGTCCTTTGTGCACATGTGTAACTTATGAGACCGCTGTGAGAAGCATCACTAGTTTAACTTTTGGGATAAGAATTAGATGGTTTATATGACTTGGATTTTTTCCTTCTTTGGACAAATAAATATTCTTGATATTTCAAATGCTGTCCTTCGTAACACTATAAAAAAATGTATGAAATAGTCGACTTTGAGAGATTGTGCTGGAAATGTCATGCTCTAAGAACTACACGCTGTCTCTTTTGTAGCTTTGTATTTGAAAACATGTTTTATAGTACTAATTACATCATGTTGTTTTGGTACACACTTTAGTTTTTGTTTGAGGATATGACACTGAATGATTTATATTGTGAAGATTAGTCATGTGACAAATATGTATTTAAACACACCTGTGTTTATATATTTTATGGTTTATTTGATAGGGACAGATATATTCATAAACAAACTGAAAACAGCCATCCCAGCAACTATCATAATGTTTATCGAGGATGCTAAAGCACTATGATGCTGGACCAACCTGAGGAAGCTACAGGCAAAAGAAAACATTGTTTGCTCATAATAAAGAGACAGTAAAGTTATTTTAAGTGAGAGGCAGATTATTTTTTTATTTTACAATATTATATTCCTGAAACCGACCGGCAACCTGAGCATGTGGACTGGCTGTGTATGGGGTATCCTGATGGTCCCTTGAGAAAGTCAAACATGTATTTGGTAATATAATTGTTGTCAGTGATACAAACTACATGAACCTGTGACAGTCGTAAGAGTTAATATAATACTTATGTCTTTTTTAATTTAAGTAACATCCTTCTCTTTAAACTACTGAATAAGACTTTATTTGATAAGTTTGAATACATATTATTTATATCTGTACTATAATGAAGTCAGACAAGCCTATTATCTTTATAAATGTTGAACCTAGTAATAACATGATATTGATTGTGACAAATGAGGTGAACGTACAGCAGCATAAACTGCTTGTTTGCTACACAGATTTTTATAAAGTAAAGCCTTCAAGCTATTTTTCATTGTAAGTATGTGAAAGAAAAGAAGAAACTTCAGTGCAGGAGTGTCTTCACTCAGGTATAATGTACATAAACACACATTGTATAATACAATTATTCTATTTATAAACAGACTTAAGTAAAGGTTCATATAGTTAGAGAAATAAGTAACCAGCTCTTTTTTAATGTGTTCAATGAGAGAGGCACATTCAAAAGTAAATGTGGTCTGTTGAGGATGAAGTTTCATGTTCTTCATTGTTTTTGCTTTTTTTCTTAAAATTGTGGCTATAGCATTGAATAGCTATTAGTGTCACTGGGACAGCTTTATACAAATTGAGCTCAATAGAAAAAAAATCTAAATTCTGAGTAATGCAAAGACATTGGAGAATGTGAAGAAGTTTGATAATTTTATTTTGACGGATGATAATTTAATGGCATACCTGACATTGTTTTGAAATGCAAACAGCTGATTGAAGAAAAAAAAATCATGTCTTTAAAAAAAAGTCAATTAGCGCCACATACCCTTAGTGGACAAAGGAGGAAGTACAGCACAGTAAACTATTAATCTGTCACTGCCTATAATTTCCACAAGAGGGCAGCAGAGTTCAACAAATGCACAACTACAAAAAATGACACACAGACAACACAGTCATCATTCTAATGCCCCTGTGCTGCTCTGAGAGTCTTTCTGATGCTATTATTTTTACATGATAAAGATTGTACAGAAAACACTTATAACTCAGGGTTAATTTTGACTCATTCAAATGTTTTTGCCACTGATTATTTGATAATGAGATATTAATTCTTCCAAAAGTGACTGAAAATCAATCTGCAACAACTGAGGTACAAGACGTCTGTCTCTTTTCTACAGCCGGTGAATGATGACCTGCGATGACAGCCTGACGCCTGGACAGCCTCTGGTCAATTGAGCTGTCATCACAGCACTCTGGCACTGTAAGCTTATCTGTTCGTCTAGTCGGGGACGCTGACAGCAATTGCTCCCACTTCAGTGTCTGTGTCAGAACAGGGCTCCCTGTGGAAGCTTGACCATGTAGCATACAGGGCTACTAGGGGAGCTTCTATCTCCCAGTCACTACAGATTTTATGAGACGTGATAATTTGTGTGCACTCTGTAAATGTCAGGACATTAGCAAGTCCACTGTAATTGCATGTTTTGTGTATAAATGGGTGTAATCTGTGTCATTCAATCCACTTCAGACAAAGCAATTAAAATGTAAATGCACTAAAAGCTGTCAACGTCACACTGATCTTCAGCACAGGGGCAGGATTTAAGCCACACATACACACACAAACAGACACACACACACAGTCGTCTGAGGAGCCTGGTGGTCTGCAGTGTCCCGGGGAGGTCACGCAGGAAATTTCACGCTCCTCTTCACACTGAAAATGTCTCCTTTATCCTCCCCACTGAGACGCATAGAAAAGGGAAGAGGAGTGAAAGAGTGGATTTAAGGGAGAAAAAGGAAAAAGAAAAACCCAACTGCTGAATGAGGATGGCTGTGTAGGTGTGACTAGCTGAAACCCAGCGGCATTGCCTTGGCAACCCACACCCAGGCAAAGTAAAGGAACAAACATGGTCACAGGTTTGGTGGAATGTGACATTTGTGAGAGCGGAGCACAAAAGGAAGGAGGAATTTTCCCTCCAAAATGAGAGCAAGAAAAGAACAAGTGAGGTCAGTTTGAGAGAAAACTGTAGGAGGAATGTCTGGTATTTAAAGCATGGCACAATCATTCTTTCTTCATTTTTTTCCGTTTTTTTGTTGCACGCACAAAGATCCTTCTAAGTCCAGGAACATTCACTCACTGGCTTCACAAGCTCTGACGTGTTAGTGAGTAAAATTACAGTTCCCCAGTGCGGCCGAATTGTGTGTACCTTGCATTTTAAGCATGTTCTAAGCATCTCTTATTCTGCAGACGCATAGTGTCCTTGTTGTGAGGAGGGTGTTGCTTGCAGACTTCCTGTGGCCGAACAGAGATTGAATGGAGTGCTGTCTGTCCGTCTTGGCTGACAGAGATGCCCCTGTGCTGCTCTGTGTGTCTTTGCTGTTTGCTCGGCATGTTTTGAGGGAAAGGAGTCTGTCCTCCACCCATCTTTCTCTCACCTCTCGAAGTGCTCCATGTCATCTATGCTCCCATATATATTACTGCAAAGTATGGTTGCAGAAAAACACTTTTTTCACAGGAGGCCAAGGACAGAGAGGAAAGCAGAAAACGTCAGGGGAAGTTTGCTATATTTGATCATTGAATGAGAGATGGTAGGCTGAGCGGCAGCGAGAGGAAATAAAGGTCTAAACACCAGGTGCAGAGAGAGTTTCATCAAAGACGACAAGCTTTTAAGTGTCTACCCCAGGGGGCATCAATTTAGAAGAATCCCCCACTCATGTTCAGCACTTCCTCCAAAGCACCCTGCCACACTCTCACTCAAGCACAAGCTGTCTGTCTCTCTCAACCTCTCACTTCCTGATAAGTCCCAAAGCAGAATAACACACATGCCACCCTCTAAGTTGTGGTTTCCCCCTGTAGGAAATCAGCAATCTGCTTCTATTACCCCCACACCAGTATTTACTCCTCCTCCCTCCACCTACGCTCCTTTTCCATCACCCTCCCTCCTCCCTGTTTAAACAAAGCGTCTCTCGCTCATGAGCATCATTAGAGAGAGAGGGAGAGGGGAGACAATTGTTGGCAGGACAGCGGGGAGAAAGCGGCACACAGACTGTGGCGACAGGCCAGAGGAAAACACAAAATAGCTAATTAGTCTGAGGCAGTGGTCTGGTGTCATGGCATCACAAAGGTCTTTGGCTTTGTGCAGCAGGGTAGACGTGCTAGTCTGATGTGTACAACTCAACATGTATGCTCTTTTATGAAGAATTTGACACCTGTCGTTGGCAGTAGAGGATTTTCTGCTTAAATTGTTTGCATTTCAAATGAAAAATAAATAAATTCCAGTGATATTCTGAGGAAAGCACCACTTACAAATGATATTCTCAAAGACTTTCAGTGCAAGACATCTTATTAAACCCCCAAAGTGTATATTAGAATTTCCTTAAACCTGTGAGAATCCATCACCGAAGAGAAAATCACAAACGGACTGGAAATCACTAAAGCACTGAGTGAAAAAAACACACTTTATAAAGCGCTCCCAGCTTTCAAAAACCCTCTCTCCTTCTCCCTCTCTTTCTCACACACACACACACACACACACACACACACACACACATAAACACATAGGCACAAACACATACACCTCGAAACAAAGGTGCCATTTTACTCAGGAAGGGTCAGCAGTTCTCTCCATCAGACAGGGGCTTGTTCTTGGTCAGAGGCTGCTGCCCAATCTCAGGCCACCCTCCCCTGGCTCCACCGGCCCCCTCTGGCCCCCACCACCCCGGAGACAAGCTCCCCATTGTTCCTGCACTACTAATAAATGACAGTTCTCCTGTTCAGACAGACTTTAGAGCCCATTCTACACACACACACACACACACACGCACAGTCTCAGTAGTTCCTTATATGACAAGATACACAACAGCTATTTAGATATTTCTCATGCCCCTCATTCAAATGTTATCTGACACTAATGATGGAAGGATATTTCCCTGCGATGTGAGCCTTACGCTCAGCAGACCTGATGAGGTAATGCTGAGGGCACATTTGCTGCAAACACACGGTGTAATTAATGCAAAAGAAATGCTTCTATGCTTTCAATTTCCCCTCAGAGGTTGTAAGCGGTCATGACATCGAGTCTCAGTTCACCATGAGGTCACTCTGCTCGGTCTGCGTTGTCACCTGTGGGCAATGTCACATACTAACACACACACTTCAGGGACTGAGCACGGTCGAGGCCAAGCAGGGACCCCCGAGGTGAGGCAGCGGGGCTTGAGTGGTGATTTTACATGATAAATCACCACTCAAGCTAAGCTCATAAACACACCATTAACACGCTCGACCACAGCAACTCGATCTGTTTACCTGAACCACTGTGCAGGGGGCCGGAGACCTCTGGCAGGCCTGTATTAGCATGCCTGGGAGGGCTGATGCACATCACTAGGGGGCCAGCAGCCCCTGCTTTAGGGGCCACAGAGTTCTCTCAGTGGAGTCAACGCTGCATGAGGTCATTTTCCAGCACTTTTAGATCTCTTCCGTGCAGGTTATGTATTTAATTAAAGGATCAGACTGAAATAGCACCACAAGCCTGGAAAACAGTTTGTGTTTATGTACTCTAAAATGTGGTGCGTAAATTGGCCTTGAAACTTAAACGTAGAGACAAATCCTGAAGCAAACATACAATAAAAGAAATGACAACACAGCTCAATCTGAGCACAAAAAAATTGCAAGTGATGAGAAAGTTCTGAGTGGGGTAAATACAGGGTTGTTAAGTGAGTCCAACCCTGCTGTGTATATGTCTCTGTGCTGCGGTTCACCACAAGGATATCATATGACAGCTCAGCCAGCACACTCAGCCCTGTGAGAAAGCAAATTCCTGCTAAGCTATTCTCTGCTAGACATAAACAACAGTATCCACACACAAAAAAAAAAAAAAAATGTAGTAAAATTCTAGCTGCTTTGATGTCTAGCAGAGAAGTCTGAGTTTTTCAAAGAGTGGGCGTGCATGAGTGTATCGGCACAGGGGGCTGATGTTAGCAGTGTGCAGGACAGATGCGGGACAAGCCGAGGTCACGTCAACAGACATGCTCTCCCGCTCTGCCGTTCAAACGACAAAAGGAGGAGGAGGAAGAAGAGGCAGAAGTTGTGAGAAGAGGAGTTGCAAAAAAAAAAAAGGCCCAGTGTTTAGTCAAGGCCTGCTCACTGACACAAAGTCCGTCTTTGTCCGCCTCCCAGGGTGCCAGATAAAGGAATTCTTGTGTGTCGGGGGCTCTGACCGAGTTTATTTGACACTTCAGCTCCTTTTGTGCAGCAAGTGTCCCACCGTCAATGCTGGCCATGAGAGTCACTTGGCATTAGACAGAGGGTCCCTCTTCAGTGGAGAAAGGGGGTCTTGTTTGGAGAAGATTTTTAATGGAGGGGGTGTGTGGGGGGGGGGGGGGGGGGGGGGGGGCATAGCTGGAGGGAGGGGAGGGTGGGTGCTCTGAGCTGTATACCGACATATAGTGGGGCTCTGTCCCCCCCTGTGCCAACAATAGGTGGAATTCATCATCGCTATAAGGAAGGGGACGAGATTGAGGAGTGAGAGCTGAAGGGTGCAGAAAGAAAGAGAAGGTGCTTTATCTGATTACTTGCATCTCATTTTAATATCATGCCATCATGTCACAGTATGCTCCTTGAAAAGGAAAATGGCATCATGCAGAGCCAGTAGAAACCTGTCTCATTTTGAGGCTGACAAAAAAAAAGATGACCAAGTTAAAAATGCACCTGTAGATTCTCATCCAAAGCCTCCAGCAGCGCTGAGTGGATTGCTCAGGCAGCAGCAGCAGCCTGCACGAATGACAGACAGCTTCACATTGCAACCACCCCACCACACACCCCCACACTGACTCCCACCTGAATAGAGTGCCTGTAGCAGAGGTTAGAGGACTAAATGTTGCCTTTTATATGTTTCCACACTGATCATTTATACTGCTGCACCTGGCTTTTCACAAATTCTGACAGGCTCTGGAAATGGTCTGTGGGCACCTGGCACTGCAGGTGTATGAGGACACGGCTCCTATACTGTACAGTAGGTGTTCACTTTAAACATAGATCACTTATGTGAGCCCAAGTCATACACGTGAAATATACAAATAAATCATCTTAAGGCTGTGACAGATGTGCACCAAATGAACCCAGAGAATCACAACACAGCAGAGATCTTAAATTGAACAGGTGAACTCTGCATATCGGAGATCAGGGATTCCCGTCCAACTCTTCTTAGTGAACACGCCCCCCTCTATAGACACACATAAACCCTAAATTGAAAGGAGTTAGGATAGGAGTCCCATGGGACAGGAGTTGTATTGTTAAGTATAATTTGGAAGTGAAGTTGAAGGCCAAATGGGTGTGTATGAGATAATGAACTGGACCTTTGATCTAAATAGACATTGTGGAAAGTTTCAATTTCGTTTGAGACATTTAAGATAGTGGAATTCAATTATTCCGATATGGGACCCCTCAGGAACAGCCCATACTGAACTGAATGTGCTCTACGTTTTTACAAGTAGGCCTAAATTAACTTTAAAAAAGTGAATTTATGTTAATTCAACATGAATCGTAGAAGTTATGGGTACATTTCTATTCGTACATACCTTGTGGATGAGGAGATGTCTTTATCCAAATTGCAGGACTTCTTCAGAGCATCGCTCTAAAACTATATATTCCAGGATATTCATTTCGTTGTGTCAAAATCCAGAAAAACAAATATTGATCTCCAAAACTGTACCATTGCACCGGCAATCAGTGACACTGGCCACACTTGAACACGCGTAAAGTATCCCAAGAGACTCGTCTGTCCGCCAAACGGCTTGTCCAGCAGCTGAGTAATGGACACTCATCCCGAGTGAGGGACAGTATTTCCTTAAATCCAACCGAAAGACCCCGAGCTGGAGTGTTGAATCCATCAGCTGCTGCCATCGTCAACTTTGACTTAGAAATAAAAACAATAATAACTCCTCCACGTGTGACAGCGCTGTAACATTTAATCCTTCATATTTGCGTCCGAGGAATCGATGCGTGAATCGATCGATGTTCTATTAAATCCAGCAGATCGATCAGTGGGATTACTTCCAATGAGAGATAAAAGAAGCTGCTTTCCTCCTGCTGGTCCAGCGCTGTGATGGTCTCTGCTAAAGTTCAAACTGTACGATGCGCTCCTCTGAAGAGCCGGAGCCGCACTGAGCCATAGTTGGAGCACAGCAGCGCAGCACATGCTGCTCTGAGCTGACGTAGGCGCGCGAAGCATTATGGTTTGTGGAGTTCATTGAACTTATTTTCAAATATTTCAGAAAGGGAGGATATAACCACAAAAGTAGAAGGAACAACACTTAGAAGTAAATAAATTCATAATCTCAAAGTGTCACTATACAAATATTTGATGTAATGTTATAAACTATGGAAGCCCTAAGAGGACATGCATCCATGCATATGACTTTTCCCCCTTTTCCTGTACATTTCAGTCTTTTTTTTAAAGATCTCTACTTATATATGTCATTAGTTAGAAATAATGACACTAGTTGTCCTATGGTAATGACTTATTAGAAGTTGTTTTCTTGAGATCTTAAAAATTTACTTATTATTGCCAGAAAAACGGTGTTGTCATCTTCAGATAACAACATTAATAAGTGAAGATTTAAAAAAAAGGACTGGAAATGACTCGTTATCACAGGAACAGAAGGAAGTAAAAGGTAAGGATTTCTTTCAGCTTAGGGCTTCGTAAACAACCCGAGTTGTGGCTGCACGTTTGTATGAAAAGAACTACTTAAACTAGGTTGAGTTAAGGTGAAACTTCTTTATAATTGAGAGATAACCTTATTAGTCTTTTGATTCTTCCCTCACAAACACAAAATTAAATCAGCCCCTTTAACACAAAAGTGCTACTGCTATGATCAATAGAATGACATTTGATTTGAATCCCTGTCATTATGATCACTATTATTATATGCAACAGTCAGGTTAGTTGTTATGTCATGAATAGAGGCTGTTATAATCTTGTTGCAATCACTCATCATCTGTCAGTCTGATCCCAGGTTGCGTGTGAGCGCTGGGTGAGCACTGTGAGTGAGTAATAATGATCATCTGTCGCTGCGCACAGATACGGGGATGTCGGTGCCTTAAATCACCTTCCAATGAATGAATCTCTTGTCTTTCTCACCTCACTTTCATGTCCTAACCACCTCCAGGCTTGCTTGTATTTCTGGGATCATAGCGTTGCTTTAACGTCAAAACAAGGACTGGATTCCTGGGAACGGAGTACAGACAAACACAAACTGAACCGCCAGGATTGAGATGTTCCATAACACCACGACCCCAAAAAAACCCACTAATTTGTATTTGTGGAACAAGCTTCAAACCAAAACGTTAATGTGATATGTTCAATTATTTAATTATTATCCCTGTGATTGATAGTTTTAAGAGATTATTTGAATCTACTTAGCATAATATCATCTTAAAAGTACAAAAATCATGTGTGTCATTGTAAACTCAAATACTATTCAACACATATGATTATTTTGTAAATGGCTGTTTGTATTCTGTCATTAAATTTACATATAGTGCGGCTGAAAGTGATCAAAAAGAAGTATATCCTAAAACAAAAAATAGGTTAGAAATGTATGTAGGAATTTCTTCTCTAACTGCTAACATCTAATGTTAAAAAATAAATGTACCTGTGCAGAAAAAGGAGTGATCACAGGAGGCACTCTGTACTGCTGTGGCCAGGTGAAGCTCCACTCCACCTTTTCCTTCACTCCCCATCTGGCCGAGCTCCAGTACAATCCTGGAGTACCTGAATTGCACGCGATTCTGTCAATTGCAGGTACTTGATGGCTTTGGTGTGTGCCGGGGTTGAAAAGTTGCTGGAGGTTTGCGCACACAGCATTGCGTGACTAGAGCTGGGGATGAAAACACAAAGACATTGTTTTCAGTGATCAAACCCCCTTTATAGTAACTCAACAGCATTCCTGTCTCACATTCCTAAGCCACCGCTGCTGTGTGAAGGTTCTTTTTTTTTTCTGTTTAAGAAAAAAAAAAAGAAACAAAGAAAGACAAGGAAGGTTACACATTTTTATCTGGTTCACTGTGTTGACCTCCCCTCTTGCTCTGAAGACATTCTGCTCCCTTAGCTCATTAATCATTAATCAAGGCTGAATGAAAGTATTACAGGCAATTATCTCAGAGAGGTAATTATCTCTTATCTGCAACAATGCGATGAATGTAAACAATACAGCCAGCACTTCTTCCTTTGCACGCTCAGAAGCAGAGCCAACTGAATGAAAATGTTTTGTTTCTCCATGTTTGTGTGTTTAATGCATGCTTGTCTGCAGGCTTGCCGATGTGTGCGTGTGTGCAAGCAGTTAAAAGTGTGTGTCTACTTTGTGCACCATTCTCCACCATGCATCCTCTCATGCCTGTGTGTGTGTGTGTGTGTGTGTGTGTGTGTGTGTGTGTGTGTGTGTGTGTGTGTGTGCACTAATGTGCGCACAAACGTTTTCCAGATTGGTGTGACAAGGATAATCATATCCAGAAAGCACAAAACCTTTGTGAAAGCTGCACACGCAGATGAGAGTAAAAAGAGGAATGCATGAGAGCATCCAGGGGGAAACAGGGCTGACTGAGTGCAGAGATTTAGATATTTTTAAGCTGCATAAACAAATGGTTAAGGGTTCACATCCAGATGCAAAACTGTGAAATTTGTGATGCAGGGATGCAAAGGAAAGTGGAAATCCTCTCCGTTCAAAGAGTCCTAGAGGAGCCAGGGTGATCATCTGGTTGTGGTGAAACAAACCTAATATTTACTGGAAGCTACGACCTCTACGACTTCTTCTTTCAACATACAAAACATAGAGAGGAGCACAATGGCGTCAGTCATATCTCCAGTGTGTGCTCTGAGAGTGATTAAGACTAGAGCACATTCATTACTGGCCCGGCTCAGACAGAGAGGGGCTTCAGAGCAGAGCTCTTGTGTTGGACTGTTTGGATGTCCTATCCCCTTGTATCTCTTTGACTACCTCCAACACAAGGCCCTATTCAAGCAGACTGGGAACAAATGTTTCCTTATGTGGCTCTGAGTGCCTGAACTCCAGCGACGGGATAGAGAGTAAGAGCCAATGAGACCCAAAGACAGAGAAGGTTACAATAAAGCAGACCATACTGTAGCTATTTAACCTCCCAGCTCATCTTAAAGTATGATGTGAGCTACTTCTTTTACACCATGGAAACCACGGGGAGGATGAGAAAATGACAAGTATTTCCCAATAACAGCAAGCCCTTTCACTGGCCTGGCCCCCACCTCGGGCTGGTTTCCCCTCCTTATTTTCCCACTCTCCCACTTTTCATGGGTGTTATTATTTCTACATCCGCCTGGGAATTAATTCGGTAAATATCAGCCAGGAAACCTGAGGTTGGATTCCATGTTGGCAGCTCGTGTTCAGCCAAATGCAGACTTCCGTCTGGTTTCCCTACTCTCCGTGGGAACGGGCAAAGTGGAGCTCAAGCGGGGTCACAGTAAGGTTTCAGAATGACGTGTGTAATGATTACTCATTTGAGAAAAATGGTTTAAAAAATGGCCTGCTCTATATAATAAGACATAATGTGGCGTGTACCGCTTTTCTATAGAATCACCCAGGATAAAGAGCTAATCCTCTTGTGCCGTGAGAGTGATAGAGCTGGACTGTTTCCAAGCACCTCAGGGAGTCAGATCTGTGGAGGCTCTTTCAAAGAAACTTGTTATTCACTATGTTATTCTTTACATTGGATTGGTAAAGATTGTGGTCAAATCCTTTCCTCTATCCTGAGCATTTGCCAACTCCATTATCCCTCGCTCCCTTCAGGCCTTTCCTCTCTTGTCCTGCATTAAGATGTCAAACTGCAGCTGGGGTTCTTAAGTTTACTCAAACATGTTTTCCCTCTTAAGGAGAAATTAAATCAACTTTTGGCTTGGGCTGTCTGAACAGTACCATTGGCATGACTCATTCCTCGTTCCTCCCTAACATACACTCTTACACTTGGCAGAGAGGAGGGTTCTTTAGGCATACACACCAACTCTACAGATTTAACTCAGTGTGACCATTAAGTCTTTTCAACCTGCAGGTTCTTCTGTTAAGTGTATCTCATAAACGCCTCTTAAACACATATAGCATTAGTAATAATAATAATAATATATTTATTTATATAGCACCTTTAAAAACAAATGTTTACAAAGTGCTGTGACAGACAAAGAAAATACAGCAACACAACAACAGAACAGAGATCAACAGAGGGGCCAAACAAAGAGAGCAAAATTGTAAAAAATGCAAATAACAGGAATAAGACAGATTCAACAGGCAGGTATGGAGAGGCAGTTCAGTACAATGAAGGAAAAATGAGTTTAAAATCAACCAGGAGAGAACAAAATTAAAATTGAGGGAGAGTGGGACGACATCACATCACAGGCTGTAAACACAGAATGAAGATAAAAAGAAGAGATAAACAGGACATTGGTTAAATGAATAAAGCAACAGAGAGCTGAAGAGTTAAACGATAAATGGAGTAGGAATTTAAAAAGAATAAGAGCAGTAAATGAATACAGGAAGGGATACATTTAAAGGCTAAACCATTTAAAGAAGAGGAAGATAAAAAGGTTAAAAGCATTAAAATTAATAAAAGGAAGGGATAGATCTTTAAAGGAGAAATCACATAAAAGCAAGTCTATAAAAGTGAGTTTTAAGAAGTGATTAGTGTCCGGTAAAGCGTTTTTTTGAGCTAACATCTCCCACAACCTCAATTTCTGAGCGCTTCTCAAATGTGTTTAATGCTGCTATAGGCTACAAATGGCAGCACTTTCACTCACCTTCATACTGACTGTTTATACGGTTTTAAATCGCTCTGTATGATCAATATTTGTTAAGAGCATTTGTCATATCGCAATTCCGCAACAGCACCGTCACAGCTCAGAAGTCGGAACATCTTTGTACTTTCTCACGCTTCAGGAGTGGTGGTATATCGGTGTCTGTTTATTCACATTGCCTAATGGCATTGCTGTGATCGTGTACGATGCTGAGTGCTGAGAATGATGAACTTCATTGGGTTTGTAAAGAAAAAAAAAGCCTATAGTGGACACATGACCTTAAAGCCAACACTCCCAAGAAGTTTCTAATTAAAGTTGATTTAAGGTTCAAATTTAAAAAGTTAAAAGTCAAAGAAAAGCTTTAAATAATGTAACCAAACTGAGGGGTTAAATAAGGCTTGCAAGTTTTTGGTAGCTTTTGTCTCAGTCTAGTCTTCAAGGTGTGTGTGTGTATTATCTCAGCGGCAGGACTGTGTGTAAGCAGCTGGGAGTGTGGCAGGGCTATGCGTGACTAGGAGAAATACACCTGTCTCTGTGCTCAGGTACGGAGGGGGCGCCGGCACGCATGGGCCTGCCAGGCGAACAATGCTCTCTATTGTACCTGCGCTCTGACTGCAGATGCTCGCAAGGAGAGGAAACCCTGAGCTCAGTGTGTGTGTGTAGCTCGCTCGACCTCTCTTTCTCTCCCCCTCCCTCCCATGATCACACGACACGGAGTCAAATTATTTATAGTACACATATTGTGCTGACCGCAGGCGCCCAAGGCTAAATCCCAATAACTCTGCCTTTTACACGCAAGCCAATCTGAGCTGTGATTGACAGATTCGTCCTCCAATCAAACAACACTTTTGTTGAAAAGATGCATTACAATTTACATGCATGACATTAATAAACAAAATATGACTTTTCATACTGATGTGTAAACTAATTTACATGAACATTCATTTGAATATAAAGAATAGTATTACTTAAAGCCCCTCACAAATATAATTCAAAGGTCTAACTGTAAATGTTTAGAATCATAGGAAGCACAATTCTTGCTCTATATAAACATGATGTGACTATTTTTAAGTAATCTATTATCAGTTCAACACCAGCCCAGGTTTCTTCAGACTCTTTGATCCCGGTAAAGATAAGGCAACCTTGAGATAGAGAGCCAGGATACTTTAGATGTGGAGACAGCAGGAGACAGACATTCAGACAGAAATTTAAAAAGAAAGCAGGAGAGAGCCCGCCTGCCCGTAAATCAACACGCCTCTCTGAGGTTTCCACAACAAAGGCCGAGTCTCATTTTGTCTTGATTTGTTGGCCAATTATGAGGAAAAAATGAGCAGGGCGACCGCAGAGAGGGCCGGGGACGAGGGGGAATGCTGAACATCTGCTTTGAGACGATTTGGATGTGAGCTCGAGCTCTGGATGGACACAAGTACCCCTTCTGTCAAACAGAAACTCCAGCCGTTCCACAGATGGGGGCGCTTACTCTGGTGAATAATATGTGGCCCCGAAATACTTAGAGTCTCTTTGATCCCATTATCTGGGAGTCACCAAGCCTTTCTTCACTTCTTTTACATGATTTAGCTGCAGTGTTAGCGCCATCATTCAGTTATCTATTCCTGTTAAATTCCTTGACGTGTGTGGGTGTGTGTGTGTGTGTAACACCAGCAGTATCTTACAGTAATAAGTGTGTGTGTGCTCACCGACTAACGCAATACAGTCTTCATAAAGGTAGTATTGTTAAGTTGCGTGCGAAGCTCATGCTGTAGGCTTTGGGTCCCCGCCCACCCCTGTAAACCACGGCCTTTTTTTCCTCTCCTTTTTTTCCCTTCTACACCTTCCCCTTTCTTTTTGTTACAGGTAAACATTTGATGTCCGCACGCAATCCCCAGAGAGTCTCCTCCCCTTGTTCTCTCCTTGGCTCCCTGGCTTCCACTCAGCGTTACTCATACTCGCTCTCACACACTCAGCCCACATGTACACACACACACACACACACACACCTCTCTCTCTCTCCGTCCCTCTCGTTCAAGCACACACACTGACACGCTACCCTTCCCTCCCCATTCTTCTCACATTCCTCTCCTCACTGACTCAGCACCTGTTTCCTATGAAGGTTATGAGTTTCTCTCTCTCTGTTCTTAGTAACTGACCGACTTCTTACTGACTGGGAACCCCTTGTCCACGATCAGACTTTACCTGTACCTTCTCTTCTTGACTTAGATATCTATAATCTCCTTTATTGTTCATTTTGAAAACCTTTGTTGAACCTTAGGAGCTGGATCCCTGTTTAAGTGGATGAAAATAAATTACAAAATTAGCTGAAGAGCTGAAAGGACTGACAAATGAAATCAGAATCAGTCAACTTGTTTTGTTATTTCAATTATCATTATCATCTTCAACCTGTGGTGAAAATAAAAAAGATAATTAATAAATAATTAATGCTTCATGAAACTTATGGTTACAGTCAATAAACAGCAGGACATTGCTTAAACTTTCAAGTGTAGGATGAATCTTTATAACAGTTGAAAATGTTTTACAGAGAGAGAAAATACTCAGATAATGCTTCATTGGAATATAGTTGGCAGATAATGACAGATAAATGAACATTTCACAAAAGGAACACTGGATTAAAACCTGGGAAATGTATTTGTCACTTCATGAGGACTTTAAAAATGCAAAATAAAAAGGTGGCATGAGTAGAGGGGTTTTCATCTCTCACAGAAACGGGAAACCCCTAAGCAGTGTTTTCGGAGAACCGCAAATGTTTTTCATTTACAGGAGCAGCTACAGCCAGCCAATGCTACATTAGGTTTCCTTCAATCAGAAACAGAGAAGGAAGGAGATACAAATGTGTATCAAACAATACACATAACTGCATTTAAGCAAATCACACGGAGCTGGATGGTTAAATCACCGTCTACTGAAAGATGGAAGATGACAATTGAGTGGAATAGTAAGATGTAAATAAATGTTTTTTTCTCTTTTCTCTCTTTTTCTCTTCATATTTATTTTCTTTTTGATTGTTAAAGCGAGACAATAGAAAGGCGGCAGGAAGAAGGAAATACAAAAAAGGTAATTTGATAACGTGTAATGTGAAATAACTAACCTGCAATAAAGGAATAATAAAGATGGAAGAAACTTTCACAAAAAAATATGCCTAAACTGTTGTCAAAAAACAGCTCCAAAAGGTATTTGTTGGTATGTGCGCCTGTGTGTTTGTGTGTTTGTGTGTGTGTGTGTGTGTGTGTGTGTGTGTAAGTGCGTGTGTCTAAGTGTGTGTGCGTCAAATTCATTTGAACAAAATTAAATTCATTAAAGCCTTTAATTACATCTCATGCCCTCATCAGTTCCAAGAAACCTCCTAACCAAAAAGTCTAACCTTAATAACTTAGTGAAGTAATTCAACAGGTTTGACATTTGATGGTTGAAACTTGTTGGTTCGGTGCGTTTCGGTCACATTAAACTCTGGTGAACTGAAGTTTGGTGCATTGTGTGTTGTTGCCACAAGATTTGTGAAAGACAATAAGTGTGAATAACATCCAAAGTATTTATTGGTGCGTGTGAATGATTGTGATCTAACAGATGTTGAACACTGAGGGAAGGTAATAAAACAAGCCTAAGTGTGTGAGCTCCAGCTCTGCTACCAATGCCAATCTCAGTCACGCACATCCCTCAAGCATGCGCTGCACAAACTCCCAGACTGCAGGAAGGTCTGACTGGTTCTGACACATCATGGGCAACCATCACGTCCAAGATCAGACAAACTCTGTTCCTTTCTGCCAAAGTTACCAGCAGCAAATATGACTTCAATCACTCCATGGGCAGAGAAGAATAAAACGCACAACCACCCCCATTTGGATACAAGTCTGCACAAATACTCACGTGCTGCCAATTGACAAACACAGACAGACATTAGGGGAAATTCAGATTTCAGGGAAATCAAAAATAGTGCATTGTTCCTACTGAATGTGCAATTTAATAAGATCTATGTAGAATCACTTTGATGAATAATACACAGTTTAAGATCACTTTTTTAAGGGGTTAGGTTTCAGATGATTCCTGCTCTTTGATTTGGAGTCAGACTGTAAGAGAGTAGCACACAGTCCCATGCATGCATAAAAGAAATTATTTCAATCCCTACATTGTTGTGTCTCCTATGATAATTGTGCCCGCTGCTCTCTTTCATCAGGGCCTTTTGGCTCCCTCCAAGCAGCTCAATTAGCAGCGCTGCCGAGGTGGAGCGTATTATGCAAATACAAACAGTTACTGTACCAGCGTGAGTGGCCCCCATGGGTAGCCTGCAACAAGGCTATGTTAAATGAATATTAGATTTGTTGTGCCTACAACAAGTTACCTATTGTTGTGCTGGCCTTTCTGCTGCTGCTCGGGAAAAGCCATTCAAACAAGATAATCTGTCTGCGTCTCGTCATTGCAGTGCGCGGACAAAATACTGAGACAAAGGGGCTGTTTGATTGGGAATATGAAGCAATTGGTGGTGGAGAATAAAAGGGATACTTTTTATATTGTCAACCGTTTGTCACTGAGCCCCTTAATGGGAACACACACACAAATTAAGACAATCAGAACTCTCAATTCAATTCAAATAACTTCCCTTTTTATTCTGAGCTCAGTGTCTGTCTATTGTTTCTGCTTTATTTAATCTCTTGCTCTCGATAGGAACAATTGCTTTTGTCCACAAAGCCAGTGTATGTCCTGGATATGAGGTGTGACAGTTAGGTCAGGGCTGTGAAAGAGCTGTATTGTGCTTCCTCACACCGCAAAGGTGTGCTTGGAGACAAACCAGCACCGTGGCAACGTAACGATGGATTAGGTTTTCTCTGTAAATATGGACCACATGGCAGCTAAAGGCACCATTGTTCCTTTTCATTGCCCGCATTAAGTGGTTAACACATTTCAGTGTGTATTCATAAAATACAGTCGTACAAAAAATGCTTTTTTGGACACTGTAAGGCTGATGTAATGTTGTCTGATTTCTTCATGTGGAGCCATGCAGATTGTTTTAACTGTCATAGTTGGTATTTGTTAAATATTTGAAGCATTTATTTGTTTCAGAGAAATACTTGCTCCAGCGCTCCATAACTCTCACTGTGATGTTTTTCGTCTATAGTGTCACATAGGCCGAGACAGACGAGCGCTCTGGTGTTGTACTTCACAGTGCGTGTGTCACTTTCTCTCTAACCACGTCAGGCAGCTGTTTGTAAACACAACTCCCCACAGCCGGGCCCGGCTAATGACAGGGTAGTGCTTGAACACAAGGTTTGCTTCCAGGCATGCTCTAGCAGAGAAAAGAACAGCACTGACAAACACAAGAATACAAGAAGTTCATCAGAAAATTAAGAGACACCACCGTTTTATCACAATAAAACAGATCAATCTGGTATTCATTAAATGTACTGGATTTCACAGGTTTTTTTCATGATTTTAGTACCAGTTGCTACAATGTACAGTGTCAGGCGTACTGTAAGTATTTAACCCCCTTTAATGTTTACAGTTGATGGTGTTAAATCCTGAAGACATTCATCACTTGGACTATGCAATTAATACAAACGTCAGTTATTGCTCTTCAGCTGTGTGACATCTGAATAGACGATTACCAATTGTGTCTGTTTCCCTGCCGCGAGGGAACACCGACAGGTAAAACATCCAACAACCACTTCAAAGGGACAACAAAGAGTCGATTTGACAGGTATGATAAGCACTAACTCTAATACCATCATTACTGCTCTTATAGGTCTACCGGCAAAACAGCGCAGTCACGCTTCACAACATTGTTTGTCCCAGCTAAAAAGGAGTCCAATCTTTGAATCCCACGCCTTTGAGTCTCGGCGTATGGAGTCACTTTAACCTGCCTTTGATGTGTGGGAACGGTATGCTGAAGTCCGACTTCCCTCTCCAAAGCAGACTCACTTGACTGGAGCTAGCGTGAGAGCTGAGGCAGGTTAATGTGTCCCCCCCCCCTCCAGACAAACGCAATGAAATACGACTGACTGAGTGACGGTTGCCTCCAGGCAGAGGACATAAAGCGCTGAGAAAAGAAACTTCTCTGTTTCAACATTTTGGTGTTTTTATGAGTGAGTTCTTATCTTTTTTTTAAAAAGTAACAGGGAGTTTGTCTTGTCTTTGTACTTAAGAAGTCAGAGCAAATAGTGCGATTAAACACACTAACTGTATGCACATCAGTGCACACATTAGGAAAGGATCATTATAATCACAATCCATTCTGCCGCCGGGCAGATAGAGCGCACTCTGAACTCTGTGTAAAAGCTTTATGAGACTGTCACTGGTATATGTGTATTCAGGCCCTAAACTGACTCAATCAAACTTTTTCCAAAAGGCAACTTTGAAAACGCCTTAATGGTAATGTTTTGCAGAAGATTTTCTCAGGAGAGCAAAACCTTTAAGAAAACAACACACAGATTTCTCTAGATAAAGGACACAATTGATGCTATTGTTAATTTAGGGCTGGTTCTTAAAACAATAACAGAACAGTGTGTGACATGCCTGGCTCTAAAGACAAATATCAGCTGGTTAAATCAACCGTATCATTGTCATGGAGCTGAACACACAGATACACATCCCCTGAACTTGTGTGTGTTGGTAAGTTCTTTTCAGTTCAAGTCAAAGTATCAGTAGGCTGTCAGAGGAACATCTTAAAATAAATATTGCCTCAAGCCTGAAGCAGTGCATTATATGAGAGTGAAACAGCGCCATCAAAGGTGAAAAATAATAAAAATGCTGTAGCCTGGGGTAAGTGGTTCAAAAACAAGTTTTCTTCTGGAA
This sequence comes from Labrus bergylta, assembly GCF_963930695.1. NCBI lineage: Eukaryota > Metazoa > Chordata > Actinopteri > Labriformes > Labridae > Labrus > Labrus bergylta. Next base: position 22,939,937 of record NC_089210.1, on the reverse strand, counting down.
AAGGAATGACTTTATTATATTTAAGAATATTTGTATATTTTATACCACTTCAAATTGGACAGAACATCCAAGTATTGCTCTTGGTGATTTACGTCTTTGGTTTTAAAAATGGGTTGAGGTATGATCCCACATCTCTGGTTGAGTCAGTGGCCTCAATGAAGCCTCATAGCACAGTATAAAACCATGCATGTTGAACTAACAGCCAGCATTCCATCAATGCATTGATTTTTCTTGCTGAAACCCTGATATATGCACAAGGGAAAATGTAGTATATGCTTAAAAGTCGCCTTTAACTTTACTGGTATTGGGTTTATATACGGTGAAGTAAAGAAAGTATTTAAAAAATAAAAACAACAATTCCACAAACCAATCATAGGAAATGTCACAGCAGCTATCTGGCAGTCTTGCTGGCACATTTCTAGAAACTTAAAGTGAGATGTACAGCTAAGACACTTTGAAAGCCTGCAGACACTTTGACACATTTTCCCATCATCTGTAGTTTACCCACTGCACGTTACTGTGCACCCGTATAGCAAAAAGCTCTATGTGGGCTAGAGCAAAAGCAAACCCATCAAGAGTGGAAAGCTTTTAAGAACCGTATCAACATAATAATCATTTTATATTTATTTAGTCAGAAGCATAAACGGAGCAAAGTTCCTGCTGTCGGCTCACTGAAGAGGTGGGGAAGTTATGAGGCAGAGCATGGTGGTCCGGCTAGATTGAAGTGAAGGGGCTATAAAGGATGTGAGGGTAAAGGGAAGTGGGTATGTTAAGTAGTTTGTGGAAGTTGGATGATGTGTTCTAAGGGAGAACAGTATGTGTGTGTGTGTGTTTTAGAGTGGTTGATGGGGGCTGAATGGGGCACTTGTTTTTAAAAGAAGATATTGCGATACATCCTCTGCTGGTGCCCCCCCCCCCCCCCCCCCGTGTTCTGTTCTTTGTGCAGATCACAGTAACTCCTCATAGGAAAGGTAAAACCAGGAGGATAGGAAGGACCCAGCCTATTCAAAAGACATAAAAAAAACAAAAAACCCAGAGACACTTATAAAGACATCATACTCCCAGAGGTGAACACGTAACAGGTGTTGCTGCACGACTTGATCTGCACTCTCTCGCTCTCTCCTTCTCATCTCTTTCCATTGACTGACGTTTATAGCACCAACAATGGGCTGTTAACCTCCCAGTAGCACTTTATGATGGCGCAGGATTTGTGTTTTTTATTAGGGGCGACTGTTGAAATGACTGCTCATTCTTCTCTCCAGCTCTGGGACGTGTGATTTGATCCGCCTGCGACACAAAGTCCAGAGTCTGCTGCCAACACACTGAGGATGACGCGGACGATCGGTTCACTTACTGAACAGGGGATTACTGGGACAGCTCGACAGCCAGGTGACCCGTGATTTCTCTGGGTCAAAGAGTCGTTCAGGGGACTGACTAATGGAGAAAAACAAACTGGTACTTTCATTTTGATCTGGACTATGAATGTGAAGAAATCTACTTATATATATAAATATATAACAAGAGAAACAAAGTAAAAATAGTTTTTGCTTTCTTTCCTTTAATTAGACAAATAAATGAGACCATCAACATAAAGATAGACTATTTCTATTACTATTTCCTTATGCCTGAAACCACTGCCAGTAACTGAATGCTACAGAGACAGCCTTTCTTCCCTTTTCCATGGCAGAGATTCTTTAATACTGATACATATTGTTGGGGTTGTATCAAGTCAACTTTGGTTATATTCTTTAATAATTATATTTAATTATTAATAATATAAATAAAATATCATTAAACTATGTTTAATCGTGTTTGGGGCACCAACCTGTACTCAGGTAAATATAACCAAAATATCACTCAAATCAGTCTCAAATTAGTTACTTAATTAATAATATTATTAATAATTAATAACTATATTCAATAAATTGAAGTCGTGAAATCTGTACACAAAGCCTTCGCACCCAGCTTATATCACAATGCAAATACACCAGTAACCACAAACAACTGCTCTCTTAAATTATAACAGAATTTATTTAAACAAAGCAACATCAATCCAAAATCAATGAACTTAGATTATAAAAATTATAATCTAAGCAACAAACATTATCAAGCAAAGGCTTGTGGGGGAAGATTACTTCGTCCCACGTGGTCGCCCTTCCGATGGCGCACACCTAACAAAGACCTAATGAGGCCTTAATGTCTAAAAGAGAACGAGTTCGGCCCTACACGATCTGTGTCTCTGAGGCGTCTGGATGTGTGTGTGTGTGTGTGTGTGTGTGTGTGTGTGTGTGTGTGTGTGTGTGTGTGTGTGTGTGTGTGTGTGTGGCCTATGTGCGTAATGGCGCGGTGGTGGAGTTAGTCAGCGCGTGGAAAGAGAGAGAGCAATGGAAGTCTTAGAGCTTTGTAGCCTGGCCTGCTCCATGGGGGGTCTACCTCAGGTCCCCTCCAATGAGGAGAGAGAGGTTCCGGTCCCCCCTTACTTCACGCGTAGGTGTAAAGTACTGCAGGGGATTCTGGGATTAAGAGTCCTTTTAGGCCTCTTTGTGATCTCAGTGAACACTCAAATGAGGTTTTTACAGAGGTGCAGGCCCAAGTCCATTGTTTGACTGTCCTAAGCCTGCGTGGCCCAAAAATATATATCTAGATACACATGCAGGCACATATGATATAAAGAAAGCAGGATTTCTAAATAAAAAAACACTACTAACATATGTGCAGGACACTATCAGCAAAGAGATGTTGCTTTGTCCACAGGGGGGCAAATATCAATACAGCATGAAAGTTGATGACAGGAGCTTTAAAAGAAAAAAAAATGACTTGTCCTGGTCTATAGCTATAGCTTAAACACTGTTGTGCAATAATGTATATCCTGATAAAGTATTCCAGGTATTCCAGCTGTGGGTGTTCCTTCTCATAAACAGTATTATTATGTTATATAGGTGTGTGTTTGTTGACAATGTCACACTTAAATGTCAACTGTGGTAGACTGACTCCTACACTTATAGCAACTATAATCATTTTACTCCTCCAGGAAGCTTCTGCAGATCCTATTAAAGCTGCAGGTGCTGATGAAAGAAATCAAGTAAGACAACCACAATAAATTATATGCAATCCAGGAAAGCTTGAGCCAGTGTAAAAAAAAAAAAAAAAAAAGAAAAAAGGAAAGGAGAGAGATGGGTTTTTATATCTGCCCACTTGCGTGCCTGCATGTGTATCTAAATGCATGGATATTAGTGGAGGTGTGATGTGCGAGGCCGAATCCAAAGTCATTCCTTTGTTATGTGGAGCGGTGTTGCCCCGAGGGCTGCAGCAGTGTGAGTTTGAGCTACGTGGTGCTCTGGAAACAAGAAAAGCGGCTCTGTTTTTGGATGGCTGTCTTGGCTTTGTATGAGCGCTTGCTGGCACACAGTCAAGATCCTGCCCCTAGAGAGGGAAGATTAATGACAGCTAGTCACGGAAAGGCTTTAAAGCAGCAGAGAGAGAGAGAGAGAGAGAGAGAGAGAGAGAGAGAGAGAGAGAGAGAGGAATAGGATTGGGAGAGGGAAGATGGACAGAAGGGTGGGAGGGAGGGGGGGGGCGTGCAAAGGTGAGTTAGTGTTGTTTTGTGTTGAAGTGGGAGTGATAGGTGAGTAAAAGGTGTGTGAGTGTGTGTCATAAAATAGCCCAATACAAACAGTTTAACAGATTAATTCAAACCTCAAAAACATGCAACAAATCATTGTGAAAACAGTGAATGCAACGACTTGACGCATTCTTCCTTGAATTTCATCACATAAAGAAGAAAAGCTCTGAAAGACATTTTACTCAACCTGCTCGAGCTCTCGATGCACAGCACCCCTGCCAAACCCAAGGGAGTGTGAGAGATAGCCAATTACACAGCTTTTGTTTAGTTAGGGTCTAGACGTTACATCTATGCCCTGTCCTGAAACAGACAGAGCTGTGAATCCTCCTCTAACTCAATGTTTGCCCTCAATAAGGGTGTTGTACTGTACACAGGGTTCCATGAGAACACAAAACAATATCTGGAAATGTCAAACTTTGTTTTTGCTCGCATGATTTATACTGTAAAAAAAAAAAGTAGAGTATGTCTTTTCTGTAGAGGAACTGAAACTTAGAAATAAGAAAAAGAGACTAAAGAAAACTGTAGGTAGGTAAACTGTAACATGATTGTTCTACAGTAAGTGAGCCAAAAGCTGGGGTGAGCTTACTTTTTCTCCCTGTCTTCAAGTCCAAACCCCAAACCGAATTCCCTGGCTGCAGGGTTGTCCGGGGTCATGCTGAACTCACTCTCCTCATCACCTCTTTCTTCCCTGACCACACTGCAGATGACCTCACTCTCTTTGGAGTCCCTGACTGACTTAAGCATTTCTACCAGGGATGAAAAACGATCCAGTTTTACTGAAGGGACCAAAGATTCCCCAAAACCAGAGAGGCCCAATTCTTGCGTGTCTGCTTTTCTTTTTGTTTACTTCATTCTGTGAGTCGTGCTGGATTCCTCCATTATAATGCAATGGCAAAATGCTCCACTTAATGGTGCCAGGCTATTCTGACCACAAGAATGAAGGAAAGTTGTGCTGTTAAAAATGATTTATCTTGGGAACATGGGAGTGTAGAAAATGACTTCACAAGACACTGTGTTGAAATATTAAAGACTGACTCAAACTTTCTGGGAATAATATTCATATTGGACACAACTTTAGTACACAACTGACCTCCACTGCCAACAACCAGAGGCCGTGAACAGAGAGGGGAACTAAAAAGAAAAGTTTTGGAGGTGGGTTAAGAAGGCTATGGTCAAAACTCACCCTGCAAGGGTGCCAGAGTAGCTGACCTGTTAGAGTTCAGACCCCAATGCTGAGTTCTGGCCACAGCAGCCTGCTGAAGGTTCACTTCCAACTCTGGGTTTTTACTGCACTTCATTACCTCTCTCACTTGCTCCCTTTCTGTCCCTCTTAAGCTGTCTCTGTCAAATAAAGGACAAAATGGCAACAACAACAAAAAAGTCTAAAAATAAGAAAAAACATGGCTACACTCAGTCATATTTAGTTTACATCAGCATTAAATCACAATTTAGACCTTTCATTTAACTTTACAAGGATTTTACCTTATTTCACAGTTCAAAATATCTTGAAGATAACTATTTTTGTGACATAAGTTGTTTAAACTATTTTGTAGTTCCAAAAGCAGGTGCACAGCCGGTGTGATAAAAACAACAAGTAAATACATTTATGTTGAAGAAGTGTGGTAACCAGAATATAAAGACAGCTCTGTTAGATGTGCTTCAGGATAGCAGATGGAAACTGAAGCTGCTATAAATCATATATCTCCAACCGTGCTATCTGTAGCAGTGTCAGTGACGCTATGACGCTGGGCTAAGACATGCTATAAAACCCTGGGGGGTGGGGGGTGGGGGAACAAACCACCCCACAAACCACCCCTCACTCACTTTCACAACATCTTTGTTTTTAATTACATATCAGTGTGTTATGTATCATTGTAATTGATTGCTGCTTGAACATTACTATAGACACATAGCTAAAGTTCACTGTCCTGATGACAAACAAAGTTTGAAATATGGAAAGGCAGTCTAGACTGAAAGTCTGAGGCATCCTTTATAAAAATCATCCATTAAACAGGGATGTGGACCAGTTTTATTCTTAATTATTATTATTTCAAAATGAAGTTTTCTGAAAATCATTTTGCATTTCAGGTGTTTTGGGGGTTTCCATAATTTACAATGTTAGCTGAGTGTTTCTGTATTTACATCGTGTCAAAACACCCTAACCTAACCCTATCCCACTTTACAAAGAGAACTAAATGTCATGTTTTGTATTTGAGTTTCCCTGTTTTATCCCAGTGTTGCTTGTTTCCCTTGTGTGTTTATGTTCCCTAGTGTTGCTGGTTTTTCCCTTGTGTGTTTCCTAGTTTTGTCTTCAGTGTTTTCTGTTTTATTTTGTCATTTATTATCCTTGTGTATCTCTGTGTTCTAGTGTGTTTTGTTAGACTCTTGAGTTCTGTGTGTCTTTAGTGTGTCATGATTTATTTTGTATTGTCCTCAGTGTTTCTGGTCTTGTGTTTCTCCCTGCATTGGTTGCCCTGATTGTCCTCACCTGTGTCTTGTTAGTATCACATGTGTCTGATTACCCCATGTCTATTTAATCTCTGTGTTTCTTCCCCTCGGTGTCAGTTCATTGTGCTATGTGGTTTGTTGTATGTCTGTTTAGTTCACCAGTTTGATAGTGTCTCTTGTGCTTCCTCGTGGCTCCTTGTTTTTTCGTGTTTTGGACTTTTGATCTTTACTTTAAATAAATCATTTTTGTTAGCTCTGCATCTGGGTCCTCCTCTTAGTTTTTCTCAAACCTTGACACTAAATCTATAACTTCTGTCACCTAACAGGCTGGAGGGAAAAGAAACCCACGCTGCATCACTCACTGAATCCTTTCAGTATTTCCATTTGTGCACCTGGAGGAAATGAATTCAGCTAAGGAAAACAGTCAGACCCAGTGGTACCTTTCAGCAGCGTATTATCAGAATACAGACATTATTCTCCACAGCTGTCATATCTCTGTGTCGATCTCTACATTTAGGTTTTCTGTTTAAGACAACAGTACACCGGCAAATATGTTACAACTGACTTAAAACACTTCCATGCCAATCTCCATACATACTTTCTTGCAATAGGACATGGCTTTTTACTGAATCACCTGCCACCCATTATGTGGACATGACCAGGGGGAAAGCAGAGTGGGCGGCAGGGAGAAATGGGAAGAAGGGAGGGGTGCTATTGTTGGCACGCTCCTGAAACTCTGTAGGCTGGGGAATGTGTAGAGGTGGAGAGTGGGATTAAAGTGAATAAATATTATCCTTTCACAGAACTGCTTTGAAACAGTGTTGAGCAGCACATTTAAAGCTGTATGGATTGGATGACATCATTCAGGAAAAAAAATGTTGCTATGGTTACCCATACAAAAAAAGGGAAACAAATGTTAAGCAGTAACAGGAAATGACTGAATAGTTAATTTAGATGAAGGACAAAAGAATGTGAGGAGGGATTAGAGCTTCGATCAACTTCAATATTAGAAGATTTATGGTAGGCAACATGTTTTTAAGATAGTTACTATAGTAACTGTTTTTAATGATCAGACTTTGACAAGGAGATTTTTTTAGACTTGAAACAAGGCTTAAGCCAACCTATCTATACTTGAATAATATTCAATATGTGCATTTCTGATGACTTTGGTTGATGTCTTCGTGTGCTTCTGGTGGCGATGAGCCCAGGAGGAGGTGACCAGTTTGAATGTTGTTCTTACAAGCTGCAACGAACATTCTACTGACTCATATCAGGAAATGAGGAAGCAGATTTATTAAAGGTTTGCATGTCTTAAAACGTGTGCAAACTTGATACCACCAGCAAAGAAAGTGCTATCTAAATCTACTAATACATTTGCCTTAATGAATATGCAATATGGGGCGTTTCTGTCCTAGCGTGCAAAATACTGGGAGGAGAAAATGCAAACAAGTTAAGTTAGTACACGCATTGCAATTTACCAAGCCTGACAAAAATGGTGGTGATTGTGACTGTGTATCTGTATTTAACACCTTTGAAAAGAAGGTGCTAACCCAGGAGACCAGTGTTACACACAACAGGCTGCTGTTATTGTAGTTAGGAGGAGACATAGGCACAACCAAAGAAGGCATAAAGATCGTGTTTTTCCCCACAAATGTTTCAAATGACAGAAAAATAAATGGCATGCATTTATTTTTTAATTTGATTCAATATTCTAATCGTTAAGGAAGAGAAACACCATGATTAAACTACAGGCTATTGTTGCCATATATCCAAACAAAACTGAACATTCACAGCCTCTGCATTCAAAAGAATTTCAACATCCCTCTTTTCACCAACATTATATTTTAAAGTGGGGATTTCCTTTTTTCTCGGGTTGTGCGTCTCTCCACCAGCTCGCCCCCTCCGGTGCACTCCTCTCCATAATGCGCACGTCTCCTCCCTCTACAGCCCGCTGCTGATGCTACTCTGTAGGACGCTTGGATTGGGGTACCTCACCACTGTTTGTACCCCTGTCTTCGATGCCTCTTTCCAGGGCATTTATGTCCGATCAGACACAGCGCTGGCCAGCTGTCTGGTGCGCAACAACGGCCCGAGTGTAGAGCGCGAGGACACAGCTCGCACCTCCTGCGCAATGTATGACACTTCATTCTTAAGATTAAGGGAAAAAAAGAGGCCCTGTTTAATGCCAAATTTAATACTCCAAATTTAGTACTCTTTAATTGGGAGCTTAGTGAATCTGGCCCTAGAAAAGAAACAATGTTACTACTTTCGCTATCCGGTGCTGATTAGCATTTTTGAGAAATTTAAGAGAGACATAAAAAAACACACATTTAAAAAACAATAAACACATCTATGCAATCATAACAGCTTTACTGTTAATAGGTTAAATTCCCAACCTTAAATCAGTTTCAGTGGTTGTGGCGGTGGCTGTCACTTTTTTATCCCTTGGAGTTAGCCATGTTGTGGATAGAGTTGGGCAGTGGACTCCCAGATTAGTCTGAGGTGATCAGAGGGCAATGAAGTCCACTGAGTCCCACAGTAAGGAATAGAGGCGATCTTTGGTCCTAGGTGGTAGGGCACAGAGAGGGCAGTGTCTCGGGGAGAGGAACCCTGATAGACGGGCACAAAGGGACCATTGGTTTGGCCGAGATGCAGCAGGAATCCAGTCAGAGTTCCGTTGGAAGATTTGTGGTCAATGAGACAGATCTCCCTCTTTCTCTCTCTGTCCTCAATGAGTCTGTGACAGAGAAGAGGGGATGAACCCTTCAACAGAGCACTTACAGGCAACACTCAATAATTCAGTCAGTCATTATTACAATCCAACATAAAATCTGCACTGTTACAAATGCAAGCCGGGAGTAAAACTCAAAAAGTAATGAGACCTGTGGTATCAATCCTACATACATCAATATCTGGATGTTGCTTATTCCTTCAAATGTCAATGAAAGTAATAACATTGATTCCCTATAGGGAGGTTATCCTGTTGCTCTGTGTGTGTCTTGGCCTATGCCAGAACATGTTGCAATCCAAAGCACACACTAATTCCTAATGAAATAAAAGCACCACTCTGATCCAACGCTATCACAGATATCCCATTGTTCTTCATGCAAACCTGAGCCTCTACAAGCCATCTTTGCACTCCTGTTGAACACAGCGCTGCAAGTGCATTAAGATTTGGATATTGTCAGCAAATGCAGGCAGGTAGAGGACAATGGACAATAAAGAAAGTAGCAACTGTGTCAAAAAACCTGCCTCTGGTCTTCATGTGATGACCCTGTCACTGCCTCAGTCTCTGAGGTATATATGGATGGCCCTATCATACTGGCTGATTGTTATGAGATGCCTAAGGTTGTCAAACGTTTCATACTTTGATACTTTTCAATTCCGAAAATATGCAGAAATAAGTACAGAAGTTATGAAAGAAAAAACAGTCATAATTTCAACCCACGGCTGTCACAGCCACTTCAAGTCAAGCCAAGTTCTGTTATGATGCACACATAATGTTAATGTCTGTTGGAGATAGAGAGCAGAGGAGAGAGACAGCAATGTCCCCTGGTCCCTCTGTTGTCTTTGAGTCACGACCTTTGGACTGTTGACTATGAACTTAACATCACTTACCTAACGCTGATGCCCATAAAATAACAACATAGGGAAATATAGACAGAGAGCAGAGACCCTACATACACTCTTTCTGGATTATGAAGTATAATTCAGAGGTAACATTTGATTGTAGGAAATATATCTTTTAGTGGAATTCTTTTCATTCTCTATTTGTTTTGCCTTTCATTGCTATTAACAGTTTGTCGAATGTGTTCATTGACTCTTATGTACCACCTGGAAATCAAATATGCCAAAAAATAAAAAGTTTTTAGTCATTTTCTGTTGCCATGGTACTGAAATGGTATCGATATAGTTTGATTTTACTATTATAGTTTCAAAGTTCAAATATTTGAATCGAGACAACTTTACATCTGCCATGAAGGGTTCTGTTTGCTTTGAGTAAAAAAATGATTGCAATGCTGATTCTCAATTTACTGAACTTAAACGAACTGTGGCAGCTGGTTTAAAGACCCTTAAAGACCACAGGGTACAAAGGGAGCAATTCAAAACAGCACTAACGATTAATATTCCCAAACCCCAACCAATTAGAATCAAACTATCCTGCACTGAAAAACAGACAAAAATCCATCTTCTTCTCTTATTTCTGATTTCTGGTTATACCTGCAAAAAGTTTTCCATGTTATGTTTAACACAAATTTATACCGATGGTGACCCCTAGTCCCTTAGTCATTGCCCTACATCCAGCATCTATCCAAAAGTCAACTATTCTTCTCCGCGCCTCTTGCCCCCTGCAGTCTTTTTTGACCCCTTCCACTGCTCTAAAACCCCCCATGACCTCCAGGACTCTACCCTGCCTCCTACCCCCTGCACCTCCTCCCCACCCTTCTGTGCCCTCCCTGGCACCTTTGCCCCACGGCCCGGCCTCATTCATCTAGCCACCCCTCTCCGGCCAGGGGAGCTGAAGGCCCTCTTTGTATGCGCTCCCTGGGAGATATTAACCCCCCATCTCCGCGCTCCAACCAAACAAAGGAAGCACTTACTAACCGCTAAAGCCTTAACAAACAGCGC